>NW_020837977.1:5750127-5873361 GCF_003676395.1 Aethalodelphis obliquidens | reverse complement strand
AAAAAAAAAAAAAAAAAAAAAAAAAATTTACATCCTAACATATATAATAATGTAATTCAAAGCAAGGTATCTTGAATGGGAGTGATGATCTAGGTAAAATTACTTCAGAAGTCATATGAAATTTTAAAACGTTCAAGAATATCCCTCAAAATTTTGAATTGAAGACTAAGGCAGGACTTGATTTTCCAGATAATAAAAGTTAATATCAGATTACTTTAATTAAAACGGTGAGCTTTTGGCATAGGAATAAACACAGAAATTAGTGAAACAGAAAAGGAAGACCAAAAATAAATCCAAGTATAAATGGATATTAGTTTATGACAAAGGTGACATTTCAATTCAGTGGAGAAAGTACAGTTTACTTAATAAACAGTGCAAGTATAATTGGCTGGAAAAAAAAGTACAATTTTGCTTGTACACTACACAAAAATTAATTCCAGATGGATTAATAATTCAAGCATAACTTATTTTAAAAATATTAAAAAAGAAAACTAGGACACCAATTGTACAAGTTTTGACTCAGTATTATTTTCCTAGGCAAAACAGGAAACTCAAAAGTTGTAAAGGAAAAGATTAACATAATTGACTACATAAAAGTTTTAAATTATTGTATAGCAAAAGACAGCATAACTAAAGTCAAAGATAATAGACTGGGAAAATGTTGGACAGAAATTGGGTTAATAATCCTAAATAATCAAAGCACCACTTATTGATTAGAAAAAGACAAGTAATCCAATAGAAAATTGTTCAAAGAATATGAGTGGGAAATTGGCAGAGAAGGGAATCCAAATGGCCAATAACTTACAAAAAGCAATGCATCATTACCGGCAAACCAAAGAAATTGAAAAAAAAGT
The DNA here is from genome assembly GCF_003676395.1 of Aethalodelphis obliquidens. Taxonomy (NCBI): domain Eukaryota; kingdom Metazoa; phylum Chordata; class Mammalia; order Artiodactyla; family Delphinidae; genus Aethalodelphis; species Aethalodelphis obliquidens. The sequence goes on along the minus strand of NW_020837977.1, from coordinate 5,872,507 downwards.
GGGTGTGTAAGGTGTAACAGACAGTGCTGGTAGAGTTGTAAAGAAATGAAAATTCACATATGATGACGGTGGAAGAAAAAAATGCCACAGCATCTTGGAAGCATAAATTGGTAGTATTTATTAAAACAAACTCTGAAGTTTGCAGATGCTGTGACCAACAATTCCACTTTTGAGAATGCATCCTATTGAAGAAGAAGAAGAAAAAAAAGATTACTACGTGAGAACTGCTACTGCATCATTTTGGTAAAGGTAAAATGGAATCTACTTGATCATCTGAGGAATATATAGATAGATCACGGACTCTAAAAAATTGCATGCTGCTTCTAAAAAGAATAAGATAGAGCTATATCTATAAACCTGAAGGGATATGCATTTTCAAGTAAAAAAGCAAGTTAGACTTGCTTTTTTGTATACTATACCATTTTTTGAAAATAAAACCAGAACCTAATAAATAATATATATATTTAGAAAAGGATGGAGAAAGTTAAGAAAGCATACAACCCAAGCTGTTAGCAACTGGTCACTTCAAGAGGATGGGAATGGAAGGGAATTGAGGGAAGGTTATTCACCCTTTCTTTAAACATATTTGGATTGTTTCACTTCTTAAATTGCATACTTGGCTTTTTTAACTTTAAAAACAAACATTAAAGAAATTTTAAAAATAATTGTTCTTGTTGGGGTACAAATTATAAGTTAATTTGGCTATAGCACAGTGATTGGGAGAGAAAGAAAGCACTGTGAAGTTAGGTTGAAAATGGTGATGGGGTTCAGATTATGAAGGAGTAACATACTTAGCTCTATTCAGGAATCTTCTGTGTTAAAGAAAGTGACCTAATAAGAAATGTACATTTAAAAAGCAATAACATTTTGGAAAAAGAGTAGGAGATTTTGGAGGTGTACAGATCATAGAGCTAATAAAAAGTACCAGTATGGAGAGGAAGGAGAAATATGGGAATAGTGTTTTTCAAACCACTGTCAAAACCTATTAATGGATGTTGAAGTGACATAAATGGCTTGCTATTAACATTTTTGAAAAATGAAGTAGAAAATAAAATATCAGAGGGCATCACCCCTAATAACAGTCAACATCACTCTATGAATTTTTTTCAGGCATATAGATGTTCACACATACAAATGTGTTTGTACTGGATTGTGATGGGAAATATTTCCAACTGTGGTTTGCAGTTTAAAAAGTTTAAAAGTCACTGCTTTTAGAGGTAAAAATGACAAAACACATCAACTGATAGATTGTGAAGTAAAGGAAGAGAGAATCAAATGATGTTTAAGGTTCAGAAGTTTAGAAAATGAAAGAAAAATATACTCTATCTTATTTCACTTGGCCATAGCCACCTCCAGGAATCCGTATCTTTAATTAACAACTACTCCCAGATGCCAGAACAAAATTAGGATCCAGGACAATTCTTAAAAATAAGAGTAGTATAGAGGTGCCAACCTGGTATCATATCAGGCATTCCAAGAAGGTAAATGGCTATAAATAGGCCCCCTGTTCCAGGACTTATTATTCTTTCATTATTGCATTCCCTTTTCTGAGTCATGGTCCATTCCAGTCCAGCTCTGTCTCTGTCTCTGTCTCTCTCTGGCTCTGTCTCTCTCTTTTTAAACAAGAGATTCCATTTAGAACAATGGTTCCTTAAGTCATCCCCACTCTCATCCTCACTTTCCTCCTCACTTTCTCCTCTCCTCTCCAACCTTTGTCTGGGTAGCCATCTCTTTAACACACAGAATGTGGACCAGTCAGAATTAAAGACTGGACCCCTTTCTCCTTTGAGCCACCCACTGTTCCCAGGAAAGGTGCCTACAAAGTTGTTATCAACACTTAATTCCCTACTAGTTCACATGGTGATCTCTGTCTCCTAGCACATAAAGCCCTTGAATGTAGGGTAAGCCTTTTTTGGTTAGTTTTGCTTTTATCTTTATTTCCTCAGCACCTAGCACTATGTCTGGTACACAGTCTGGAATAGGTGAATAAATGAATACATGCTAAGTCACCCACTAAATTCTAACTCCATAACTTTCAAGCTTTCTCTTCATAAATGTTTATCTTTCCTGTACCTTAAACTTCTATCATCTGGATCTTTCCCCTCCTTATTCAATAAGCATGTATGAACTTCCCATACTAAACTATTTCCTTCCTTCATGTCACTGCACAACATTCTGGAAAACTAGTCAAGTTTTCTGCCTTCACTTTCTTAACTCGCATTCACTCCTCAACTCTTAAAATATGGCTTCCCCTGATCAAAACTTTAGATCCAACTGTAAGTTACAAGAAATACAATTGACAGAGGAATATATTAAAATACAGCATAGGGGAGGTGGCCAAGATGGTGGAGTAAGAAGATGCTGAACTCATCTCCTCCCACAGACAAACCAAAATTACAACTACTTACAGAGCAACTATCTATGAAAACAATCTAAAGACTAGCAGAAAAGATTTTCCACAATTAAAGACATAAAGAGAGAACCACAATGAGAGCAGTAGGAGGGGCAGACATTGAATATAGTCAGGACCTACACCCCAAGGCTGGCAATCCACAAAGAGGAAGAATATCAATTGCAAAGGAGCAAGGAGGAAGGGGTCTGAGCTCCATATTGGACTCCCCAGGCCAGGGATCCTGCACTGGGAATATGAGCCCCCAGAATACCTGGTTTTGAAAACCAGCAGGGCTTATGTTTGGGAAAGCCAGAGGGCTATAGGAAACAGAAACTCTACTCTTAAAGGGCATGTGCAAAATCTCCACTCTTAAAGTACAAGTGTAAAAGAAGAAGAAAAGAACAAAATGAATGACAATGAAAGCCAGAAAACAATCAACAAAATGGCAATAAGTACATACCTATCAATGATTACTTTAAATGTAAATGGAATAAATGTTCTAATCAAAGAAATAGAGTGGTTGAATGAAAAATAATAAAAAAAAAAGGACCCATATATATGCTGCCTACAAGAGACTCACTTCAGATCTAAGGAAACAGACAGAAAGTGAGAGGATAGAAAGAGATATTCCATGCAATGAAAATGAAAATAAAGCTGGGGTAGCAATACTTATCTCAAACAAAATAGACTTTAGAACAAAGACCATAACAAGAGACAAAGAAGAACATTATGTAACAACCAAAGAATCAATCCAGGAATATATGATTGCAAATATATGTGCACTCAACATAGAAGCATGTAAATATATAAAGCAAATATTAAAACATAAAAGGAGGAGCTGGAAAAAAAAAAGGAGGAGCTGATAGTAACACAATAATAGTAGGGTACTTTAACACACCACTTACATCAATGAACAGATTATGCAGACAGAAAATCAATAAGGAAACACTGGTCTTAAATAACACATTAGACCAGATGAACTTAATAGATATATATATAGAATATTCCACACAAAAACAGCAGAATATAAATCCTTTTCAAGCATTCATGTAACATTCTGCAGGATAGATCACATGCTAGGCCATAAAGCAAGTCTCAATAAACTTAAGATTGAAATTATATCAAGCATCTGTCCCAACCACAACAGCATGAGACTAGAAATTAACTACAGTAAGTCCTCTACATACGAACCTTCAAGTTGCAAACTTTCAGAGATGAGAACGTGCATTCACGTGTCCAATCATGTAAGTTAGTTCACATGTCTGGCATACATTGTCATGTGTGTGCACCCTCTACAAGTGGTTGTGCTTTTGTGTACGTACAGTACTGTATAGAGTACAATAGTACAGTATCTTTATTTCAAGCCCAGGATGTCTGGAAACAAGTGTAAAAGCAGCGGTGATACAGCTGGTACTGCTAAGAAGCGCCAAGCAATAACAATGGAAACAAAAGTGAAAATAATTGAGAGAGTGGAGCGACAAGAGGAAGAAGAAGTAACAAGAACCAAAAAGATTCATGATGTAGGAAATGGCAAGGGGATTTTCTTTATCTGAGGAGGCACTGTTAGTTTTTGAGGCACAGGATCCGAACATAGAACGGTACATGAAGGTTGCAGCAACCATTCAGAATGCAATCCCATGCTACTGTGTTATCTATGATGAGAAAAAAAGAGCCTACCCAGACATCACTGGATTGTTCTTTAAAGAGAGTAGATAGAACTGAATACAGCAAGGAACCAGAACCTGTGCCATCAACCTCAGGCATGAGTGAAATGGCAGCTTGCCCTCCGTCTCCTATTGCTGATGATCCTGCAGCTCTACCATCTCCCACCTCCTCTCCCTCCTCCAGTCAGTAACTCTTCTTGCCTGTTTACTCATGCCAGCCCCTGTATGCCAGCTGTTGTACTGTACTACTGTACTTTGCAAGGTACTGTACTGTAAGATGAAAAATGTTTTCTTTATTTTTTGTGGTTTTTTTAATGTATTATTTGTGTGAAAAGTATTATAAACTGATTACAGTACAGTACTATATAGACGATTGTGTTAATTGGGTACCTAGGTTAACTTTGTTGGACTTACAAACAAATTGAACTTAACAAACATGCTCTCAGAATGGAACTCATTCATATGTAGGGGATATACTGCACAAGAGAAAAACCACAAACGTGTAGAGACAAAACAATATGCTATTAAACAATCAATGGGTCACTGAAGAAATCAAAGAAGAAATTAAAAAATATTTGGAGACAAATGAAAATGAAAACACCAGGTTCCAAAATCTATGGTACATAGCAAAAACACTGCGAATAACAAAGTTTGCAACACTACAAGCCTACCCCAGAAAACAAGACAAATTTCAAGTAAATAATTGAACCTTACACCTAAAAGAACTAGGAAAAGACAAACAAAACCCAAAGTTAGTAGAAGGAAAGTAATAATAAAGATCAGAGTGGAAATAAGTGAAATAGAGACAAAAAAATAAAAATAAAATAAATTAAAAAGGTCAGTGAAATTAAGCGTTATTTCTTTGAAAAGATAAAATTGATAAACCTTTAGCCAGATTCATCAAGAAAAAGAGAGGGCCCAAATATAATCAGAAGTGAAAGTGGAGAAGTTGCAACTGACATCACAGAAATGCAAAGGATCACATGAGATTACCATGAACAATTATACATCAATAAAATGGAAAACCTAGAAGAAATGAACAAATTCCTAAAAATGTACACTCTACCAAGACAGAAAGAGATAGAAAATATGAACAGACCAATTACTAGCAATGAAATTCAATTAGAAGCAAACAACTTCCAACAAATAAAAGTCTAGGACCAGACGGCTTCACAAGTGAATTTTACCAAACATTTAAAGAAGAGTTAACACCTATCCTTCTCAAACTGTTGCAAAAAATTGAAGGAGGAATGCTTCCAAACTCATTCTACGAGGGCAGCATCACACTGATACCAAGACCTGATAAAGATACCACAGGAAAAAAATTAAAGTCCAATGTCACTGATGGATGTAGATGTAGATTCTTCAATAAGGTATTAGCAAACTGAATGCAACAATCCTACCATGAACAAGAAGGATTTATCCCAGGGATGTAAGGATGGTTCAATACTGGCAAATCAATGCATGTGATATACCACATTAACAAACTGAAGAATAAAAATCACTTGATCCACTCAATAGATGGGGGAAAATCTTTTGACAAAATTCGACATCCATTTATGATAAAAACTCTCAACAAAGTAGGTATAGAGGCAACATACCTCAATATAATAAAGACCATATATGACGAACCCACAGCCAACATCATACTGAACAGTGAAAACCTGAAAGAATTTTCCCTAAGGTCAGGAACAAGACAAGAATGTCCATTCTCACCACTTTTATTCAACTAAGTATTGAGAGTCCTAGCCATAGTAATCAGACGTGAAAAAATAAATAAATAGAAGGGATCCAAATCGGAAAGGAAGAAGTAAAACTCACTATTTTCAGATGACATGATACTATATATAGAAAATCCTAAAGACACTATCAAAAAACTATTAGAACTAATAAATGAGTTCACTGAAGTTGTAGGATGCAAAATTAATATACAGAAATCTGTCACATTTCTATACACTAATAACAAACTATTAGAAAGAGAAATTAAGAAAGCAATTCCATTTACAATTGCTTCAAAAAGAATAAAATACCTAGGAATAAATCGAATAAAATAGGTAAAAGACTTGTACTCTGAAAATTATAAGACACTGATGAAAGAAACAGAAGTCTGGACAGCAGATGGAAAGATATAATCTGCTCATAGATTGGAACAATTAATATTGTTAAAATTAACATGCTGCCCAAGGCAATGTACAGATTCATTGCAACCCCTACCAAAATGTCAAAGGCATGTTTCACATAACTAAGACAAATAATTCTAAAATTTGTATGAAAACACAAAAGACCCCAAATAGACAAAACAATCTTGAGAAAGAACAAAACTGGAGGTATCAAACTCCCTGGTTCAAACTATACTAGATAGCTACAATAATCAAAACAGTATGGTACTGGCACTAAAAGAGATATATAGATCAATGGAACAGCATAGAGAGCCCAGAAATAAAACCACACCTATATGATCAATTAATCTATGACAAAGGAGGCAAGAATGTGCAATGGGAAAAAGCCTCTTCAATAAATAGTGTAGGGAAAACTGGATAGCTACATGCAAAAGAATCACACTGGACTACTTTCTCACACCATATACAAAAATAAACTCAAAATGTATTAAAGACTTAAATATTAGACTGAAATAATAAAAGTCCTAAAAGAAAACACAGGCAGAGGAGTCAAGATGGCTGTGTGAGAAGACGTGGAGTTAGCATCTCCCCACAACTAGGGCGCCTGCTGGCTACTGGTGGGGGACTCTAACCCCCAAGGAGACGGGAGGAACCCCAGAGTGAACCGGTAGGACGTAGGGGGACCGAGGGGGGAGGAGAAGTGGAGGCCAGACAAGATCAACGCCCCTGAGACCAGGGAGATCAGGAGAGGCAGGTGGGAGGGACTCTCCAGGAAGAGCAGGAGAGGAGCGGAGGGTGATCGCCTGGCCCACTGAGGTCATGGAGCCTGTTGAGTTCCCAAGCCAGTTCCCCCGCTTCCAAAGCCCCATCCAGGCCACATGGGTCCTGGGGTCATTGGAGGGAGGCTGGGGAGATCAGGAGAGGCAGGCAGGAGGGGCCCTCGGGAGGAGCGGGAGAGGAGCAGAGGGCAATTGCCGCACCCACATGGGGAGCCTGCTGTGCTCCAAGACCAATCCCCTGCCCTCCAAACCCCGCTCCAGGCTACGTGGGTCATTGGGGGCATAGGAGGGAGGTTGGGGAGATCAGGAGAGGCAGGCGGGAGGGACCCTGCAGGAGCAGAGGGCGATTGCCCTGCCCACTCGGACACGGGGAGCCTGTTGAGCTCCCAGGCTGGTCCCCTGCTCTCCAAGGCCCCCACTCCCCACCTCCTCATTGGTCCTGCAGGCATCGGAGAGAGGCCAGGGAGATCAGATGATGCAGGGAGGAGGGGCCCTCCCAGACCCCAGATGGGAGGAGCAGGAGAGGAGAGGAGGGCATTTGCCCCACACACTCGAGCCCAGGAATTCTGCTAGGATCCCAGGTGAGGTCCCCTGCCCTCTGAGACCAGGGGTGGGGGGCAGACCTGGGTCCCTTCTCTTCCTTGAGCCTAAGCCCCACCCCCCACAGCCCCCAGGACCTTTTCCGGCCCTGTGGATCCTGAGCATTGGCCCCGCCCACCACCCAAATCTCGCCCTTGCTTAAGCCCCATTCGCCACAGCCAAGGCCTTTCCCCTCCTCCATTTTTTTTTTTTCCCTCTTCCTCTTTTTTACTATTGTGGTACTGATGTACTTTTTGGTTGTTGATTCATCTATAATTTTATTTTTACATTCCTTCTAACATATCTGTTAGCTTCCTAGTCTAATTTTATTTCTTACTTTCTTATTTATTTATTTATCTTTTGCCACCCCATGTGGCTTGCAGGATCTTGATTTGTGAGCTCAGGGTCAAGTGGAAGTTCCTGAAATGGGAGCTCTGAGGCCAAACCACTGGACTAACAGAGAACCTCAGACCCCAGGGAATATTCATCAGAGTGAGGTATCATAGAGTTCCTCATCTCAGCACCAAGACCCAGCTCTACCCCATAGCCTACAAACTCCATTGCTGGAAGCCTCAGGTCAAACAACCAGTAAAACAGGAACACAATCCCACTCATAAAAAAAAAAAAAAAAATGAGACAGCAAATATTATGTCACAGGTGAAGGAGCAAGGTAAAAACCTACAAGACCAAACAAATGAAGAGAAAATAGGCAATCTACCTGAAAAAGAATTCAGAGTAATGACAGTAAAGATGATCCAGAATCTTGGAAACAGAATGGAAGCACGGATTGAGAAAATACAAGAAATGTTTAACAAAGATATAGAAGAACTAAAAAACAAACAAACAGATGAACAACACAATAACTGAAATGAGAATTACACTGGAAGGAATCAAAAACAGAATAATGGAGACAGAAGAAAGAATAAGTGAGCTGGAAGACAAAATGGTGGAAATAACTGCTGAGGAGCAGAATAGAGAAAAAAGAATGAAAAGAATTGAAGACAATTCAGAGACCTCTGGAACAACACTAAACGCACCAACATTCAAATCATAGGTGTCCCAGAAGAAGAAGAGAGAAAGAAAGGGTCTGAGAAAATATTTGAAGAGATTACAGTGGAAAACTTCCCTAACATGGGAAAGGAAATAGTCACCCAAGTCCAGGAAACACAGACAGTTCCATACAGGATAAACCCTAGGAAAAACACACCAAGACACATATTAATAAAAATAACAAAAATTAAATTCAAAGAAAAAAATATTAAAAGAAGCAAGGGAAAAACAAAAAAAAAAAAACATACAAAGGAATCCCCAGAAGGTTATCAGATGATTTTTCAGTGGAAACTCTGCAGGCCATCAGAGAGAGGCAGAATATACTTAAAGTGATGAAAGAGGAAAACCTACGACCAAGATGACTCTACCCAGCAAGGATCTCATTCAGATTCATTGGAGAAGTCAAAAGCTTTTCAGACAAAAAAAAGCTAAGAGAATTCAGCACCACCAAACCAGCTTTACAACAAATGGTAAAGAAATTTCTCTAAAAGGGAAACACAAGAGAAGAAAAAGGCCCACAAAAACAAACCCAAAACAATTAAGAAAAAGGTAATAGGAACATACACATCGACAATAACCTTGAATGTAAATGGATTAAATGCCCCAACCAAAGGACAGAGACTGGCTGAAGGGATACAAAAACAAGACCCATATATATGCTGTCTACAAGAGACCTATTTCAGACCTAGGGACACATACAGACTGAAAGTGAAGGGATGGAAAAAGATATTCCATGCAAATGGAAAGCAAAAGAAAGCTGGAGTGGCAATACTCATATCAGATAAAATAGACTTTAAAATAAAGACTGTTACAAGAGGTAAGGAGGGACACAACATAATGATCAAAGGATCAATCCAAGAAGAAGATGTAACAGTTATAAATGTTTATGCAACCAACATAGGAGCACCTCAATACATAAAGCAAAGGCTAACAACCATGAAAGGAGAAATCAACAGTAACACAATAATAGTAGGTGACTTTAACACCCCACTTACACCAATGGACAGATCATCCAAACAGAAAATAAATAAGCAAACACAAGCTTTAAATGACACACTAGACCAGATAGATCTAACTGATATTTATAGAACATTCCACCCAAAAGTAGCAGAATACACTTTCTTCTCAAGTGCACATGGAACATTCTCCAGGATAGATCACATCTGGGGTCACAAATCAAGCCTCGAAAATTTAAGAAAACTGAAATCGTATCAAGAATCTTTTTTGACCACAATGCTATGAGATTGGCAATCAATTACAGGAAAAAAACTGTAAAAAACACAAATACATAGAAGCTAAACAGTGCACTACTAAATAACCAAGAGATCACTGAATAAATCAAAGAAGAAATTAAAAAAATACATAGAAACTAATGACAACAAAAACATGATCACCCAAAACCTATGGGATGCAGCAAAAGCAGTTCTAAGAGGGAAGTTTATAGCAATTCAATATCACCTCAAGAAACAAGAAAAATCTCAAATAAACAATCTAATCCTACACTTAAAACAACTAGAGGAAGAAGAACAATGAAAACCCAAAGTCAGTAGAAGGAAAGAAATCATAAAGATCAGAGCGGAAATAAATGAAATAGAAATGAAGAAAACGAAAGCAAAGATCAATAAAACTAAAAGTTGCTTCTTTGAGAACATAAACAAAATTGATAAACTCTTAGCCAGATGCATCAAGAAAAAAAGGGAGAGGATGCAAATCAATAAAATTAGAAATGAAAAAGGAGAAATCACAACTGACACTGCAGAAATTCAAAGGATTATACGAGACTACTAAAAACAACTACATGCCAATAAAATGGACAACCAGGAAGAAATGGACAAATTCTTGGAAATGTACAATTTTCCAAGACTGAACCAGGAAGAATTAGAAAATATAAACAGACTTATCACAAGTAATGAAATTGAAACAGTAATTAAAAATCTTCCAACAAACAAATGTCCAGGACCAGATGGATTCACAGGCAAATTCTATCAAACATTTAGGGAAGAGCTAACACCTATTCTTCTCAAACTCTTCCAAAAAATTGCAGACGGAGAAACACTCCCAAATTCATTCTATGAAGCCACCATCACCCTGATACCAAAACCAGAAAAAGATATCACAAAAAAAGAAAATTATAGACCAATACCACTGATGAACATAGATGCAAATATCCTGAACAACATACTAGCAAACAGAATCCAACAGCACATTAAAAGGATCATACACCATGATCAAGTGGGATTTATCCCAGGGATGCAAGAATTCCTCAATATATGCAAATCAATCAATGTGATACACCACATTAATAAATTAAGGAATAAAAACCATATGATCATCTCAATAGATGCAGTGAAAGCTTTTGACAATATTCAACACGTATTTATGATAAAAACTCTCCAGAAAATGGGCATAGAGGGAACCTACCTCAACATAATAAAGGTCATATATGACAATCCCACAGCAAGCATCATACTCAATGGTGAAAAACTGAAACCATTTCCACTAGGATCAGGAACAAGACAAGGATGTCCACTCTCGCCATTCTTATTCAACATAGTTTCGGAAGTCCTAGGCACAGCAATCAGAGAAGAAAAAGAAATAACAGGAGTACAAATTGGAAAAGAAGAAGTAAAACTGTCACTATTGCTGATGACATGATACTATACATAGAAGATCCTAAAGATGCCACCAAAAGACTACTAGAACTAATCAATGAATTTCATAAGGTTGCAGGATACAAAATTAATGCACAGAAATCTCTGGCATTCCTATACACCAACAACAAAATATCAGAGAGAGAAATTAAGGAAACACTCCCATTTACCACTGCAACAAAAAGAATAAAATACCTAGGAATAAACCTGCCTAAGGAGGCAAAAGACTTGTACTCAGAAAACTATAAAACACTGATGAGAGAAATCAGAGATGACATAAACAGATGGAGAAATGTACCATGTTCTTGGATTGGAAGAATCAATATTGTGAAAACGACTATACTACCCAAAGCATTCTACAGATTCAGTGCAATCCCTATCAAACTACCAATGGCATTCTTCACAGAATTAGAACAAAAAAATCTTACAATTCGTATGGAAGCACAAAAGACCCTGAAGAGCCAAAGCAATCTTGAGAAAGGAAAACAGAGTTGGAGGAATCAGGCTCCCTGACTTCAAACTATAGCACAAAGCTACAGTAATCAAGACAGTATGGTACTGGCACAAAAACAGAAATAAAGATTAATGGTACATGATAGAATGCCCATGCACATATGGGCACCCAACATATGACAAAGGAGGCAAGAACATACAATGGAGAAAAGACAGCCTCTTCAATAAGTGATGCTGGGAAAACTGGACAGCTACATGTAAAAGAATGAAATTAGAACACTACATAACACCATACACAAAAATAAACTCCAAATGGATTAAAGACTTAAATGTAAGACCAGACACTATAAAACTTTTAGAGGAAAATATAGGAAAAACACTCTTTGACATAAACCACAGCAAGAGCTTTTTTGACCCGTCTCCTAGAGTAACAGAAATAAAAACAAAAATAAACAAATGGGACTTAATTAAACTTAAAAGCTTTTGCACAGCAAAGGAAACCATAAACAAGACGAAAAGACAACCCTCAGAATGGGAGAAAATATTTGCAAATGAAACAACAGTCAATGGATTAATCTCCAAAATATACAAACAGCTCATTGAGCTCAATATCAAAAAAACAAACAATACAGTTAAAAAATAGGCAGAAGACTTAAATAGACATTTCACAAAGTAAGACACACAGATGGCCAAGAGGCACATGAAAGGATACTCAACATCACTAATTATTTGAGAAATGCAAATCAGAACTACAATGAGGTATCACCTCACGCTGGTCAGAATGGTCATTATCAAAAATCTAGAAACAATAAATGCTAGAAAGGGTGTGGTGAAAAGGGAACCCTCCTACACTATTGGTGGGAATGTAAATTGATACAACCACCATGGAAAACAGTAAGGAGGTTCCTTAAAAAACTAAAAATAGAACTACCATATGATCCAGCAATCCCACTACTGGGCATATACCCTGAGAAAATCATAATTCAAAAAGAGACATTTACCACAATGTTCACTGCAGCACGATTTACAATAGCCAGGACATGGAACCAACCTAAATGTCCATCGACAGATGAATGGATAAAGAAGATGTGGCACATATATACAATGGACTATTACTCAGCCATAAAAAGAAACAAAACTGAGTTATTTGTAGTGAGGTGGATGGACCTAGAGACTGTCATACAGAGTGAAATAAGTCAGAAAGAGAAAAACAAATACTGTATGCTAATGCATATATATGGAATCTAAAAAAAAAAAAAAATGGTGCTGATGAACCTAGTTGCAGGGCAGGAATAAAGAGGTAGATGTAGAGAATGGACTTGATGACATGGGGTGGGAGGGCAAAGCTGGGGCGAAGGGAGAGTAGCATCAACATATATACACTACCGAGTGTAAAATGGTTGGCTGGTGGGAAGCAGCAGCATAGCACAGGGAGATCAGCTCAGTGCTTTGTGAAGACCTAGAGGGGTGGGATAGGAGGGAGGCTCAAGAGGGAGGGAATATGGGGACATGGGTATGCATATGGCTGATTCACTGTGTTGTGCAACAGAAACTAACATGGTACTGTGAAGCAATTATACTCCAATAAAGATCTATTAAAAAAAAAAAGAAAGAAAAGAAACTAATAGATAATGAAAAAGAAAACATAGGCAGTATCCTCTTTGACAACAGTCTTAGCAATATTTTGGAGGATCTGTCTTCTCAGGCAAGGGCAAGAAAAGCAAAATAAACAATGGGACTACATCAAAAGAAAAAGGTTTTGCACACTGAAGGAAACTATCAACAAAAGAAAAAGGCAGCATACTGAATGGGAGAAGACATTTGCAAATGGTATATCCTATAAGGAGTTAATATCCAAAATATACAAAGTACTCATAAACTCAACATCAAAAAACAAACAACACAATTAAAAAAATGTGCAGAGGATCTGAATAGACATTTTTTTCCCAAAGAAGACATACAGATGGCCAACAGACCCATGAAAAGAGGCAGAACATCACTAATCAACTGTGAAATACAAATCAAAATCAAAATGAGATACCAACTCACACCTGTCAGAATGGCTATTATCAAAAAGACAACAAACAACAAGTATTAGCGATTATGTGGACGAAAAGGGAACCCTCATGCACTGTTGGTGGGAATGGAAATTGGTACAGCCACTATGGAAAACAGTCTGAAGATTTCTCAAAAAATTAAAAATAGAACTACCATATGATCAAATAATTCCACTTCTGGGTATTAACCCAAAGAAAACAAAAACACGAATTTGAAAAGATAAATAAATGCACCTCTATGTACACTGCAGTATTATTTACAACAGCCAAAATATGGAAGCAACCTAAGTGTCCATCAACAGATGAATAGATAAAAAAAGATGTGGGATCTATACATGCATTGGAATATTATTCAGCCATAAAAAATTAAATCTTGACATTTGCAAGAACATGTTTGGATCTACAGAGTACTTTGCTAAGTGAAATAACTCAGACAGAGAAAGATAAATACTCTTGTGATCTCACTTATATGTGAAATCTAAAAAAAAAAAAAAAAAAAGGAATGAAGAAACATACAAAACAAAATAAAAACAGGCTCATAGATAGAGAGAACAAATGGCTAGTTGCCAGAGGGAGGGGTTGGGGGAGGGTAAAATAGATGAAGGGGATTCAGAGGTACAAACTTTCAGTTATAAAATAAATAAATCATGGGGAGTTATTTATATAGCATATGGAATGTAGTCAATAATATTGTAATAACTACGTGTGGTTACTAGGCTCATTGTAGTCATAATTTCATAAGGCATGCAAATGTCAAATCATTATGCTGTAAACCTGAAACTAACATAATATTGTACGTCAACTATATTTCAGTTTAAAAATATCAATAAAAAAATTGTAAAGCAATTATATTCCAATAAAGATGTCCAAAAAATAAATAATTAATTAAAATAAAATTAAATACAGCATAGGGATGGAACCAGCAACAGCCAGACTATGACAAACTCTACAGAACAAATGACAAATTTCTCTTAACAAGACATAAATGGAGGGAGGGGAAGTAAACATAGATTTTAATAATAGCAAAAAAACGCAATTCATGGATGTTTTGTTTTTGTTTTTGTGGTACGTGGGCCTCTCACTGTTGTGGCATCTCCCGTTGTGGAGCACAGGCTCCGGACGCGCAGGCTCAGCGGCCATAGCTCACGGGCCAGCTGCTCCGCGACATGTGGGATCTTCCCGGACCGGGGCACGAACCCGTGTCCCCTGCATCGGCAGGCGGACTCTCCACTGCGCCACCAGGGAAGCCCATGCATGTTTTTTGAGTCAAACAAACTTTTAGAAAGCAATTTATGACATTCATGCAAATTGTGGAAAATGGCAATTATATGTTAGCATTAACTGGAATTTTGATGACATAAATAAATTATTATTCATTGATTTTAGGTGTATTGACAGTATGATAATTATACATTTTTAACTGATCTTATCATTTAATGATACATGCTGAAATATTTAGGGATGACGTAATATGATGGATGAAATTTGTTTCAAAATAGTACAGGGGGTGGTGGATGGACGTATATATGAAAAAAGGCCATGAGTTGATCATATTAAATGTGAGTAATGGATACATGGGGGCTTATCATGTTGTACTTGAAATATTCCATAATAAAAAGTTAAAAAGAAGCATAGTTTCCATCCCCAACATCCTGTTTAAAACTACTTTGGGTATGATCGCTAATGACCAAATTGGCCAACTTCATGGGGATCTTTTCAAGTCATTATCGTGGTCTCTGTTTTCTTGACTCTGTTACCTACCCCATCTTGATTTCAAGGTCACCTCTCTCTGCATTCTCCTCTATTTCTGCTGTCCTGATCACAAAGCCTGTTAGGACTATCTTTTGGGGACCGTGCTAGGGAAGGGGACTTCAGGACTGAATTAGAGGGTCTGAGATAGACTCGTGTGAAGCAGCAGAGTCAGGCTGAGAAAACAGAATCGTCATCCAAAGCCACCGTCATCGGTAAAAGTGCCAAGGTTCAATTCTACAAAATGAGTGAAGGAGCAAAATGGGAAAAACTTGTAAAGGTAGTTGTTTGGAGGTTCCGAAGTAGAGCAGAATCAAAAAGGAGGAAAAAGGCAAAACGATTATCTTTACAATGTCAATACAAGTGTGTTCTGGAACGCCCTTCTAAGGAGTTCTCCAGCACCTGTATGGTGGAGGTGATGACCGCTGCAGGTGCCACCCTGGGCCAGAAACCCACCTCTCCAACAGGAACTGCTCAAACTCCTGCATGATCAACTCCCAGTACCCCTGGATATTCAGCAAGTATTTGAGTGCCTTCCACAGGCTCAGTACATTATCCTAGTTCTGCTTCTCATTTTACTTACACCAATTGTTCTTAACCTTTTTGGGGGCATGATCTCCTTTGGGAATCCAATGAAAGGCACGAACCATTTCCCCAGGATAAAATGCCCATAAACACCTATGCACAAAATTTGGCATGCCATTTATTTTATTGCATTGGAAATTTACTTGAAATATGCAGACTATAAAACAATCTTCATGTCACAAATCAAAAGTTAGCCATTTCTGATGATGAGAAAGGAAAAACATCTATGGTATATGCAAAAGAAAAAGTAACCTAATTGTGTTCAAAAGTACATTCCAATGTTGCTAAACTTGACAGCAATGCTGCCATTGTTGTATGGCTCATGATTCGGTACACTTGTGTCATCTTTAGATAGTCAATTTTGAATTTCCATTTAGTTAATAACTACTGCTAAAATTCTTACTCCTAAAGGTAGGCAGCAAGAAAGGAATTATTTTGCTTTGTCACTCTGTAGGCTGAAGGTAAGTGTTACAAGTTGGATTTCCTAGAAAGTAGAATCTAAGATGATTAGCACTTGGTCAGTTTGTGAGAGGGTGCTGTTGGGATCAACACTGTGGAAGGGTAGGGAGAAAAGCAGGATGGGTGGAGAAAGAGACTGACTGCAAGGCAGCCTCCAGGAAGGCCTTGGCCACACCAGGGGCAGGCCCTTCAGAGGTAACCTGAGTTGGGACTGGAAGCAGGGCCATTATACTCCCATGTTAAACAGTCTTTGGATGCATGCTGCCCCAGGAAAGGTATGCCATCAGCAAGGCTGTGCTTTTCAGCCAAGGCAGCTCTGAAAGAGAGCTGACAGCTGATGAGCATCTTCCCGCAGCCCTGCTGGTGGCAATCCCAGAGGCTAGGGAATATGTCTTCATTCCTAAAGGGGGGTCTGGGTGGCACACGACAGTGTCCACTACAGGAGGCTTCTATCATTTCTCCAAAGAAGATATACAGACTGCCAACAAACACATGAAAGAATGCTCAACATCATTAATCATTAGAGAAATGCAAATCAAAACTACAATGAGATATCATCTCACACCAGTCAGAATGGCCATCAGCAAAAAATCTAGAAACAATAAATGCTGGAGAGGGTGTGGAAAAAAGGGAACACTCTTGCACTGCTGGTGGGAATGTGAATTGGTTCAGCCACTATGGAGAACAGTATGGAGGTTCCTTGAAAAACTACAAATAGAACTACCATATGACCCAGCAATCCCACTACTGGGCATATACCCTGAGAAAACCAAAATTCAAAAAGAGTCATGTACCAAAATGTTCATTGCATCTCTATTTACAATAGCCCAGAGATGGAAACAACCTAAGTGCCCATCATCGGATGAATGGATAAAGAAGATGTGGCACATATATACAATGGAATATTACTCAGCCATAAAAAGAGACAAAATTGAGCTATTTGTAATGAGGTGGATAGACCTAGAGTCTGTCATACAGAGTGAAGTAAGTCAGAAAGAAAAAGACAAATACTGTATGCTAACACATATATATGGAATTTAAGGAAAAAAATGTCATGAAGAACCTAGGAGTAAGACAGGAATAAAGACACAGACCTACTGGAGAACGGACTTGAGGATATGGGGAGGGGAAGGGTGAGCTGTGACAGGGCGAGAGAGAGGCATGGACATATACACACTAACAAACGTAAGGTAGATAGCTAGTGGGAAGCAGCCGCATGGCACAGGGATATCGGCTCGGTGCTTTGTGACTGCCTGGAGGGGTAGGATAGGGAGCGTGGGAGGGAGGGAGACGCAAGAGAGAAGAGACATGGGAACAAATGTATATGTATAACTGATTCACTTTGTTATAAAGCAGAAACTAACACACCATTGTAAAGCAATTGTACCCCAATAAAGATGTTTAAAAAAAAAAAAAAAAAGAAACACCAGAATTCTCTAAGACTCCTTGAACTGAATTCTTATCCCATCATTTCTGTGTCCAATTTATACTCCACCTTTGACAAGGTTTGCAGTCATTCTAATTTTGGCTGCAGAGAAATGGCTAGAGCGTTATCACTCTTTTCTCTGCCCATAGACACACTTTTTCAACTAAAATATCACATGAAAACCCACCTGAAATTGCCTCTCCTAGTTTTCTTAGACTGTTTTCTAAGAGTTCCTTCAGATTCTTGAAAGAAAATATTTACCTCAATCATATATGGCAAAATTTTATACAAAGTATGTCAAGCTGGGTTGGAACTTTGGTCAAATATTCTAGGAGTGGCTTCCCGATTAACTCAGAGGAAATGAGATGTCCATTGGATGGTTAAGGGCTTTAAAGCCTTGACCTCTGGAATACCTGTGAACATCAGGTATTCCGGTGTTCTGAAGAAGCGGAGAACACTCTTATATTGTTTTCCCATTTCGGAACTAAACTTCTGGAAAAGATAGCGATTTAATCTATAGCTCTAATTGAATTCATGACTCTCATATAAGATGATTATTTGGAAAACCCTTCAATAAAACAACAAAATCTGACAAGCTCTGTAGCATTGCAGACACTCCATTGATTCATAGAAGATCAATATTTTTTTCTAACCAAAAACTTAGAAAATAGAAGCCCTTTTTTCATGGCATCAGTATACACATAATAGAAGAAAACCAGCGACACTGGGTGCTCTGAGGGGTATCAGATGTTTTATCCAGTTGCAATCTGAAGGGAATCAGAGAAACATCAGTTTCATTAGAAGGTGACATTCATTGATGAAGAAACCTCTTCAGTTTTCTTCCTCTGCTTCTTTCACCACTTCCAGAGCACTTAAAGTTCTCACTCATTTTGACTCCTTTTATTTGGAAACAAGGCAATCAACCTTATGACAACAATAGAGCTACAAATTATTGAGGACCTTCCACATGCCACATATAGCTCTAAGTGTTTCACTTATATTATCTTAATTAATTCTCACAATGACACAAGTACTACTATATCTCCCATTTTACAGATTCCCATTTGTAGATGAGAAAATCAATACCAAATGATGTTAATGGTCAGCCTACACTCCCATAACCAGAGAGTGGGAAGCCTGGATTCAAACACACACAGCTGCCTGACTTCAGAGTCTACCCTCTTAACTACACTACATGGTGTTTCAAGCATCTCTGGGGGACAAATCATAGTTAGGGAGTCATCCCAACATTTTTTAATTGAGCCTTCCTCTCTCCAAAGAATTCTGCTTTGTACACACACACACCCACACCCACACCCACACACACTCTGCTTCTTTAGTTTCACTGGCTTCATGCTTCCATCAATAGGAGAAGGAAGCACTGGGGATCCTTGCTGTATGTTCAGCAACAAAAGGAGAACCAAAGACAGCTGAGCTCTGTTCCACTTTTGGTAACATTTTCCTATTAAGGCCAGAGTCATTACAAACAAGACAAATTTCTATGATCATAATAGCAGGATCTATTATTAACCCCCATATATTGGAGAATATACTTGATATCAATGACAAACACACATGGCTTGAGTATACATATTTCATATCTATGTGGAGTGTATATTAGTTATTCTTTGTATGTCTCCTCCTCACTCCAGACCCATTCTCTCCTCTTCTCCACCATCTCTCTCGCCTCAGAAGGCTGATCTCTACAGACTATATCACCCAAGCTCCCATCCGATGGGCTTCAGTTGGACTTGGCCAATAGTAAGCACCAGGAGGATGGTCCGAGGGCTGGAAGAGCGAGAGAGGGAGGGGTATTTCTTCCCTTCTCCCTCCTGCTTAGCGCTGTGGTTCTCCCAGGGGCTGCATCGCTCCAGGACCAGAGCTTGTCCTCAACCTCCCCTCCTCCATGGTGCCAGCGCTCTTTGGACATCCCATGGCTGCCAGTCTCTTGGTGCCTCACGATGCCTTATTGGTTTCCTTAACCTTGCCTACATCTGTGTAAACAGCTCCTTTATTAAATGCACTTCCTTTGCATTATCTGAGGGGAATTCTGTCTTCTGCTAGGACTCTGATCCAGAGTAAGAGAGTACAATGCTCCTCTAATAAAAATATTTGAGATGTAAAAGAAAAACAGCAAGTTTTAAAATAAAAGGAAGGAAATGAAAGAAAATCATCGTTAGGAAGCCTAATTCATAACCCCCTTAAAGCCTACGTTTGCAAAGTTAAAACCACTGCTCTCTACAGCCTTCCAGAGCAGTCCTCATACGTTCTGAAGATTTCAGCTCAGCTAGGTGCTCTGTGATGACCTAGATGGGTGGGATGGGGTGCAGGAGGGAGGTCCAAATGGGAGGGGATATATGTATACATATAGCTGATTCACTTCACTGTACAGCAGAAACTAACACAACATTGTAAAGCAATTATACTCCAATAAAAACAAAACAAAACAAAAGCTTGCACTCAAAGTGTGGTCCTTGGACCGGCAGCCTCAGCATCATCTAAGATCTTGTTAGAAATGCAGGATCTCAGGCGTTCTCCAGACCTACTGAATCAGTATCTGTATTTGAAAATATTCCCAGTTATTCATACTCACATAAAAATTCAAAAACATCAGACAGACATAATTTTATATCTTTAGTTCAGTGGTTCTCAACCGGTGACAGTTTTTCCCCTCAGGGCAATTTGTCAATGTCTGGACACATTTCTGGTTGTCACGACTGGGAAGTACTATTTGCTTCTAGAGGGAAGACACCAGGGATGTTGTTAATCATTCTACAAGGTACCAGACAGTCCTCTACAACAAAGACTTATCCATCTCAAAGGTTAATAATGCCTAGATTGAGAAACCCTGCTTCACTCCATCTCCTATGTCCCTTGGCCCCTAGTTTTGACTGCCTAAAAGATATATCTATCTTGATATCTGGAGATAACTCAAATCACATTCTCTTCCAATCACCATCATCATTCCCAGAGCTCAATAAGCCTTCAAGCCAAACACGGCTGCTCTCCTAAGCTAGAAAACTGAAAGTAATCCTGAATGCCTCCCTTTACCTCATCCAATCACTCATAAAGTCTTGTCACTCCTACCTCTTCTGATACTACCTTCATGCGTACCTGCATCATTCTTGCCTCATCCACAATGGCAGGCTTTAGCCAGATTCTCTGCCTCTTGGCTCTCCCCAGGTGAGGGCACTCTTCACAACGATACCTGAGCCACTTCCCGGAGGACTTTCTATTTCCCGTCGAAAAAGCTATTTTGATCCCCAACGCTTAGTGCTGTAGTTGCAGAACGTCACCATTGAATATGATTGCCGTAGTTCACACAGCATTTTTAAAATTGGGGAATTTCATATAAAATTTCACTTTTTCAGATTCTCTTTTAAAAAGTTAGAAGTTGAATCAACCCTGAGCTCAGAGTCTCATATAAATTGTTTCTGCTTCTCTCTCTTGATGGGTCATGAGCTCTTCAGTTTCCCCACCTCACCCCTATTCCCGTCATACCTGAACCTATTTCTTTTGCCTTGACCCCATTAAGCACCTGCAGGATAACACCTAAAAGCCTTAAATTTGACTTCTAATGCTGGTCGCACACATGGGTCCTAATTTACCTCTCCATCTCATCCTCCCCCACCCCCAGCAATCTAAAAGGACTACTACATCATTATGGGTATTCAAACATATACATTATTTCAGAAAATTGAACAAATTCTTTTCTTTCATTTATTTGGCAAATATTCATTGAATATCCTAGCCATTGTTCTAGGCATAGGAGATACAGAAGAAAGAACTACAAAGACAAAAGGCCTCTTCCCATGAAATTCATCTTCTGGTAAGAGAGGCAGAAATAAACAAATATGTCAGATGGTGATGGGTGCTATGAAGAAAAACAAAGCAAGGATGAGGACAAAGAACCATACGGTGCGGAGAGACGTGCCACTTTATACATGGTGGTCAGGGAAGACCTCTTTGATAAGATACAACATGGGCAGAGAGCTAAAGCAACTAGGGAAGCAGGCTATGGAGATGGCTGGGGAAGAGCAATGGGAAGGCCTTGAGGTCTGAATACGCTCCAGGTAACTGAGCATCTCCAAGGTCATTGCTGCTGGAGCGAAATAAGCAAAGGGGAAAGAGGTGAGAAATGAGACCAGACAACTAGTTAGGGAACTGGACTATGTGGACCTTTGTAGGCATATGCTGGGTAGCTTTTATTTTACCCAGAGTGAAATAAAGAACCATTGGGCAAAACTTTAATTTGAAAATATACACACACCCCTATGTTCAGAGCAGTACTATTTACAGTAGCCAAGACATGGAGACAACCTAAATGTCCATCGACAGATGAATGGATAAGGAAGATGTGGTACATATATATAATGGAGTATTACTCAGCCATAAAAAAGAATGAAAGAATGCCATTTGCAGCAACATGGGTGGACTTAGAGATCATCATACTAAGTGAAGTAAGTCAGACAAAGACAAATACCATGTGATATCACATATATGTGGAATCTAAAATATGACACGAATAAACTTATCTACAAAACAGAAACAGACGCACAGACATAGAGAACAGACTTGTGGTTGCCAAGGGGGAGGGGAGTGGAGATGGGATGGATTGGGAGTTTGGGATTAGCAAAGGCAAACTATTATATATAGAATGAATAAACAACAAGGTCCTACTGTATATCACAGGGAACTATATTCAATATCCTGGGATAAACCATAATGGAAAATAATATGAAAAAGAATATATCTATGTATAACTGAATCACTTTGCTGTACAACAGAAATGAACACAACATGGTAAATCAACTATACTTCAATAAAATAAATTTTAAAAAAGAACCATTGGAGGGTTTTGAGCAGAGTCATGACATAATGTCTCCTTTTAAAAGAATCACCATGGCTGCTGTGCAGAAAACAAACTTTAGAGTGGCAAGGGCAGAAGCAGGGAGGCCAATTAGGGAGCTATTGCAATAGTCCATCACATTATTAAATATATATGTGTGTGTGTATATATATATATTATATGTAATCAATATGATATATATTATAATTTTTAAATAATATGCTTCCTACCATCTTAAGACAGTGCAAATCAAGCCAGAAGAATAATTAATTACATATTGATGGGAACTGATAGGAGAACCCATGCCATGAATTGACATTTATCATCATAACATTCACTAAAAACTCACTCCATCGTAAAAAAAAATTTTGTCTTTGAGACACTCAATTTTCTTTTCATAAAGATTGTCAAAATGATTTGTCTCAGATTTGCTTCAGTTGGGTGGAGAGCAGGTGGAGGGTGACAGTTGTAACCAGATTGGCTCTGAGTTAAAAACTGTTGAAGGTGGAAGATGGTTACCTAGGTGGTCCACCATACCATGCTATTTTTGTATATCCTGAAACTTTAAAAGATTTTTAAATCAGCATTTAAGATACTACTAATATTAACATATTTAATATAGAATTGCTACAAAACTTCATGATTTAAATGCATACTTTACTAGCTCTATAATTATTCCTATATATAAAATTTCAGCTATATTTGATATGTTTGGTAGGTGCATAATAATAGAAAATTTCTCTAAGATGGGCTACAAACTATATTAGGAGCACTTACAAAAACTGGAAGTCTAGAACACTAGAATATCTGGCAGCAATTCTCTTATCTATTTTTCACACACAGTCATCTTAATCCTTATTATAGCAGTTTTTAAGAGGGCTAGATACTTATTCACATTAAGGTCTGCTAGGTATAGTATCCTAAACGTACTTAATAAATTTCACCCTCCTTGAAAAGAAAAGGTGATGGATTGAAAAATGTTTAGCTCAACCATGCATAATTGATAGTTTCCCTAGTGCAAATAAGTGTCTAATAAATAATTAAATTTAATCTCATTATAAGAGTTTTCATAATGAGATAATTTAATTAAATGAAAGCCAAAGGGTTTCTGAGGGTTGAAAGATGTTAATGTTGCTATATTTGGCTAATGGTCTGGGGATGCTATAGTGAAGAAAGTAATTCACATGGGTGCATGCATTATTTAATGCATCCCTCTGAGATAGAAGAAAGGACAGATCAATGATAACTTGTCATTTTATCATTGCTTACAAAGCACATTTAAACGACCTAAGATATGTTAAAGGTAGAAAACATGCAAAAATGGACAATTCTTTTAAAGGACAAAGCAGCTACATTCATAATATTATACTGGAAGTTTTGATTAAGATACACATTTTCCATGCATTGTTATTTCTCCTTTGGATCTATTACTAAAATGAAAAATAAATAAAATCTCATAAGCTGCTGTACAATCAGGTCAGATCTGGCTCTAAGTGAAAGTAATAATGGATACAGCATGTATATCTGATACTAAAAAATTGATAGCGGAGTCATGAGGGACCCATTAACAAGCTTTCTGAGTGAGCAGAGTTTTGTGCTTCAAGTCTCCCGAAGCACTTAGCCAGACTAGAATAGTAAAATTGTAGTCTAAGTAGTTATCTCAGTTACAGGTGATCAGTTATGAGTTAATATGAATGGTGAAAGGCATCATTCTTCTATCAGATATTATTTTTAAAAGCATCATTTTGTGAGAGGTAAAGGTGCAAACACCACAAAATTTGAGCCAGGTGACCCAGGCAGGGATTTTTTCCCCCCTTCCAATAACGTGGCGAGTACCATTGTAGAGACCGAGCACACTCTTGATTTTAAGTTAAACGTAATTTCATGTGGTGACCATGTCCAAATTTGCACTTAAAACAGTACAGAATAAATTAGGAATTTGGGAGTAACATAGACACATTACTATATATAAAATAGATAACAAGACCTACTGTATAGCACAGGGAACTATACTCAATATTTCATAGTAACCTATACGGGAAAAGATATATATATCACTTTGCTGTACACCTGAAACTAACACAACATTGTAAATCAACTATGCGTCAATAAAAATATATATATAAAAAAATCTCTCAGCCAGAAAAAAGAACACAAAAACCCAGCACAGAACTAACCCATTGGCCTTAGAGCACAGCGTCTATATCTGGGGCAAATGGCTCATCCCCTGAAACCTGAGTCATGGGGCTCTCCAAGTCTTGGAAAAGAGGCACCTTGTTTACAGGGAAACTCCTTGTTTTCATCAGGGATAAGGAGATTGATGAGCAGTGGTCGCTACTTCAATCCCCAAGAGTGATCAATCAATCCCCTTAATGTTGGTGCTGTTGCCATGAATCCCATTGAAACTTTGATGCATCTTTCTCCTGGGTAGGAATTTATAACAGGATTATAGCTGAAAGGACTTGTGACATCTCCTAGTTCCAGTACTTCAAGGCCAAGAAAGGTGACTTGCTCAAGGTCATCCAACTGTTTATTAGCAGAACAAAATTGAACCTCTAGATTTTTGGAGTGCCAGTTTAGGGGTTATTATTTTTTACTATGCCAATTGGCCAAAAGGATTTTTTAATGATGGTGACATAATAGCGTATCTCAAAATTTATATCCATCATTACAAGCTCGAGTGTGTGCGTGGTGGGGAGGGGCAATTTGTGGATGGGGAAGTCCTAAAAGGTTGAGGAAATAAACGATGCAGCTCTGTGAACAATTGTTTGATGGTGGCAGCGGTCAACCGTGGGTTACACAAATACAGTGAATTGGCTTTAACCAGCTCTTCACTTGGCCTCCTCCAAACTTCCTCCCTGCTTGCTAACCTTCAATTAAGACATATGGGATGTCAAAAAGGTAGCTGAAACACTGAACTAATGTGCTCTTAACAGCTGCTGCCACTGCACCTGCAAAACGAACAAAGGCTTGTGTTGTCCGCATGAATATGGGTGTGCAAAGGGTGAAGGGGGACAGGGCTGACCCTAAGATTTCAAAAGCAGGGGCATCAATATTCTAGGTATGTTGCATAGTGTTGAGAGAAGTGATTACCCATAACTATCAATTTTTAAAGGAGATTTTTCTATAATGGTCAGATACCTCCTTTCAGATATTTTTTGATATGAATGTCTGGTTTCACTTAATGTAAAGATGAGTATTCTGTATTTGTCAGTTTCTTATGATGTAAATATCCTTTGTTTTGAAAGACTGAAAAAAAAGTGGTTACTTTGCTTTTGATAAGGAAACCTCCCAGTTTTATTTTGTTCTGTTTTACAAAGAAGTCAGTGATAATCTGGTGAGTTTTTCTAGGGAAGGACGGAAGTCCTTTAGTACAACTTTTCTAATCCATTCTTCCTCTGGGGACACTAAGGGTTTTATTTTCTAGGGCCGCGATCTCTCCAGAAACTCTTCTGTTGATTACTGGTCTTTGGTAATGGAAATGGGAATATTTGCTTCTGTTGCTTCTCAAGCATAGAAAGTACAGTCCCTTAGGCAGACATACTCCTAATCTGTTCATAACTAGAGTTCTGTCTAGTTCTGACAACCAGTCAGAACTAGTTGTCAGCGCATTCTCAGGGAAAGGAACTTGTACACAGACACCTACCTTTACTAGAAACAACACTGTGAGACATGTCCGATTAGTCTCATTTTATACTTGAAGATTCTAAACTCAGAGACCTGCAGAAACTCATCCAATATCAAATCACAAAAATAAATGGCAAAAATCAGGATCTAAATCCTGTTGTTTTTTTTTTAATTTAAAGAATGTATTTTTCCCTTCATTATAAGATGCCATAAAATACTATTGTTCAGAAAGGCATTATGTTTTCATACTGTTGTGGTTGGGGAGAGGCGTGTATCTTTGCTACCAGTTCAAAGATTCAATCTCTTACAGGACAAAACCAGGCTGAAAAAAATATTCTTAAAGACTGGACTTAATAGCACAGGGAACTCTACTCAATATTCTGTGATAACCAATATGAGAAAAGAATCTGAAAAAGAATGAATATATGTATATGCATTACTGAGTCATTTTGCTGTACACCTGAAAATAACACAACATTGTAAATCAACTATACTCCAATGAAATTTAAAAATAAATAAATATCATACAACATACAGGAATAGCCTCTATGACAAACAATACAGACCAAAAATGTCAATATTGCTGAGGTGGAGAAACCCTGATCTAGACTATTGAGGAATAATATTAAAATTTTTATCTAAAAAATCCCAACCAATCTCTCTTATTTTATAATTATATTGAAAATATTATCTGAAATAAATCTCAATCTTTCTCCATTAAAAAAAAAAAGACTGGATTTAAATAGTGACAATAACATACTGTTTTAAACATCTGAAATAATTTCCCTTGACAACAACAGTATAGATAGGATTCATGCTCTTTTCAATGACCTTAATTAGAATGTGACTTTCATGATCGTTCTTGGAATGTTTTTATCTTTATGTTCTCGGATCCATCCCATTCTAATGGGATATTATTTGTTTTGTTCTTCAAATTTGTGAAAGAAATCCATAAATGATTTTATTTCTTTAAGATATCCAAATAATAGTAGTAATTTTCAACAAATGTATACGATTCCCTTGACTTTCTTGTTTAGTGACTCCCATTTTCTTCACCTTGCAGGCTGTATCTCTGCATAAAGGATCAGTGATATGTGACAGACAAGGTAAGGAATGGAACACATGTCTCCTTTGGTGACTTCATTTCATATAATTCGTGTATACAATACTTCTATTTGAAAATGTCTGATGAAATCATTTTGATATTTTCCCCTGTATATCAACTTTTTTTTAAATAAAATAGTTAACAGCAAAATATAAAAAACTCTTGATTTGAAGGCACATCTCCCCAAATAACTCTACTGCATACAAGTTTTTCCAGAAACTATATAAGCAAAGCTTGAAAAGAGCTGAGTAAATACAGGTCTTGGGTAGCAGGTTAGGATCACTTTCTAGCTAGGTGAACTATTTTTATTTTCCTCCCTTATCTTTTGCTAATGCTTCTATTTTTTGTTGTTGTTGTTGTTAGCTTAGATTGATGTTAAGAAACAGCCTTATATGTTTAGAAAAACGGTCTATTCTTTATGGAAGTTGCAATCTTCTTGCTATTTTCAAATATAAAACAAAAAGTTTTATGGAAGGACCTAAAAGATACCCACTACTTCCTGAGCGCCACCAATTCCAGGACCAAAGATTTTTCAATAATAGAATGTTGCCAAAAAAATATACATCTTGAGAATCACATACGCAATCAGATTTTCTACAACAGTTATAGTCAGATCCATGATCTTTAATTAATACATTCAGTCCTACAATATACTTAGGTCCTCACAAGTCAAAATTCAGTGATTCAGATGGTAATGTTGATTTATAAAATATATAAGAAAATAAGTATGATTGTTGGTTCTAAAATTAAACTTTTAGAACCAACACCCTGATTGCACTTAAAATGTCCTAAAATGCTTTGCCTAAGAAGAATCTGGGACTTTTACATCCATGAACAGACATCATGCATGAAGATGTAAGTTTCCCCAAATCCAAGGCTCACCCAACAGATGAATGGATAAAGAAGATGTGGCACGTATATACAATGGAATATTACTCAGCCATAAAAAGAAACAAAATTGTCGTGAGGTGGATGGACCCAGAGTCTGTCATACAGAGTGAAATAAGTCAGAAAGAGAAAAACAAATACCGTATGCTAACACATATATATGGAATCTTAAAAAAAATGGTTCTGATGAACCTAGGGGAAGGACAGGAATAAAGACACAGATGTCGAGAATGGACTTGAGGACACGGGGAGGGGGAAGGGTAAGCTGGGACGAAGTGAGAGAGTGGCATGGACATATATACACTACCAAATGTAAAATAGATAGCTAGTGGGAAGCAGCCACATAGCACAGGGAGATCAGCTTGGTGCTTTGCGACCACCTAGAGGGGTGGGATAGGGAGAGTGGGAGGGAGACGCAAGAGGGAGGAGATATGGGGATATGTGTATATGTATAGCTGATTCACTTTGTTATACAGCAGAAACTAACACACCATTGTAAAGCAATTATACTCCAATAAAGATGTTAAAAAAATAAAATAAAATGGGAAGCTCATTCAAATACAAATTTATTAGACAACATAAGTATTCTGACTGGGAATGTTGATCACAGTAAGATGGCAGAACTGGTGAATGTCATCTTATCTGCACAGCTAGAGAAGTGTGTTTGCAGTCTGTACATTTTTTTCTTGCTCTATGTGATCAATTCTAGTTCCCCTTGAACTTTCTGCCTGCTAAGGGTTTCACTTTAATTTGTATAAGGTGAGAAGTCTTTTGTGGCATTCCAGGTGTCTGTCCTCACCCTGGCCTGATGGATGGTTTCCTATGGCCTGCCAGGTTACACATGCCTTCCCAGGCCCTAGACTGGGAGCCCTGATCAGGCCTCTAGGTAGGACCTGTCACCAAAACTCCTAAAGAAAATTCCCCATAGAACTTCAGAGAGGAAAAAAGAGCTTCCTGAGTCATTTTCTTCATTGTTTCTAGAAAAAATGTACACTTTAACAAATTCTTGAATTGGGAGAGGTTGAGAAAGCAAACAAGACACTTTTGAAACAGTAAAATATCATTTGTAAGAATAAGATAATGCTAATGAATTTACTAATCTAAAAAACAAGTCATCCTTATTTTTCAATAAGCCTATGAAATTTTTACATGGTGTTTAATTCTTACATATTCTGAAATGTGATTAAACATCTCTCCCACAACACACATGCAGTGGGAAAAGCCTTCTGTGTACAACTGATTAGTGGGAAATGCCCCTCATCTAAGCAACTTAATATCTGTAATTACCTAACTTCTTTCCAGATTTGGATATTCTTGGATCATAGCTTCTTTAAAAAGTGAATTCTCCATTAAATCTTTACTCTGTGTGTGTGTGTGTGTGTGTGTGTGTGTGTGTGTGTGTATGTGTGTGTAGGTGAATATACTTGTTCCATTGGTATCATTGGGATCATGTCTTAGTATTCTAACCTAAACAAGCATGCTTGTTGGAATAGTTGGAAAGAAAGATAATATTCCTGGGAATCGATGGACAGGCCGGCACTGCTATGAGGCATGGCCAACGATGGGCAAAGAATCCAAAAAGGGAAGTTCTGAGACAAGCTCAGCTCTAGGCTGGATGTCCAAAAGTCTCAAGGGAGGTGTGGCAGAAAAGGTGAAAAGGTCCTGATTAAAACCATAGAGACCTCATGAGGCTGAATTTGATACAACACAACTTCATATTTCTTTTACTGGGATGTTTGGACTAGGGGAGTGAGACTACAGAAGGAAATATGACATCACCCATTCTGGTGCATATTTTATAATGTTGAATAATAATGAGTATGCACTTATAAGTTAATCAACTTTGGCATGGCTTAAATTGACTGCTGCAGGTAATTTCCCTAGTATAGGATGCAAATCATAGCTCTTAATAATGTGATTTTGTAACTTCTAAGAGAACTTTAAATGGCAATCTGTTCATTCTCACATAGAGATATTAACAAGGAAAGTAGAATTATCACTTACATGTGAAGCATCCTCAAATTGGAAGAGCTAAGTGAGGATGGGAACCACGTCTGGATGGCAGGATAGTAGATGTTCAAGATGTATCTGATGTACAAGATCTAGCATTTGCCAAAGAATCTGGCCAAGGGAAATATCACTGAAGTTCAGATGAGAGAAAGAGTCAGGGGACTGGGGAGGATGAGGTATGCAGGGAACCACCAACTCGGGACAGGTGAGGTATAATCCCCCTTGCTTTCTGACTTCTCCAACATTCCCCTAACTGGGTTAAACAACTAGGTCTGCAAAATAGAGATCTGGTTTACTCAAAACCAAATAAAAATGTTCATCATGTAAAAGATCAATAACTTATCATTTTGCTTTATGAATTAGAAAGATTGATTCCCAAATCTAACCTCTTTTAATATGGCAGTGCTTGGACTTTTAATTATTAGGGTTTTTTCCTGAAATAAAGAGTTGTTTTTAAGAAAGTGACTTTTTGTGTATGACTGAAATTTTTGTCCTACTTAAAACACAGAATTTATCCTTTAACCCTGAAGTTTCCTAAAGGAGAAAAGAAACAAACAGGAAGAAAGAATGAGAAATTTAACACCCTGACCTAAAATGTGCATGTAATGGATCGTATAATAGTGTAAATCACGATTGCAACTTGTGAGATACATGTGATTTGTAACAGAGTATTAAGCTGGTCTGCTTTGAAGCACTGTCTTTCCTTTCCCTTCTTCAGCGTGACTGATCTAAACTTAGAAGTGGTTTTGGAGCTATGAGTTTTGTTCTTTTGAAACATTGCCTTTTTTTTTGCCCCCATCTCTCAGTTGAGTATTGAAATTGACCTTGATGTTGCTCAGATGGGAATTTCAACGAGGCAAGCCCTGCTTAACTATGACAGTTTGGGGATGCTTTCCTTCCTCTGTTGTTTACTTAGCTTATTATATAGTCTCCCTGCTGTTTAATGACCTGGTTGTAGTTCTGTTTTACCGGCTTTCTTTTTAAATGATAAAGATTAAGAACAAAAGAGGATAAATTTCCTGGGCATCAAACAAAAATATACAGAGAAATAAAAAGACATGGAACACGTAAGAAGATACCTCCATTCAGAGCAGCTGATTACAGTCCGAATTGTCTGTATTTTCATCATTGCCTCACTGGTTGTTACTGAATAAATCACACACTTCTCTCACCTTGTTGTGGACTAAGATTGTGTCTCCTTTTACACCTTAGATAATGCATAGTGAAGTCACTGACTTAAAAATTAATAATATGTTAACACACAAAATGCTTTATCCGCCTCTTCCCCTACCCCCCACCCAATTTTTTTGTTCACTATTTTTTTCTTGATTTCTACCATTGTAGTCTCTGGCACACGTATGGTTAAATAGAATGCCAGGTGCCGTTCAATATATATGCTAAAAAACTTTCAAAACCCCAAACCAGGAAACCTAGTGCATCTCAAAATGAGTTAGAGCTGGAGTAGTAATATAATTTATCCTTTCAGAAAAGGGTCATGTAAGTGAGTCTGTATTGGCTTGTGACCATGTTTCCATTGAATGAATCAGATGAGATAGGTTAGCAAAAGTTTGGCGCATGGGAGAAAATACCGCTGATTGATGGACTGAAATGGGTTACCCAGAAATGCTTTGTTTAGTGGGGTTTTTTTTTGGAGGAGGGTGACAGGGGAGGTGTGGATAAACATTTTTTAGGGGGAAAAGGTATTAATAAAATGTACTTAATATCAGTTGCTGTTCTAAAACATTAATAGCACCCTGTGTTATGTGACATTGATGCATTAAAAAAAAAACTAATGAAATGCCAGAATAAGATTTATGCAATAGTTACAAAACTAAAACTGTCTCATGAATTAAAGTTTGTATAGAAAAAAATTAGCAATGAAAAATACATGAATAAAATCAATTTTCAAGGCTTAAACTTTCAAATGCTCACTTTTATCTAAATGCAGAAAAAACTGGGAGAAATTTTTGGTACAGAACAACAAGAAGAAATATACTAACTTTCTTGAACAAGATCCCGCTGTAGCCAATTCTACCCCACTGTCTCGGCTAGTTACCTCAATCTGAATAAGAATCGCTGTTAAATTTAACAAAGAACATCTGTTTTTCATTTGAGGTGCATTCAAGTGTTCATTAAAGTGTCCTAACTGCTCTTTTCTTTTTCTATTTCACAATGGCTTTCCTTTCTAATACTATTGCAAGTTCAGCATGTGACTTAAAAAACCTCAGAGTCATTGTGGCATTTCCTTTGAAATATGCCAGGAGAAACAAGGGAGAAAGCTGAAATCTCTAAGTTTAATAACATTTTACTACCATTCACCTTTTCCATACTTCCTAGGGGTGTTTATTTTCTGCAATTATTCAACTAGGCTTCACTGAACCTGAATACCCCAGAGGCCTTCAACTCCCGTCTGCAGGGAGGCCCAGGAAAACTGAGCTTGAAAGTGAGTTACTGGTATTAGCCCCTTTGATGGAAGTATTTGGTCACCTTCTATAGGAGGAGAAATCAGTTCAAAATAATTTAAACGCAATGCCTCAGACTGCTTTATTCTGCCAAATTCATTTGAATATATAATTTATCCTGAATGTCAAAGTCATTATTTTTCAAACATTTCCTTTGTTTTCTAGAAGGTGTTAGCCCACTGAAATTAACAAATGAACTTGGATACTTATTTCCTTGAAGAAACAAAATATTTTATGGACTTATAGGGCAGACGCATCAGATTTTAACCAATAAACTGCATGTGAATATAACCCAAATTACTTTCATCTTAGTAAATGATTAAAGATGTTTCATCACTGAAGTACACATCTGGGTTGATTTGGAAAAAAAAGTATATTTTTAATCACACTTTAAAAATATTGCTAAATACATCTCTGTAATAAAAATCTTTGTATTCTAAATAATTTAAGTCAAATTATAATAATATACTACATTGGTAAGCGCCTGGTAATAGGAGAAATGTAGAATTATCTTGTGGTTGAAAAAGCAGCACAGAAATCGTCGATCCCAGTATGAAATAGATCTTTGTCAAAGATCACTTATCTAATATGATGAATTGTTCAAAATGTTATAGATGGAAAAACGAAGCCTGACTCATAATAAGCTCTCAATAAACATTGGGCGCTCACAAATGTTTATCGAATAGAGAGGTAGAGGGGACAAGCCAAGAATCTATCATCATTCTATTTCATGGAAAAGGGACTCATGCTATTTCCTGATAGCACTTCTAATTCCTTGCCCAATTTTTGAAATAATTTTTTTCCAGCTGTATTGAGATGTAACTGACATACAATATTGTCTAAGTTTAAGGTATACAATGTGATGATTTGATACAAAGATATGTTGTGAGTGGGACATTTTGTATAGAAGGGATAGGATGGTTCTCATATTACCACTGCTGCTATACTAGTCCTACTGATTAAAAAGGTGAACTATATGGGACTTTCCTGGCAGTCCAGTGGTTAAGACTCTGCCCTTCCACTGCAGGGGCCGTGGGTTCGGGAATTAAAATCCCACATGCCGCCCAGTGTGGCCAAAAAAAAAAAAAAAAAAAAGGTGAACTATAAATTAGCAATTATTAAGACTTTCCAAATTAAGTTTTTTAGATCATTTGGGCAAAAACCACCCTGTAATTTAATTTTGACATTATCAATATAATCAAGTACTCTATGGAAATTAGTTATGAAAATTGGCTGATTGATATATATATATATATGGCTTTAAAATGCAAGTAAGTTAGTGCTAGTAAAAATAACAAATACTCATGAAGCAATGTTTTGTTGGTATGGCCTGAGTCACTGTATAAATTTGAAAGAAATAAATATATTTTACTTAAAATATATTAATCCTATAATAAAAACCTTACTTCACAGGTTTTATCTTCTCTGAGAGGTTCAATAATAACTAGGCTTTATTGAACAACTTACGTGCCAGCAGCTTTGCTACATCCTTTACAGGTATTATCTCTTTTCCTATAATCATCAGGGAGATAGCATTAAGATAAGATAATTTTTATCCTCATGTTACAGCTTCAGGAGAGTGATGTTCAGAGAGGTTAATACAATGCCCAGAGTCACATACAACCAGTTCACGGTAGGGCTGTAAGCCTTAATTTGCAACCTGCTAACTATACCTGAGTACAAAAATTACCCTGAGAAATCAGTAGAGCAATGGAATAAATTAGGTAAATGAATACTGGGAAACCTATATTAAAATCTTGAAATAGGGGAGATATGAATAAGATGGAAGTCATGAATCAGTACTGTTTGGAATCGTGCCCTGCATCATCAACCCTGATTTGGGCTAAGAACATCCAGTTGAGTCAAGCCTAGAAATAACCCGTGGTAAATAATTAATTCCCTTAGGAGAGGCTGGAGCCAGCCCATCTGGGATGCTGGCCAAGGGGTTGTTATCCCTGAAACCAACTGGGGTGGGAGCTGTAAAGGTTCTTTAAGCAGCCAGAAATAGAGAAGCCAAAGGATAAAAACAGAGTCCTTGTAGAGTGCCGAGTCAAAAGCTACCTAAGTCATTTTCAGATCCAGCCCAAAAAGTGAAGTGGGAGAAGATAAGGAACAACCATAAAGCTGGAAGAGAACAGGAAGCTGAAACAAAACCTGCAGAGCCTAAGAACAAAGGACAAGAGACTTTGGCTTTTATTAAGTGGATAAAGCCTTTGCAGAGTCAAGGTAGATACCCTAAAACCCACAGGATATTAAGAGGAATTTTAGTCTAGCTTTGATAGATATGGATAGCTTAACATATGATGTCTAAATAGTCTTCCCTCTAATATTAACTCAAATACTGGACAAGAAATCTATTACTACCTATTTGTTGTATATGGATCATGTTCTCAGTCCTCTGTTAAGTGCAAAGACAAAGAGAAAGGAAATAAGATACAATCCTTGTCCCTTGGCCTTACATTCTGGCTGGGAAGAGAGGAATAACCTCCCTGCCTCTCTTCCTCCAAACTTTATAATCACTCAGTGAGCATCTCTCTCACTTGACCCACAGAGAGATCATGTCAACGCACTCTGCCTTTGAAATGTCTCTTGAACCCAATACTTTCTTTTACTTTCCCTTTTCCACCACTCCAGTCTGGGCCCACAAGCCTAGACTAGCAATTCCTAACGTTGCTCTCCTGTGGATGACTAATTCCATAGGATATTTAGAGGCATTACTCTGCCAACTACAACAACAACAAAGTTTCAGGGGTAGAAAAGTGTAGGAAACACAGGGTTAAACATAATTAAACAGGTGTCTTTACTGAGGAACTGCTTTGGGCCTTTAAAATATGCTAACTAGCTTTGAACATCCCCAAGAATACACTACAGATGGTCCCAACTTATGATGGTTCGAGTCACAATTTTTCAACTTCATGATGGTGCGAAAGTGATACTCATTCAGTAGAAACTGTCCTTTGAATTTTGATCTTTTCTTCGGCTAGTGATATCTGTACAATACTTTCTTGTGATGCTGGGCAGTGCAGTGAGCTGCAGCTCCCGGTCAGTCACAGGATCACAAGGGTAAACAACTGATAACACTTACAACCATTCTGGACCCAGACAATCTTTCTGCTTCTCACTTTCACACAATATTCAATAAATTACATGAGATAATCAACACTTTATAATAAAATAGGCTTTGTGTTAGAGACTTTGCCCAACTGCTGGCTAATGTAGGTGTCCTGAGCACGTCTAAGGCAGGCTAGGCTCAGCTATGATGCTCTGTAAGTTAGGCGTATTAAATGCATTTTCAACTTATGATATTTTCAATTTACCATGGGTTTATCAGGATGAAACCCCATTGGAAGTCGAGGAAGATCTCTGTGTGACTTAACCACGAGTCCCTTCTTTTGAGGAAAATTTTCTTCTGAGGAAATGCAGGATAACACTTTGGGAAGCATTAGTCTGTATGACTGAAATAGATTCCAAGGAGTGTCCTCCTCACTCCCCTCCCCAAAACGATTGCACACATTTCCACCATGTTTTTCCAAAGGTATTATTTTGGATATATCAGCTACCTAATCACAAATTTCAGAGGCTCCTCTCTGACTACTTAATGAAGTCCAAATTTGGCAACTGGTCAAGATAGGTCCCCTCCATTCAACTCATATTTCCTAGATTATTCCAGCTTCCACATACTTGTGTGTTATTTATATTTCATGGAGTAGAATTATGCCTGCTCCACTAGTCTTGGTCTTGCAAAGTTTTTAAGATTTTGCTTACGTATCATTGGAGTTTCTCATAGTTGCTTCCTTCTTTGAGTTTTTTCCATACTTATTTTAGGAACTACATACATTCTGTTTTCCCTAAATAGATGATAAGCCTCTCATGGTTAAGAAACATATTTGTTTTTTGTTTCATTTTGTGTTGTTTATATCTCAAGGACCTAGAAAAATGCTCTCTACACATAGATGTAAAAGATGACAATATAAGAAAAATAATAAACATAAACTATTATATTTTAGAACCCAGCACAGCTCCTTGCCAAACATCTGCCTAACAAGAAGGCTGATGCAGTGTGCTTTCAGAATGCCTCACCTAGAAGGGCTTGTGGCCATTATATATCCGAATCCAGCATTCATCAATAGGATGTTATATTAGTTTTCTAGGGCCATCATGACAAAATGTCAGAGATTGCAGAGACTTAAACAACAGAAATTTATTTTCTTACAGTTCTGGAGCTAGAAGTTCAAGATCAAGGTGACTTTGCTTCTTCTAAGGCTTCTCTCTTTGGCTTGCAGTTGGCTGCCTTCTTGCTCTGTCCTTGCATGGTCCTCCTGTGTGCAGGTCTGTGTCTTAATCTCCTCTTCTTATCAGGACACCAGTTAAATTGGATTAGGGCCCACACATATGAGCTCATTGTACCTTCATTACCTCTCTAAAGGTCTATCTCCAAATACAGTGCAGTCAAATTTTGAGGTGCTAGGGGGTTAAGACTTCAACATATAAATTCTGGGGGGACAAAAATCAGCTCATAATAGATGCCTTTGAAAAATGGATTCAGATGAGTGGAACCAACCAGACTGAGAGATTGAACAAAGACTAAAAGAAGACAATTAGACATTGGAAGAACCACCACAGTACTACTCAAATTTTCATTTTTGAATTGCCTTAGTTTTCTGTTAACTTATATTATTCTTTACTCCAGAATAATGCCTGGTGTCTGGTCATAAAGCTTTTGAAACTAAAAGTGATTACCTTCTCTGTTTCAGGAAACATATAAGCTAATGTCATAGTTAAAGAGACACAGACTATTGCTAGGATTGATCAGCCATGTGGTCGAATACCAAACTGCCCACACTCGGGAACCCTACACAGAGGAAGCCCATCTTTAGTCCCAACTACTGTAGCATCTGGAAGCATGGAAGGGATATATTTGGAAATTTTTCCTTAGAATTTCACATTTTTTTTAGAGCTCTGGTATCTAGAAAATAATAGTATATTGTATATATGAAAAGGTAGGGAGAAAGATTTGAGGAAGAAAAAAAGAATATGAAAATTTCAGGGCTTTTTAGTTTCTTCTAAGACTTCTTAGATTATTTCAATATGAGGAATTAAATAAGGACAAGAATATACTCCAATGTCACATGAATAGTTTAAAATAAAACAGAGAAAACTCCCTCTCTCATGGAGCTTACCTTCAAATAGGGAGAAAGGCACAAAAGAAACAAGGGAAATACCTAGTACATTATTCTAGTGCAATAGAAACAATAGTTCCCCGCTGGAACTGAGAAAGTTGCAATTAAAATGGGGACTGGGGCAAGTAAAGTTTCATGAAGAAAGTGCCATGTGAGCAAAGGCCAGAGACTGGAGAGGGAACAAACTGTGGGGATGGTAGGGAGAGAGAACATTCTAGAGTATGGGAACAGCACATGCAAAGGCCCTGAGTGGGAGTGTGCTTGGTGGGTCTGGGGAACAATAGAGAGGCCAGTGTGGTTGAAGTAGAGTTAGTGAGAGATTGTGAAGGGCAGGCAGTGATGTTGGAGAGTACCTGGGGACCAGATCATTCAGCGCCTGAAGGCCGTTGTCTATTCCTCTGAGTGATGTGAGAAACCATGGAGGATTCTGAGGAGAGGAGTCACAAGAGGAGACTTGCATTTTAGGTGGGACACCTCTGGCTATGGAGAACAGACTAAAGCAGATGGAACAGGCAATTAAGAGGCTATTTTAATACTCCAGCTGGGAAATGGTGGTGGCTTGTTCCAGAGTCATAGCAGTGAAGTTGCTGAGAAGTGGTCAATTCTTGACTTTTGTAGGTAGACCCAACTGATTTTGCTAATGGACTGGATATGGGGTGTGAAGGGAAAAGCAGAATCAATCACAACTCCAAGATTCAGGGGCCAAATCACCTGAAGGATGGAGTAGCCATTAAATGTACATTTAAATATTTGCACTCCTATGACTCACTCCCAATGATAGTAATAATTTTTTCAGATATTATTTAAGTTGCAAGTTGATACTTTGAGAAATGACATGCTTTAGCACCTAGCACACAATTTCACACATAGAGGCACTCCAAAGTTTCCTTGGTAAATACAATAATAAAATATGTGTAAGTAAGAGCAAAAAGCATTTCAGTTCTCTGTAAACCTGTCTTTCAAAGGACATTCTTTGCACATTACCTCAGTGATAAGAGGATTCTTGCAGCAGGAAAAGTTTTATATAATTGGATAAGTTATGGCATTAATTCAACCTGAAAAGCTATTCACGTTGGTTCTTTTGGTGAAAGATGAGTGGAATAACACAGACTTCTTACAAAAAGAAAAATTAGAGGTTACTTAGAAAGTTGAAGAAGGTTGCCAAGGAAACGAGGTCTTTTAGAAATCTGGTGACAATGCCTCACCATGAATGCTATACATTCTAACTGTGAAGCTGTTCAGCTTCTAACTAAATACAGGTAGATGTGAGTTCTTAGGGATAGTTAGAGGTGAATTAACTCAGCAGCCATATATATAGAGAAAAAACACTGTATGGTGATCAAAGTTTTATTAAATTTGAATAATAAACCAAAACAGAAGAGTTGAGTATAATTTCTAGAAAAAGTATGTGTGCAATTAAAAGCCTAAATGTATTTAAAGAGGCAATTCAAGCTTTCTCAAAGCGATTTTACCAAAGCAAGCGCTATTTAAGTAAAAAAAATTTTGTGTGTATATACACACACACACACACACACACACACACACACACGTATATGTTTTACTCAATAGTATGCATATATATATACACAAACATACACAGACAATACATGCCCATGTAGTTTCTCTTTCATAGAATCATAAAAAACTTCACAGTTCTGAAAATGTGGCAAATTCACCTTTCAAGTAAGCAAAGTCAGTTTCTCCAGATTTATGCTTTCATCTATCTAATTCTTATCTATCATTCAAGGCTCTGGGAAGCCTTCTTAGATTTTTCCAACCCACAAAGGTTCTTCTCTGAACTCACTCTATATGATTCCACTAGCATGATCCGTAATCACATGCTCATGATATCTCTTGTATTGCAAGACTATACTTTTAATGTGCTTTTTTTGTTTGTCATTTTGGTGTTTAACCTGTGCTACCCAAATGAATTGTGAGCTTCCTGAGGGCAGAGTACATGTGGCTTATTCCTTATTAGATAATTATGTAGTGGTATATAGGGGCATTATGATGCTTTAATTGAATATTTAAATTGATTCACATATAGTTGGTAATAGACTCTTTTTCTTCCTTTTAATTTTTAAAATTATCTATGGGAATGTAGGCTTAATAAAAGTCAGCCTCAAAATAAAGGTTTATCTTAGGGATAAAAATGTATATGGAAATGATCCAAACACTTAAATAAGAATTCTGAGGGATAAAAAGCTAATATTAAGTTAACCAGAAGACTATTTAGACTCTTTTCTATGTTTTCCTATCCACATTTATGGTATTTTCCATGCTGCTTAAATCTCAAACATATATTACTAGATATAACCATAATTAAAAATAATATATTTAGTGTTATCCTATAAAGGGGATTTACTGAATTCTATGGAGAGGATCTCTAGTCATTGCTTTTAGTATCAGTCCCTAAGAAAATCTCCTGACTCAGAGCCTTCTCTCAGCAACATTCAACCCACCTCAATAGGGCATGGATTCAAATACAGCAAGAGTCTAGAGGCAGTAGTCTGTAATGCCAGTTTAGGAACTGTCTCTCCACTCCATGGTTAAGAGTTTCCACTAAACTTAGACATGATGGATTTTCAAGTATCTAAATATAGAAATATATTTCTCCCGTATCACTAAGGTCATTTTAACTTTAGTCCTCTAAATCTTTTGCTCCGTATTGTCAAGAGTATTGACACTCAACAAAGCATTTTTTAAATTGTAGTGCCATAAAATTGCAGAGCTGTAGGAATCTTCTGACAAAACAATGGGAACACCTGACTATTCCAACATCTTGACAATAGAACCTAAACATCTTAAATGATGTGAAATAATGTACATGAGAATAGCTTATAAACCATTAAACTTTATGGAAACTCAAGTTCAGATGACAGAGCCCACAGACTACCCAATGCAAGATTTACATTTCATTCATGGGTAGTTACAGTAAGTAAAACTAAAAAAAAAAAAAAAAAAAGTTTAAAATACCCCATTGCAAGGAACATACCCTAAGAGGGAACCATTATTTATTTGCCTGATGTATATATGGTACACTTACACCACGCCATTGCTCTTCCCCAATAGTACCATTTAGTACAAACAGAGAAATAATTTGTTTAGCTATATAATCAGGAGAGGCTGCACACAATAAAAGAAAGCATTCTGGTTTTTAAATGAATAAAAATTGACTGTGTCCCTATAAAAACGAAATTGGCAGAGCGCTAACTGCATTTCACATAAACATCAGTAGCAGGCTGCGCCTCTCCGCTGTGCTGTAATGCAATATGGGACGCAGGAATAAATGCATCCTCCAGATGAGTTCAGTGAGATTTTCTAAAAGCGCCTGATAAGATTGTAAAAATCGGATTAGCCGGGACTGCTAATGACACTTAAAACAAAGGGAAATCTTTCAACAAAATTATTTTGCACTTCTCTCTTGATAAATTATATGCAAATTAGTGTTGATTGAAAAATGTTTGCCTTGAAGGTAAATTCACAGTAATAAAGGAGAGGTCATCCTGCCTCCAACACAGTACCTCTCATCAGGGGGACTTTAAAATTAACCATGTGATGTCCTTTCTGTAAACTATTTCGAGAAACAGTGTGATGATGTTAGAGACATTTATGTTTTATCTTCAGTGCATTCCTGAGTATTATAATCATAATATGCACGATTTTACATGATGTTTAATTCCAGGTGTGTGTATTATGTGCATGTGTTTCAGTTTTTGTGTGTATACACTTTATATATAGTATAAGCATATATCCATATATATATGTATATACACGCTATATATATTATATATATGAATATATACATATACATATATGCTTTTAAGCTAACAAAGTTTTCCATTTTGTTCAGTCCATTAGTTGGAGAAAAAGCTGTTGTTTCAGGATTTCTTAGATTTCTGGATAGTTTCATTCTTGGCACAATTTTTTTAAAATTCAGTCCTGATGGTTCAAGTAAATATTTTTATGTCATTTATCCCCTCTACTAAAATATCAGTGGATTGTGTTAGAAAGAGCAGAGTTCAAATTCTAGCTCTCCCTGTGCCAGACTTAAAACCAAGAACATATTTATGAAGGAGCATCTTTATAACCAGAAACCTGAGACATCCTTGAAGCCTCAGTTTCTCCACCTTGAAAATATGTAAGATAAGATATAGGTCTTTAAAATGGGTAAGATTATGCATTTCTCATAACCAACTCACTTGATCATAATCAAATGGTCTTTGGTGGATTAAATAAAGTAATTTACATAATATATTTGTGTATAATAAACAACTTAAATCAAGAAATGACGTAAGTAAATTCAGACATTTACTACTATATACATAGCAGTGTTGCTGGGCTCTGAAGAACGCCAGAGACATAAGCCACACTCTTGTCCTCAAAGATCATCAAATTGCATGGAAGAATTACAGACACTTAAAATAGTTAATAAGATGAAAGTGAGTGATACAGGCAGGAAGTGCTGTTAGGGTTGATCAATGCAGAGAGATGAGGGGTGATGACTTCCTGAAGGATGTGAGGGTTGTTAGAGTGATGCCTGGAATGTGGAGGGTGTACACAGGTGGAGAGAAAGGAGGGGGCATCCAAGTGGAGGGCCCAAAAGGAGCTGCGGTATGCACGGAGCACGCAGGGATGTGGCTGAGACTGGCTTAGCCACAGTGAGATCTCCAGGCAGAAGGAGAAGAGCAGGAGACAGATCTCTAGCTGCAGCTTATCTGATGACGTAGCAAAACTTGCAAGGAAGGGCCAAGTCTGTGTATTAAGATTTGAAGAATGTCTTCATTCATCTTACAGATCCATGCAGTTAATAAACTAGAAGGAAAACCTTGAGGGAGAAAGGATTGGCCTAAACAGGCAAAGAGTCAAACTCAAACAGCCAGGCTACACTGGATCAGTTGGGCTTCGAGGAGCCAGCTAAGCAGGGAACCAAAGACAAGGTCAGAGATTTTTCATACAAGGATATTCAGTCATTGAAACAGTGAAGCCAGTGAAGGCCTAGACAACTCTGTAAGTCCAGACCTCAGAAAGGTTAACATGTCTTTCCACGCTCACGATAGGAGGTGGCACCAAAGCTAAGGCTAGGACGCAGAATGCTTAACCGCCTGTTCATAGCTCTTTCCCAAGGACCACCTCTCAAGTCCCCTGCTCCCCTGCACTTAGCCGCTTCACATTTTGAGCTTGTTTGGTCTCCAATGAACGGAAAGGATTGTGACCAGGTAGTTACTCCAGCTACTATAAGCCGGAGAAGGGGATATGTGATACACTTAGGAGTGCCTGCTCTAAGCTGAAGTTTGACAGTCATGAATTAGTTAGGATACTGGTCATCCAATTTGTCTCCCAGGAAAACCCTTGATGCTGTTAAATGTCTTTTCCATTAGACCACGATTCTGGAACACGTACTTCAGGGTAGATTCATATTTTCCAATTAATTCACTCAATAAATACTCATTGGGTTCCTCCATCACTCCTTGACTTCATGGAATTACTTGGCTTACCATTCATTCCGGTGTCAGTGGCATGGAGGTAGCATTGTAAAGCGTGATGGCTGTGTAAATCCTTCCCATAACGATACTCAGTTGCAAGAACATTTGTTAATTTATTCATTCCACAAATATTCGCTAAGCACCTATGAGTACTACGGGAAGTATGGTGAGTAGCATTTTGTTTAATGAGCAGGCAAATTCTCAGTTCCTCCACTATACTAGCTATGTGCCTTAGTTCTGTTAGGAACACGTTCATCTCATAGGGTAATTACGAGGACTAAGTGGGTTCAGACATGTAACATGCCTAGAACATGGCCTGGCACATATTACTTCTCAATAAATGTTAGTTATTATGATTACTATTTTTAGAGACTGGGTAAGCCACATCAAAGACGTTTTCTGGAGGTGGAGACACTTGTGTAGAACTTTGAGGTGTTTGTAGGCATTTTCTATTTAGAAGAAATAAGAGAAGGTCATTTGAGGCAGATTAAAATTGACTGTGAAAATAATAGAG
Source organism: Aethalodelphis obliquidens (assembly GCF_003676395.1). Lineage (NCBI taxonomy): Eukaryota > Metazoa > Chordata > Mammalia > Artiodactyla > Delphinidae > Aethalodelphis > Aethalodelphis obliquidens. The sequence goes on along the minus strand of NW_020837977.1, from coordinate 5,828,422 downwards.
GTGTGAGGCCCTAAGATAGGGACTGATCATTCTGCCTGGAGACAAAAGATATGGAAATAGAAGCCAATTGCAAAGGCCCTGGATGCTAAGCTAAGGAGGTTGAGTTTTCTATTTAAAGCTGTAGGAAACCATTGGAAGATTTTTTGATGGGGATATGACATGACCTGTTTTGTGCTCTAGAAAGATCGTTCTGGCAGTGGTGACAAAAACAATCATTCTGGAAGATCTTTGAGAAAAAAGGGCAGGAAGTGGCAAGGGCCCGAGATAAGGGAGGGCTGGTGAAAATGAAGACAAGGGACACAATCAAGAGGAGTTTTGGAGGAAGTCTTTATATGACTTGATAACTAATTAGACCTGGGAAATGGATGAGAGAGAAGTAACAGGATGACAAAAGTTCCAACTCTTGGGCAAGTAGGTCAGGGATGGGCCATTTTCTGAGATGGGCAAGACTAAACATGTGACAGATTTAGGGGTGTAATGATGAGTTCAGGTTCAGACCTGCTGAGTCTAAAATGTGGGACATGCAGGTGAGGATGTGCAGTAGGTACCTGGATATGAACTTGGAGCTCATACATCAAGTTCCTATTGGTCATCTCTACCTGGATGTCACTAAAGATATAAACTTTTGAGTTCTGAGTTTCTAAATTGTAGTTAACACATAATACGGATAAAGTTGCCTAGGAAGTGTATATAGAAAATAAAGGAATGTATAAATGAGAAAGAAAGAAGAAGACCCAAGTTCACGAGATGGATCTCCTACTAAGATCCCTAAAAGTGGAAAGAACAAATTAAGATTGCCCTCCTAGGGACACACACATGCTTAGGAAGAAGCCCACTTAAATCCACATGTGGACCATTTTACAGAGCAGGTTATACTGATTATGAAAGTCAACCTTTTTCTGGCATTCATTGAAACCACTAGTAAGTCCAAAAACAGACCCAGGTACATATGCACGAAGGAGAGGAAAAAAACGGAAAGGAACTTCAAAGATTTGGGGCCTGAGTGACAGGCCCCATATCACAGTCATAACCAGGAGTTTTCATAAGATGTTAATATTGTATATAAACAGCAGAGAGCAGTAAAGAGAGATACACCCGTAATGTGCTTTGGATTTACCTACATATTGAAGACAGTTAAAACCACCCAAATCAGACTGAAAGGCTAATCTCTATGTGTTTCCCATAGAAACAATACTGTAAGAGCAATGGGGGCAAATCTAGTGTTCAAACAGCCCACACTACAGCTTTCTATCAATGGACTTGAAGCAACACAGTACGGTATCTACACAGAGAATGAGAAAAAATATTGGCTTATAAATTGGGTATTTCTGGCTTCAAAATCCAAACCTCTTCTTACTAACAATGTGACTAAGGACATGTTAATGAATTTGTCCAAGTACCATTTTTCTAATACTTAATTCAATCTAATAATATAGTCCACTTATAGTTTGTTGTGCATGAGGATAAAGTTAGATAAATTATAACAGTTAATATTTATTTAGCTCTCAGTATGAGTAAGGCAAAGTGCTAACACCTTTACATGTACCATCTTTTTTAAAATTTTATTTTATTGAAGTACAGTTGATTTACAATGTTGTGTTCATTTCTGGTGTATAGCAAAGTGATTCAGCTATACATGTATATAATAGTTTGCATTGTACCATCTTTTTAATTCTTACAACAGCTCTCTGAAGGAATGGACTGAACCGTTAATCAATGGGTCTCATGGGAAAAAGACATTTCCTTTCAAAGACATTTTCATCCTGAGGCAACTGAACGGCTTCCTAGATAACAAGATTCCTAGATAACGGAATCTTATTTTGTGTTTTTACAAGCTATCATAACATATGTGCACGTGACCTTCTCCAAGTTTAAATAGAAAGTGATTAAGATAGAAGCCTGTATCTCAGAAGTTCTATAAGATGTATGCAACTTCTGGTTCTGCCTCTTGACCAGAGGGTGGCCGTAATACAGTGTGGACCATTTTACAGAGCAGGGTGTTATTGACGGTGGAAAATCACAGGGCTAATACACAGAGTGGGGTCCTGTGTACCCTGTTTAACATGTCCTGGCCAATTATGTCGTCATAATACTTTATCTCTGAAATACTTGTCTTTATGTGCTTACAATTCACTTTTTACTCTCCTGTGCTTTACACTCAGAGGCAAACGAGAGCCAGTACAGGGCACTTGACTATATACTCTCAACTAGTGAGAATTTACCACACAGCAAATACTGTTAACCAACCCAGCTATCTACTAGACTATTTTAGATGGGTTACCTATAGTAGGATCTGTCACAAAGAAGCATAAGAAAGAATATCATGCTAGGTATCAAAAACAGTTTCAAGATAATGGTCCAGGATAGAGAGAGAATGATGAACAAGCCCTCTGACATCACATAGACTGCGATAACTGCTCAACAGTTCTATGATTCTCAGCTGGAGAAATCTATGGCCAGAGACAGGTAAGAGATTTGAAGAAAATGAAAGAATTGTTTTTACTGTGTAATATGCATCTCCAAGAGAACTGTGCTATACAGATGACACACAACCCTACCCAGTGCTGATTTCATTAGCACTCCCATTTCCAAGATACTTCACCCATTGCCCACCTGCCAAACCAAACTGGGTGTGCACGTTTAGTGTTTGCCCTTACATATCACTGAATGATATGACTCTGTCATGTGTCCACCCTCAAAACGTACAAGTTCTGAGACTCCTTAGTAAAAGTTATCTTACCATCTAAGTTTTGCCCTTATGTAAAGGAAAAATTTTTTAAAAGTCTACCAATACTAATGACATTAACTCTGTTTTCTCTAGGAAGATGAGACACACAATCTCAAAATTTGATTCCAAAAGCCTCTATACCCTGGATTCCTAATTATGTGACAAAACTATGTTTTCCATAAATATCTACTGACTAAGTGAATAGTTGGTTTGCTACAGGTATTACTTTCCAAGGAGAAGAATAATTCGTTGTTGTGTTTATTCCACCCATTCTGTGCCCAAGTGACCTCTATCACATAAATTTACCTCAACTTAGGTGACCAGTGTACATAAAATGAGATCTCCTCCAAGCAGAGAATGAAAGCCCAATCTTCCTTCCTAACAAAGGAGAAGTGGCTCGTGAGCAGGATAAGTCAGAATGGGAGGAGAAGTAGACTTCCAGGATTAGATCTAAACATGAGCCCACAGTCAGGCATTCGCTGTTCTAAGGAAAGACTTGTGGGGACACAGATTCAGAAAAGAGGGCAACAACAAGAGAGGTTAGTTCAAAAGCAGAAAACACAATCTTGTTCATTTGCCAAGAACAGAACACATGATCACAGACAAAAAGGCAGCAGAGACAGTGACCAAGAAAGATTTTGGTACTAAAGACATAGATCATGGTATTGAGAATTTAGTCAACTAAGATGAAGATGTAAGGAGGTCCTGCTTCTAGTAGTAGGTGGGAACCATCTGGTACCCAGGTGAGCAGAGAGCAAACTTGGTGCTGAGGACATAAGCATCCTTATGTGTTCCTTGCTCACAGTACTAATTCTACATGGAGAATCTGGAAATATAGGAGACAAAATTATACATTTGAACTTACACCCTTAGACAGGACTATGCCCTTAACCACTGAAGTTGGATTTGAACTGTCTGCCCTATTAACTAGATTTCACATCGTGTGAGGTAGTGATAGTAAAACTATCTTTAGAAAAATATTCCTCAAGATGGCCATTACCAATCTATTTGTGGAAAATATGTAGTTTAAGTGCAATTTTAAAATGTAATATTTTTTTTCCAAGAACTAGAGATGTTAATTCAAACCATGTGTGAAATTGGAGAGAAATGAAACTCAAATCAGACCCTATCAAAAAAAGTCTCTGTGTTTTCACAAGATAATTAACCCACTGTTTTAACATTGCCACTAGTAAAAAAAACCTTTTGTTTGGTTTTATTTTATTTATTTATTTATTTATTATTTTTATTTACTATTTTTTTGGTACGTGGGCCTCTCACTGTTGTGGCCTCTCCCGTTGCAGAGCACAGGCTCCGGACGCGCAGGCTCAGCGGCCATGGCTCACGGGCCCAGCTGCTCCGCGGCATGTGGGATCTTCCCGGACCGGGGCACGAACCTGTGTCCCCTGCATCGGCAGGCGGACTCTCAACCACTGCGCCACCAGGGGAAACCAGGTTTTATTTTATTTTAATTTATAGTTTGTGCATGTGTTTTGAAAGATTTTGCATGGGCTGCTAGAATCTGGCTGAGTTCAGCAGTTCAAAATCCATCTTCGTCATCCAGTCTTCTTTTTTAACTCCCGTTCCTCATTACTGCTTTTACTGTACATTGCTATACTGCATGATTTATTCTGGGAAAAGAGGTTGGATTTTAAACTTTGCCTAGTGATCTAATAGAAGTTGAAATTGATAGCTGAAGTGGAGACTCTATTAAGAGAAAAATCAAAGACTGACTAATAAAACACTTTGTAAGAAAAACTATCAGTGAAGTAAAATGCAAAATTAGACTCAGACTATGCTGAAGACAAAATGATCCTTTTGTCTGGCTTGATATCTAATGACAGTAAGAATGTAAGCATTAGGAGATTATTTTTTAAGTAATGACATTAATTAATATTAATTTAGGCTCTTATTTTGTAGATGTGTATTTTGCTTTAAGATTTTTCTTGTTGTCACAAATCATTCTAAACTTTTCAGAAATCAAGAAGCATGTGAGTGGTACAGGCCTTCATTCTGCAATCGTAACCTCCTTTCTACTCCCATTTAACTCATTTGCTCTCCAGAACTACAGACTAGGAGAATACAGTTGAATGCAACCAGTAACCAGTCTTAGACAGAAGGCCTGAATTTTGTGCTTCCTCCACTAGAAAAGGTAGTAGCCCTATTTATCTTTTGTCACTCACTCACTACTAGGTCTTCCATTTCTTTGGGGTCCTCAGCCTCCCCAACTTTCAACCATCTAATATATATCTTGCCTTACACTATTTGCTAAATGGCTAGTGGTTATCAACCCCAATCCATTCTTTAAAAAGTCTGAAATATAAGCAACTGCAAAGTCTGCAAAAAAACCAGAAGAACCTCTTCAAAAGCCCCCTCTGTGTATGCTCCAGGAATTTCGTGGCATTTCATCTTTTCACTAAAGCTATTTCACATGACTGACATTACCACATGGCTGAATAACTATCCCTGGTTGCCTACATTTCTAGACTATTCAGATTAATCTGATTTGTGTAGCTTGCATTTAAGGGAAAAGTTCTATCTAATTGCATTGAATTAAATTGGAGTAATTCATAGCTCTTGAATGCTAATGTATACAAAAGGAACTACAAAGATTCCCCCAGAGGACTTCACCAGGGTAGAGACTGCAATTTGTGGCTGTTGGATTTACTAGAAAGTTATAACTGTAAGTGTATAAATTAAAGTGGAATTACATTTCTCGAATGCTCTTTTAACTTCCTTGAAATGATTTCACAAGTAAGCAAAGATCATGAACTAAAAATATGCAAAGGAAGACATGACAACTGCCAATAAACAGGAAAAATGTTCATTTGCATTAATCATCAGAGAAATGTACCTTATAATACTATTATCATCCATAATATTGGGAAGAATTTAAACCATATTTTTAATGTGATGAGCATATAGTGAAATTACAGATATTTTTGTTCACTGATGATGGGAATAAAAACTGATAAACTGTTCTAGAAAATGATGTGGCACTGTGTTTTAATAACTTTCAGAGGTTGAGCACCTTTTCATTTTTGTTGGCCATCTGTATGCCGTCTTCGGAGAAATGTCTATTTAGGTCTTCCACTCACTTTTTGATTGGGTTGTTTGTTTTCTTGATATTGAGCTGCATGAGCTGTTTATATATTTTGGAGATCAATCTTTTGTCAGTTGCTTCATTGCAAATATTTTCTCCCATTCTGAGGGTTGTCTTTTTTATGGTTTATGGTTTCCTTTGCTGTGCAAAAGCTTTCAAGTTTAATTAGGTCCCATTTGTTTTGTTTTGTTTTGTTTTGTTTTTATTCTCATTACTCTAGGAGGTGGGTCAAAAAAGATCTTGCTGTGATTTATGTCAAAAAGTGTTCTGCCTGTGTTTTCCCCTAATAGTTTTATAGTGTCTGGCCTTACACTTAGGTCTTTAATCCACTTTAAGTCTATTTTTGTGTATGGTGTTAGGGAGTGTTCTAATTTCATTCTTTTATATGTAGCTGTCCGGTTTTCCCAGCACCACTTATTGAAGAGACTGTCTTTTCTCCATTGTATATTCTTGTCTCCTTTATCAAAGATGAGGTGACCATATGAGCATGGGTTTATCTCTGGGCTTTCTATCCTGTTCCATTGATCTCTATTTCTGTTTTTGTGCCAATACCATACTGTCTTGATTAATGTAGGTTTGTAGTATAGTCTGAAGTCAGGGGGCCTGATTCCTCCATCTCTGTTTTTCTTTCTCAAGATTGCTTTCACTATTCAGGGTCTTCTGTGTTTCCATACAAATTGTAAAATTTTTTGTTCCAGTTCTGTGAAAAATGCCATTGGTACTGAATCTGTAGATTGCTTAGGGTAGTATATTCATTTTCACAATATTGATTCTTCCATTCCAAGAACATGGTACATCCCTCCATCTGTTTGTGTTGTCTTTGATTTCTTTCATCTGTACCTTATAGTTTTCTGCATACAGGTCTTTTGTCTCCTTAGGTAGGTTTATTCCTAGGTATTTTTATTATTTTTGTTGCAATGGTAAATGGGATTGTTTCCTCAATTTTTCTTTCTGATCTTTCATTGTTAGTATATAGGAATGCAAGAGATTTCTGTGTATTAATTTTGTATCCTGAGACTTTACTAATTTCATTGAGAAAACCATAGTTCAAAAAGACACATGCACCCCAGTATTCACTACAGCACTATTTACAATAGCCGGGACATGGAAGCTACCTAAATGTCCATCAACAGAGGAATGGATAAAGACGATGTGGTACATATATACAATGGAATATTACTCAGCCATAAAAAGGAACAAAATTGGGTCATTTGTAGAGATGTGGATGGACCTAGAGACTGTCATACAGAGTGAAGTAAGTCAGAAAAAGAAAAATAAATATCATATATTAATACATATACGTGGAATCTAGAAAATGGTATAGATGATCTTACTTGCAAAACAGAAGTAGAGACACAGAGGTAGAGAACAAATGTATGGATACCAATGGAGATGGGAGGGGTGGGAGGAATTGGGAGATTGGGATTGACATATATACACTGTTGATACTATGTATAAAATAGATAACTAATGAGAACCTACTGTATAGCACAGGGAACTCTACTTGATGTTCTGTGGTGACCTAAATGGGAAGGAAATCCAAAAAAGAGGAGGTATATGTATACATATAGCTGATTCACTTTGCTGTATAGTAGAAACTAACACAAATTTATAAAGTAACTATACTCCAATAAAAATTAGTTTTAAAAAAAAGAAAATAGAAGTTTAAGAAACTTGTATCAGTGGTATTCAACCCTAGTTACACATTTGAGTCACCTGGGAACTTTCAAAAACTACTGATGTACAGGTGAAAACCCTAAAATTTTGACTTATTTGGTCTAAGATGGGCCATGGACTTCGGAATTTTTCTTTTAAAGTTCCTAAGGATACCAATGTGAAGAACAACCGTGATACTTCCTGACACTTTCAATATTCATTATCTGGACAGAAATTCACTAATTATTTGTCTTTTCATCTAAACCTTTAGTGTAATCCTAAGGGTTTCTTAGAGCCCTTTACATGACCAGAGTTTGCCTTCTTTTCTCATTAGTCATATTCCATTAACCACCAAACAGGTAAAACAAAAACAAAGCAGAGAGAGGGAGAGAGACTCATGATTAGCATTGCAAAATCATTTTACGTGTTCTGCCCTCAGATGTGATATGACTTTCTTCTTGACGCCATTGGTTTCTCTCATGCTTATCATGGTTGTGGCGATCATACATATAGTCATGGAGAGTGTTGGCACACTCCTCTATTTTTATATATGCTTTCCAGATGTCTTCACTTAGCATCTAAATATTGTTATGTCAGTCAAATGTTCACTTACCATTGCTTATTTGAGAACTAGGCTGTTATTAGTGAGACTGGTTTCAAATCCTGGTTCTGTCACCAACTGTTGATGGTGATCCTATCTGTAAAATTGCTAAATTGATATCTCAGTGGTATCCTCCAGCTTTAAGATTCCAAAGCAATGACTTTATGTGATGAGCTTGTCTAATACTCTTATATTCACAGAGATTTTGGAGGGGTGAGCAGGGGGCTAGCTTTAAAACCTTTTCCTACTCTAGGCTTAGTAAGACCTTCCACATTTCTCTGACATAGTCTGGGACTTCTTCCAATGTTTTCCAGTGCTCATTATGGCATGCCTTTGCTTCATACCTCAATTCCTATTAACTGACATTTGCTGGAGAAATCTCAAAAATCTGGTAGAATTAGACAACGTGACTAAATCCTTATATGCATTTCCCAGTTCCTTAGCTGTAATTTATGCTTTCAATTTCTGCAAAACCTCTACCTAACTCAATTATTTCCTCTGTTTCATATTTACACTGGCTTTCAAAATATTTTCAACTATTTTATCTTTAAGTTTTGTCATAGTAGGCTTTTTTAACTCCCCCAATCGGCCACCATTGATCTTCATTCTCTTCAACAACATAGAACTCTAAAACATCTATGGATGTGCCTTGATTCTCTCATTTCCATATTAGCCGAGGTCTACACAGGCTTATTATTTATACTTTTATTTTTGCTATTTTTGTTTCAAATGAATTTTCCTTAACATTCCTTGTTTATTTTTCTAATATAAATATTCTCTTTTTAAAAAGCTTTTCCTCCCTCCCTTTTTACTGTTTTCTTCATATTCATGTTAAATACTGTATTATTCATGGTACTCTGACAGTAGAGATTATAGGCTTTTTATTTGTCCTTCCAACACTGCTCTTAATATTTTTTTATATTCCTAGTCAAAATCCTTCTCATTTGTCCACTTAACTTCAGTTATACTTTTTCTGATTATGCAAAAGTAACTTTCAATTTGCATATCCAATTATCTGGCTTTTGGTAAATAAATTAATCCTACAATTAAGCCCATTTTCCAATTTTGCAAGCTTATTCCAGATTATCAGCATATGAAATTAGAGAAGTATCTCTCCTAAGGTTTTTGAAATAGATTTAAATGATTTCCTTCACATGCTACTTTTTGTCACCTCCCTCATCTATTCATTAAACTATTCATTCAAAAAGTATTTGAGCATTTTTTTCATACCCAGTATCTGTGATACAAAGAAAATAAGATGTCCACATTATCCAGGTGCTCAGTTTAAAATGAGGAGACATATGTGAACAAATAATTACAACGTGTGGTAAAGCTCAAACCACCAAATGTGACTCTCAACAGAGGCATCCTGAGGAGCTTTAGAAGAAATAGTCCAATCTCCATGACCTCTCTTAGATCAAGTAAGTGAAAATTTTAGGGATTTGACCTAAGCATCAGGAGGTTTTTGAAGTTCCCAGGTGATTCAAATGTGTGGCTTGGGTTGCACACCCTTGTAGTAGGAAAACAAAGTAGAAAGTACTTATCTCTGCCTGGAGTGAGAAGAAAGTAAAGCTTTTCACAGGGGCCAGCAGTGAAAGGTAAGGACAGCACATCAGGCTTGGCAGGGTCGGGAGGAAGCATTTCAGGTAAGTGGAAGAACAGACATAAACCCAAGGCAGGAAACACTGTAACACGTAGGTCAGCGTAGCTGGAAGACAGTGTGAATGAGGTGGAGAGGAGGAGACAATCATGCAAAGATAGGACTTAACTGGATTGAGAAAGGTTTCAAAAAGTTCACATTTTGTCCTACAGAAATGAAAAACCATTGTGGAAACTTCTTCCTACTGCAGGGTTTGCCATCATGGCCAACAAAGGAGAAGCCCCCAGGAGAAGCTGATTCAGTAGTCTTAGAAGAGGCTCAGATAGCATTACTTCAGCAAATACCTCAGGTCATCTGATGATCCTGTGAGTTTGGGAAACACCAACTTAAATAATACAATCTCTAGGAGATGGGAGAGTAGCTGTAGGGCCGTTAAAGTCTTTGGCTAGAAATTAACTTGGAAGTTTGGATTTTGTGTTAATCATATTATCCGATGAAATCTAGAGCTTACGCAGGAAAAAGAGAATATGCAAATAAAAGAACTGGCTGTAAATATGATATAGACTAGCAATGTCCAACAGAAATATAATGTGAGCATATAATTCTGTTTTTATGTAATTTGAAAGTTTTCTAGTTGCCACATTTTTTAAAAAGTAATGTATTTTATTGAACCCAATATACCCAAAATACTATTATTTCAACATATAATCAATATCAAATTATTAATGAAATATTTTATATTCTTTTGTTTACACTAAGTCTTCAAAATCTGGGGTGTACAGCACATCTCAGTTTGGGACGCACAGCCCTTCAAGTGCTCAAGAGGTCCATGTGCCCAGTGGCTACTGTATCAGACAGCACTGAACTAGACAAAAGTTACATGGTTTTCTGCCCCATGGCTTAAGAAGCCAAAATGATGAGCTATGGTGGTGAATCTCACAAGGACAGAGAGAAATGTGTTTCCCCGTAGATTTACTCACTTGTTTATAAACAGTAGAAAGGACTGCCTTGTAAATCCAATGGGTTCAGTTTCACTGATTAACTCTAAGCAGTGGTTAGACCACAATCTTGGTAAAATGTTGAGGAGGGGGTTCATGTATCATGACACAAAAAGTCGGATGACATGATCTCTAAAGTTAATTCCCACTCAGACACTGCAGGTCTGACACACTGTATTTGCAATCACACATCAGGCTTAGATTATTTCTTGACATATATATATTCTCCCTGTCTCTCTCACGCACAACATATATACACATATATTTACATGTATGTGCGAGTGTGTATCATTTACTCAACCACAATACAATCTCAAGTCTCCTATTCCTAATGGTCTGCCACAATCATCATAGAACAGTTTAAAAATGCCTTGGGGGGGCTTAATTTCCAAAATATACAAACAGCACATACAACTCAACAACAAAAAAAACAAACAACCCAATCGAAAAATGGGCAGAAGAACTAAATAGACATTTCTCCTAAGAAGAGATACAGATGGCCAACAGGCACAGGAAAAGATGCTCAACATGGCTAATTATTAGAGAAATGTAAATCAAAACTACAGTGAGGTACCACCTCACACCCATCAGAATGGCCATCATTAAAAAGTCTACAAATAACAAATGCTGGAGAGGATGTGGAGAAAAGGGAAACCTCCTACACTGTTGATGGGAATATAAATTGGTGCAGCCACTATAGAAAACAGTATGGAGGTTCCTCAAAAAATTAAAAACAGAGTTGCCATATGATCCTGCAATCCCACTCCTGGGCATATATCGAGACAAAACTATAATTTGGAAAGATTAATGCAGCCCAGTGTTCATTGCAGCATTATTCACATTAGCCAAGACATGAAAACAACCTAAATGTCCATTGACAGATGAATGGATAAAGAATATGAGGTACATGTATAAAATGGAATACTACTCAGCCATAAAAAGAATGAAATAATGCCATCCGCAGCAATGTGGATGGACCTAGAGATTACCATACTAAGTGAAGTCAGTCAGAAAAAGAAAGACAAATACCATATGATATCACTTATACATGGAATCTAAAATATGACATGAATGAACTTACCTATGAAACAGAAACAGACTTACAGACATAGAGAACTGACTTGTGGTTGCCAAGGGGGAAGGAGAGTGGGGGAGGGATGCACTGGGAGTTTGGGATTAGCAACTGAAAACTATTATATATAGAATGGATAAGCAACAAGGTCCTATTGTATAGCACAGGAAACTATATTCAATATCCTGTGATAAACCATAATGGAAATTAACACAACACTGCAAATCAACTATACTTCAATATAATAAATTTTAAGAATAAAATAAAAATTAAAAAAATAATAAAATAAAAAATTCCTTTGGACCATGGTTGAATTTGTAATGAACACGCAGTCTTTAATTCTGGCCTTCTTGTCATCAACCCTAATCTTTCTCCCCTTCTTGGAATCCTCTAACCTTTATATTTTCTCTAGTGTGAAGAACATTTCTCTGTAATTTAAAGCTGTTGGAGAGTACTATGTAATTGGGATTTAAACTCATCAAATGTGCCTTTTATGATCACCATCGCTATGTAATTATTACAAAGTCCACTATACAGACCTTCTTTAGGTAGTTATTCATGTAACTTTTTATTTACCACATCTAAATGATCTTCCTCCAGGCAATACTCTCCCCCATCACTCCGCCCAAGCACTGCTCTCTATTATTACTGTGTTCTTCTACATTCCTTATTCTCCTGCCTTCACCTGTGGGCCTCTTTCCAAACTCTTCCCACAGCCATTTTTCTAGAAGTTACAAATTTGATACTGACCTTTATATTTCAAAAAATTCACACACTTTTCTGGTACTGATTTTATGGCTTTTTCCTTCATGTTCTTCCTCACCTTTAGTGACAAATATTCATCACTGATTACATCTTCCACCTCCTTTCAAGAGACACCTTTCTGAGCTGCTACAGTCTATTCAAATCTACTTCATTAGAAACAGCTGACTTTCTCTTTTTTTTCTCAGATTATGTCTCTTACGCAGGTAAAGGGCACTCCAAAGCCAATCCAAATAGGCAGTGCAATGTACCTAGTCGGCCTAACAGCTATAGATAGAAAATAACATTTACAATATGTTTGCTGTGTTGTCATACTCATGGTACCTGGGTAGTAAGCAAATTACATTAATAATTTTTAAAGCTTTTTCAGTGACTTTATTTTTTTTTCACTCCTGACCATTTTCCCCAACTTTATTGATAAATATAATTATAATATATTTAAAGTGTACAAAGTAATGATTTGATACACAGTTAACCCTTGAACAACATGAGTTTAAACTGTGTGCATTCACTTATAAATGGAGTTTTAAAAAATAAATTCACACTACAGTACTACTATAATCACAGGTGGTTGAATCTGAGGATACAGAACTGCAGATACAGAGGGCCGACTGTAAAGTTATACACAGATTTTCAACTACGAGGGGGTCGGTGTCCCTAACCCATAGATTGTTCAAGGGTCAACTATACATATATATTGTGAAAAAATGCCCACAATCAAGTTAATTAACACATCTGTCACCACAAATAGTCACCTTTTTTGTGTGTGCGAGAATGTTTAAGATCTATTCTCTCAGCAAATTTCAATTATACAATACAGTACTAACTACAGTCACCATGCTATACATTAGATTCTCAGAACTTACTTATAACTAAAAGTTTGTACCCTTCTACTATCAACCTCTCCCCATTTTCCCCATCCCTAGCCCCTGGCAACCACAAAATTACTCTGTTTCTGTGAGTTCAATTTGTTTTGTTTTGTTTTGTTTTTTAGATTCCACGTATGTGATACCATGCAGTATTTATTTTTCCACCTGCCTTATTTCACATAGCATAATGCCATCCAGGTTCATCTATGTTGTCACAGATGGCAAGATTTCTTTCTTTTATTAGGCGGAAATTTCTATATATATATTTACATGTATATATATATACATGTAAATATATATATATATATATATTACATTTTCTTTATCCATCTATCCATCAATAGACACTTAGGCTGTTTCCATGTCTCAGCTATCGTGAATACTGCTTCAATGAAAATGGGAGTGCAGATGTGTCTTCAAGATAGTGATTGCCTTTCCTCTGGATATATACCCAGAAGGGGGATTGCTGGATCATATGGTAGTTCTACTTTTAATTTTTTGAGGAACCTCCATAATGACTGTACCAATTTACATTCCCACTGACAGTACACAACGGTTCCCTTTTCTCCACATCCTGGCAACCACTTGTTATCCTTTGTCTTTTTTATAATAGCCATCCTAACAGATGTGAGATCATATCTCATTATGGTTTTGACTTGAATTTCCCTGATGATTAGTGATGTTGAGCATCTTTACATGTACCTGTTGGCCATATGTATGTCTTCTTTGGAAAGCTGTCTATTTGGATACTTTGCCCATTTTTAATTGGGTCATTTGTATTAGTTCCTTGTATATTTTGAATACTAATCCCTTATTGGATATGTGGTTTGCAAAAATTTTCACCCATTCCATAGATTGCCATTTCATTTTGTTGATGGCTTCCTTTGCTGTGCAGAGCTTTTTAGTTTGACATAGTCCCACTTGTTTCTTTTTATCTCATTTGTTTGTGGTGTAAAATCCAAAAAATCACTGCCAAGACCAATTTCAAGGAGCTTATCCCTTATGTTTTTTCTAGGAGTTGTATGGTTTCAGGTCTTATGTTCAGGTCAGGATCCATTTTGAGTTGATTTATATGTATCATGTAAGATAGGGGTTCAATTTAGTAGATTTGCATGTGTATATTCAGTTTCCCAACATCATTTTTAAAAAAGACTATCCCTTCCCCATTGTGTATTTTTGGCACTTTTGTCAAAAATTAATTGACCATATATGCGTGGGTTTATCTGGGACCTCTATTCTGTTTCATTGATAAATGTGTCTGTTTTTAATGCCAATCCTATACTGTTTTGATTACCATAGCTCTGTAACATAGTTTGAAATCAGGAAGTACGATGCCTCAGTCTTTGTTCTTCTGGCTCAAATTGCTTTGGTTATCTGGGATCTGTGTGGTTCCATACAAATTTTAGAATTTTTTTTGTTTGTTTCTCTGAAAAATGCCATTGGAATTTTGATACAGATTATACTCGATCTGTAGATCGCTTTGGGTAGTATAGACATTTTTACAATATTCATTCTTCCAATCTGTTAACGTAGACTCTCTTTCCATTTATTTGCATCTTTTTCAATTTCTTTCATCAATGTTTTACAGTTTTCAGTGTTCAGATCTTTTATCTCCTTGGTTAAATTTATTCTTAAGTCTTTTACTCTTTTTGATGCTATTGTAAATGGGATTGTTTTCTTAAAGTCCCTTTCTGATAGTGTATAGGATACAAATGGACTTTGTATATTGATTTTGTATCTTGCAACTTTACTGATTAGTTTATTAGTCCTAATAGTTTTTAGGTTTTCTACATATATGATCATATCATCTGTAAGCAGAAACAGTTTTACTTCTTCCTTCGTGATTTGGCTGCTTTTAATTCATTTTCTTGCCTACTTGCTCTGGATAGGACTTCCAGTACTATGTTGAATAGAAGTGTCAAG
This sequence comes from Aethalodelphis obliquidens, assembly GCF_003676395.1. Taxonomy (NCBI): domain Eukaryota; kingdom Metazoa; phylum Chordata; class Mammalia; order Artiodactyla; family Delphinidae; genus Aethalodelphis; species Aethalodelphis obliquidens. Next base: position 5,813,113 of record NW_020837977.1, on the reverse strand, counting down.
AGTGGTCATTTTTGTCTTGTTCCTGATCTTAGGGTAAAAGCTTTCAGCTTTTCACTGTTGAGTATGGTGTTTGTTAGCTGTGGGCTTGTCATATACAGCCTTTATTATGTTGCGGTACATTCCATCTATACCTAATTTGTTGAGAGTTTTTTTCATGAAAATATGTTGAATTTTGTCAAATGCTTTGTCTGCATCTACTGAGATGATTATGATTTTTATCCTTAATTTTGTTCCTGTGGTGAATTACATTTATTGATTTGTGGATATTGAACTACGCTTGTATCCCAAGAATAAATCCTAATGGATCACGGTGCATAATCCTTTTAATGTACTGTTAAATTCAGTTTGCTAATATTTTGGTGTAGATTTTTCTACCTATGTTTGTCAGGGTCATTGGCCTGCAATTTTCTATTCTTGTAGTACCCTTGTCTGGCTTTATTATCTAGGTAATGCAGACCTCATAAAATGAGTTTGGAAGTGTTCCCTTCTCTTCAATTTTTGGGAAGTGTTTGAGAAGGACTGGTATTAATTCTTCTGTAAATGTTTGGTAGAATTCACCAGTGAAGCCATCTGGTCCTGTACTTTTCTGTGTTGGGAGGTTTTTGATTACCAATTCAATCTCTTTATTCATAACTGGTCTATTCAGATTTTCTATTTATTCATGATTATATCTTGGTAAGTTCTATGTTTTTAGAAATTTGTCTATTTCTTCTAGGTTATCCAATTTGTTGGTATATAATTGTTCATAACAGTCCCTTGTGATCCTTTTTGTTTCTAAGACATCAATTGTAATGTCTCCTCTTTCATTTCTAACTTTGAGTCTTCTCTCTTTTTTCCTAATTAGTCCAGCTGATCCTTTCTTTTGTTTGATCTAGCCTGCTGTTGAACCCCTCTATTGAATTTTTCAGTTCAGTTTTTGTATTCTTTACCTCTATGATTTCTGTTTCGTACTTTGTATTTTCTTCCTCTTTGTTGACATTTTCACTTTGTTCATGCTCTCCTGACCCTGGTGACCATTTTTGTGATCATTGTTTTGAAATCTGTCAGATAAATCACTTATCTCTGTTTCATCAAGGGCAGTTTCTGGAGATTTATCTTTTCCTTTTGTTTGGAATATATTCCTCTGTTTTTTCATTTTTCTTCACTCTTTGTATTGGTTTATGTGCATTAGATAAAAAAGCCACCTCTCCCAGTCTCAACACGCACACCTCATATAGGAGATGCACCTCATCAATATGCCCAGCCCAAGCTCCTGGTTGCCTGTCAAACCTCTGTGATTGTCCAAGCTGCTGTTTCTGTTCTTAGAGACTCCCAGTAGATGAGGGGGTGCCAAAACCCAAGAGTGTCCTAAAGCTGTGAGAAATGTCCCCAAGCCTGTTAAGCCTCCCAGATCACTAGTTGCCTGCTCCTTCAGCTCCCCAATGCAGGCTAGTTGGAAGCCCAACCTTCGGGCGGCAGCCAGGAAAGTCAGGGTGTTGGATATGCAATCTAGTGCCTATCGGAGAAATCCGGAGCTGGGTATTTTGGCCTACTCATTCTGTGCTGAGTCAGAGGGAATGGCCACTGAGAGTGCTTTTGTGCCCAAATAGAATTGCCTCTTTGTTTTCCATGGTCCTTGGGGACTTGGGAATGCTGTGTGCCATTAGGTCCCAGAGCTAGGTGATTTGGGGGCTAGGCCCTCAGGTTGCAGCTGTAACAGTTGGGGTGCTAGACGTGTGGATAACCTTCTAAAGAAAATTACTGTTGGAATAAGCTGGAGAGAGATAGCAGGGAAGATGCCCACCACCCCTTTCAGGCTCCCAGGAGAATGCCAGTCCACTCCAATTCTTACATAAACCACACTCATGATGTATCATCTACAAATTCCACTTTAGAATGGAATTAGAACTTTGACACTCATGAAACAATCTAATGTAGTATGCTTCTAGATTGTACAATTCATTGTTTTCCTTCTTTTGCTATTGTTATGACCACACCTAATTAGACAGTAGCATTTTTAAACTAGTCTTTCCAAAGAATTTCAACATAATACTACAAATAATTCATTTCTTTCATACAATTTCATTGGTTTGCACAATATTATATATATATATATATATATATATTTTTTTTTTTTTTTTTTTGTGGTACGTGGGCCTCTCACTGTTGTGGCCTCTCCCGTTGCGGAACACAGGCTTCGAACGCGCAGGCTCAGTGGCCATGGCTCATGGGCCCAGCCGCTCCGCGGCATGTGGGATCTTCCCAGACCCGGGCACTAACCCGTGTCCCCTGCATCGGCAGGCGGACTCTCAACCACTGCGCTACCAGGGAAGCCCAATATTTAAATTTTTAATGACAAGAAATATAACTGTCACAAACAGGTTTGGGAGCAATTCACTCTTGGTAAGCACACAACTCAACCAGCAGCAGGAAAAGTGTGTGTGTGGACATACTACAGAGTATTATGTCAGTCCGTACATTTCACAGAAGGAATGAAACACATTAGTCCCTCTAGGTAGTCAGATAAATCAGCGGTCCCCAACCTTTTTGGCACCAGGGACTGGTTTCATTTTCCATGGACCGGGAAGGGGGTGGGGGATGGTTCAGGCGGTAATGTGAGCCATGGGGAGCGGCAGATGAAGCTTCCGTCACTGGCCCCCCCGCTCATTTCCTTTGCACAGCCCAGTTCCTAACAGGTCGCGGACTGCTACAGGGTCCGTGGCCTGGGGCTTGGGGACCCCTGAGATAAATGATGATCAGTTAGGAGAGCTTCTATTCCAGCTAACGTTTTAAACAAGATCTTTACTACTCTTTTCCTTAACTTTTCAAAATTTTATGCTGTATGCAGGATACCTTGATGGATTATAACTGCTATAGCCTGCTCTACAGAGTTTTAGTTTCCCTAAAAAGATTGTTAAAATACAGAGAAACTGTTAAATCTTTATGCAGCCAATAATAATATTTAAAACTCCCAATTTAGAGGTAAATTATCATACTTTTTTTTTTTTTTTTTTTTTTTTTTTTGCTGTACGCAGGCCTATCACTGCTGTGGCCTCCCCCGTTGTGGAACACAGGCTCCGGATGCGCAGGCTCAGCGGCCATGGCTCACGGGCCCAGCCGCTCCGCGGCATGTGGGATCTTCCTGGACCGGGGCACGAACCCATGTCCTCTGCATCGGCAGGCAGACTCTCAACCACTGCGCCACCAGGGAAGCCCAAATTATCATACTTTTAATGACTATACAGTCAAATCAATATTTGAGTCAACTATATTTGAAGCACTGTTCCTATTTCATTCAGAAAATTAAAAATAATTTTAATTTAGTCGTTCAGACATAAGATAATTTTTTCAGAGTTTCTATTGGCAACTTTCTATGTCTATTTTATTTTTCTTAAAATTTAAATCATGAAGTTTCTACAACATTATAGAAAATTCATGAATAAGGCCAAAGTGGCTGATATTCCACAACCAAATGAAAAAGTAATTTGATTGTTTATTTTACCTACTAGTCTTTTCATGTGTGTTTTTCTATATAACAATGCACAAGTTGTATATCTTGCTTTATGTCTTCACCTAATACTAAATCACAAGCACTCTCATGTTTTTATGTGGTCTTCATACTTTTATGTATAATTGCTGAAAAGAGTCCAATGAGAAGAACTGGCCCAGTTTATTTAACAGCTTCTATGTTCAACATTTATATTATTTTCAATTTTGAGAAATCAGAAATAATGCTGCAATGATGATCTTTATCATATAACTTTAATTCTTTTTAGGAAAAAAATATATCTAGGATAAATTCTCCAAAGTAGGACTAATAGTGCAAAGGATATAAAGTTGTTTTTTTTTTGCGGTACGTGGGCCTCTCACTGCTGTGGCCCCTCCCATTGTGGAGCACAGGCTCCGGACGCTCAGGCTCAGCGGCCATGGCTCACGGGCCCAGCCACTCCACGGCATGTGGGATCTTCCCAGACCGGGGCTCGAACCCGTGTCCCCTGCATCGGCAGGCGGACTCTCAACCACTGCACCACCAGGGAAGCCCTTAAGTTTTTATGATTTTTAATATTTATTACCAAATTGCTTTTTGTTACGATGGATTTATATCCATAAAATATAGTACCACATATATGGTTTTTTGTATAAAACACTGTAAGAAAGTAGATAAATTTTATAATGTTCAGTAATGTATCATAGAAGGAATAAATGCATAAAATACAATTGTGTGCATTTGATAACATAAGAGAGATGGAAGAAAGTAAGGGCATACAGAGTTTAACTGCAGAGCTATTTTAACACAGCTGCAGTACAATAAATTCTAATTTGTTCCCATCTTAACCAGCATTGGATATTATTTTTATTTTTTGCTAGTTTAAAAATTTAAAAATAAATGGATAAAGAAGATGTGGTGCATATATACAATGGAATACTACTCAGCCATAAAAAAGAATGAAATAATGCCACTTGTAGCAACATGGATGGACCTAGAAATTATCATAGTAAGTGAAGTAAGTCAGACAGAAAAAGACAAGTACCATATGATATCACTTATATGTGGAATCTAAATTATGACACAAATGAACTTACGTATGAAACAGAAACAGACTCACAGACATAGAGAACAGACGTGTGGTTACCAAGGGAAAGGGGGAGTGGGGGAGGGAAGGATTGGGAGTTTTGGATTAGCAGATGCAAATTATTATATATGGAATGAATAAACAATAATGACCTACTGTATAGCACAAGGAACTATATTCAATATCCTGTGATAAACCATAATGGAAAAGAATATGAAAAAGAATGCACATATGTAAAACTGAGTCACTTTGCTGTACAGCAGAAATTAACATGACATTGTAAATCAACTATACTTCAATAAAATAAATTTTAAAAAATAAATAAATTTTTTAAAAGTTAAAAAATACACTTAACCACATAGTTAACATAATTTAAATTAATATGTGTTTATGGACATTTACATAAAGGGTAAAACTTAGGAAAAGCAAAGGGATATTTAAGAGAAAATCAGGAGACTATTTCCCTCTGGGATGGAGGTTGTAAGGGTGAGATGTCATGGGGGGGCGGGGTAAGCCATGATACTGGTAGAGTTCCCTTTCTTCACCTTGTGTACTCAGTACCAAAATTGTTTTTATTATTTTATGCATGCTTTTGCATATATGATCTTTTTCACAATAAAAATAACTAAAAATCAGATGCATGGATAATAGCCCATCATTCTCATCTTTTGTCTGCATTGCTAGTATGCATTATAGAGAAGGTGGCGATGATGGCTCACGCATCCCCTGTGGGTGAACATCACGCAGCCCTCCTGCAGACAGGAGGTCTCACGGGCACATGCACCCAGTCCTTCCTGAGGCTAGAGATGCTAGTCGTATCCCTGATCCCCTGCTCACAGCAGCAAAATCACAGCAACTTTCCTTTCTTTTCTAAATGTCAGCAGTGCATTCTTTACCCAGAAAAAGTTATATTGCTCCTTCACTCATTAAAAGTGAAAGAAAAACAATTTTACATCAGGAAGAGATTTAAACCAGAAAAAAGAACAGGAAAGCAGGGAGGCAGTTGCGGAGAGAGTGGGTACAGCGCTGCGGCTCCCCACCGCCAAGCCTTTGCTGCCCATCCTCAAATTACAAGAACCGCACCAGCAACACAAAGTCCGTGGCTGACATGTGGGAGGTTTGTGAATGCTGGATTAGAACTCACTCTTATAAATTAGATCACTTATTCTGTAGAACATGCCAACTACAGGCCCACTTTCTGGTTAAAATTTTGATCATGCGTGTCCCTCCACCATGACTGCACCACTGGCATTCCTGTATTATGATTAGTTGCATTGATGTCATTTGCCAGACTGTGTTAAGATGCTCAGAAGTTCTTAAGTGCTTAAGCGGTGAGAAGAAAAAACTTACTCACTATTAATACAGTTTCCTTAGAGAAAGTAGGAATTCCATATTTTAGGCTTCACAACTCACAGCAGTATTAGAAAAGCAGTATTCACCTACCTAAGATAATCCATCAAATCTCTTGGCGATTCCAGATACTAATTGTAAAGTTAGAACGTATTTATGAAAAGTATTTTGAATTCAGAAAAAGTCAAGGCAAAATTATTCACACATTTAAATATAATTATCTTATATCTTACGTATTTATCCATTTATTCAAATATTTATTGACCACCTATTATTTCCAAAGTGACGGAAGGACACAGATTCTACAAAACGAAACAAAAGGTCATGTTCATACTTCATAGAAGGAAAAAAAAAAGGATTTACATATGAAAAAATAGTCTAACAAAACATCCTGCTCTAGATGGGTAGCTATAGCCTTGCTCTGAAAAGATATGCCTTTTTGCAGTGAAATAATTTTATTTTATTAAAAGGCTAATCAAAAGATTTTAGACTAGGGCTAGCAATATTTCTAAAATCATGTGGAGATTAGCCACATGAAAAGCTGTGGTGACCTCAGGATGACCATGAAAATATGCAAGCAACAACTTCTTGCCAACATGATATTTATGTCAGAGCACATATGGAAGGATCAAGTTTTTGTGCCTACACAGGCGAGCGCAAAACATACGCAAAGCAATGCTTGTTCGTGGAACATTTGGAGAAGAGGATAGTACTTAATCAAATTTACATTTTGCCCTGAGTGATGTAATTTGCAGTACTGTGTGTACCTAAAGTAACTTGACTCAATTATATTCAAACCCAAAGCCTTCAAAAAGAGAATGATAATAGCATGCAGTGATTGCAAAATATCAACAAGAATACATATCATTTTATGTAAGCAGGTGTAGAGACACAATTTTTAATCAACATAGGATAGCTGCACACACTATAAACTTATGACCTCAGACATATTTCTTAACAAAATGTTTCCCAATGGAGCACTTTAAAAGTAGTTTTCTGAATTAAACATGTTATTGTTTTCCCATTAAAAGGGAATAAAAGTAATTGAGCAAGGAAAATAGATTTTTTTATATTTACAAGCAGAATCTCTGAAGAAAAAGCGAACCCCTGGAAATTAAGATTAGGAAACAAGAGTCTTACAGTGTTGGTCTTCAGAAGTCTTCCATCTATCCTTCTTACCACTGGAGTTTGGATAAAAGCCATTCAGACCCATGGGTTTAAAAATGACTTTTTGCTTAAACTTTGATGCTTACTAGCAATGGGATTCCTACATGTACCTTCAAACACTTATTTACATTATCAGATGAAATACCAGTTGGGAATAAATAGGTACACAGCCATATTCTAAACCATTTCAGGCTTTTTAGGTTAATAAAGTTGTAAATTTATTTCATTCTGGTATGTTGGAGCCCAGTTCTTCTCTCAAAAGTAATAATCAGCTAAATATGGGAGATAGAATTATATCTGCTTTAAAAAAGATATCATGATTTTAAAAATAAACATAATTTAAAATATACATTTTAAACATTCATTTTATTTTTGGAAACCTACAAGAAATTAATGTTTTCCAGAGTCTAATATTTTTAAATATCCCTCGTGTTTAAGACAGTGTCTAAAGAATTAGGCATTAGAGCCATCTTAGCTGTTTGCCAGCTAGGGTATTATTGCAGAGTATTAAATGTTTTATAAGTCAATATCCTTCCTTTGTGGCATATTTCCTTCTGAGAAGGAACAACAATAGAAGATTACTAGTACCTAGGAAAAGGAAGTGAGTTTACTTATATTCTTGTATGTTTTTATTACTTGTATGCTGTATTTACCAGGTTAAATACGTTATAAGCTATTCCCTGCTTCCAAGGAAATTTGGCACCTTTGGAATCACAGATGATCTTTTGTGTCTCTAGGGTATCATTTAAAACTCACTATTTTGTAATTAATTTTGGGAGTTTCTTAAATGGTCCTAAGTGCCTGCTCTTACTTAACTCATCTTGAGACATTAGTAGTCCTCAAACATGTGTGGTTCAGAATTTTATATTTGGTGGTCCTAGTTAAGCCCCAGAGACTAGCAATCCCTATAATAAAACTGATATTTCATAAGACTCACAGGATTCAATTAGCATAGAATCTGAATTGCTTCCTTCTCTGGGGAAAGGGTCAGAATTCAGATCATTTAGATAATGTGAACACAAATAGAAAACAATTGTTGCACAACTGACTTTTACAATTCATTTCAGAAATGACAGAGGCATTTAATCCTTATTTTCTGAATGTATGGAGAGTTTGATATTAAAAATTCTACACAAAGCAAACTATAACATAAGCCAACTGATAAATATTGACATTATACACACACATAATTTTAACATAATGATCGTATATGTGTGTATAAGGATTGTATTTGTATAATATTTTGCGTTTATGTGTATGTGTGTGTGTAAACTAAACCTGGGGGAAAAAATAACTGTTTTCTCATAAATAAAACACAAAAATTATTATCTAGTACTCAGTTTCTAGATTACTTTTGTCCTAGTTATAGTTTTACCCCTGAGTAAAGTATTAATAAAATTTGAAATTGTTTCAAATTATTTGATTATGGACACATTCTCCCATAGCACAGAGCTTCCAACCTCCCAAAGTATAAAAAGAATTTTGTTTTGTTTTGTTTCTTGCCGTGTTGTGGTTGGTTGGATGTTGGGGAAGGATGGGAGAAGAGGATGTTATCATATAATGGAAATGAAGTCTCTGGAGTTGTGGCATACTTGTGGTTATCAAACATCTAAACTTTGCTTTTGATTTCAAATCTTGCAAACCCCTTTTATAGGCCACTATTTCTCCAACATAAACTGGTCATTTAAACTGGCCAATGCAAAATCACCCTCTGTATGCTTATGATAAGTCTTGTAAGGCTCCTCCAAACACAAAAGCAATTCTGCAGAAGGATCCACTACTATTCCCTAGGAACCAAGAATCCTGCTTGCACTGGGAAAATTAATAGAAACAAAGATCATTTAGAGCTTAATATATGTCTTATATTCAACCATAAAAACATTTATCCCACTTTGCAACTGCCTTTCTCTCTTTTATGAAATCGTTCTGTAAGCTTGTACTAGTCTAATGTTTACAGCTTGGTTTCTTTTTTCACTTTAAAACAAGGCATTCAGCCAACTTTAAACACTGCCTACTTCTAGCCAATTGTCCTTTTTTCATTGTCAACATTTTTGTTAAAGAAAAAGCACATGACCTTTAAAAAGAAGCTGTAAGGCTCACTCCAGTCAAGTAGCAGAGAAATTCTATTGAGATGGTGGTGATGTCTAATAGATAGTCACTGCAGGTCATTTCTTGGAATGGTGTTTCCCAAATTCTTAATTTCCTCCCTGTAGTTTTGGTTGCTGATTTAACCCTATATGCAGTTTTGAATTGAAAATCGGGCAAGGCCATGACCATTTAATCATTAATTATAACAGATAAGAGGTATGAAACACTCCACTATCTAAATCCCCTACAATGCATAATCCCATTTAATCCTCACAATAATCCACTTAGGGTAATAATATTATTTTCCTTTTACAATGAAAAAATTGAGGCTCAGAGAAACTAAGTATCTTACATAAGGTAATTGCCAGTCATTAAGTGACTTCATGGCCAAAGTACAACTCAGGTTGCTTAAGTCGTGTACTTTAACCAGTACACTGCATGTATTGAGTACACATGTATTGAGCACATGCGTTTTAGATGTGGCTTCGGAAATATATATGCATGTAGATGTGTATCTGTACATATGTATGTATCCATGAACACATGCATGCATGTATGTATCTGTGTACCTATGCATATATTTTTATACTTATTTATATTGCCAGCTTACTATCTTGACAGAAAAAGTAAAACACAGTATAATGGGGGGAGGGGGAAGAGTACATAATTGTTAAATTAATAGTGTAAAGAAATGGTTTTTATTTTGAAGGAACTGCCAGACTCTATTCCAAAGTGATTGTACCATTTTATATTTTTACAGCTATGTATGACACTTCCAGATGCTCTACATCCTCTAAAGCATTTGGTATTGTCAATCTTTTTCCAATTTGTGTTTTAATTTGCATTTCCTTGAGAATCAGTGATGTTGAACACTTTTTACTGTGCTTATTAGTAATTCATATGTCATTTCTGTGAAGGGTTTGCTTAAATATTTTGTCCATTTTTATACAATTATATATTTTGTTATTATTGAGTTGTAGGAACTCTCTGTATATTCTGAATATAAGTTCTTTGTCATATGTATTTGTTATGAATATTTTCTTCAAAAAAAAAAATGGTCTTTAAATATTTTTCCAGAGAGACATACGTGTGAAACATACTCTCAACCAAAATGTCATAGCTTAGATAAAAAGGAGCCCAGGGCTTCCCTGGCGGCGCAGTGGTTGAGAATCTGCCTGCTAATGCAGGGGACATGGGTTCGAGCCCCCGTCTGGGAAGATCCCACATGCCGCAGAGCAACTAGGCCCGTGAGCCACAACTACTGAGCCTGCGCGTCTGGAGCCTGTGCTCCGCAACAAGAGAGGCCGCGATTGTGAGAGGCCTGCGCAATGCGCTGAAGACTGGCCTGCGCTTGCCACAACTAGAGAAAGCCCTCGCACAGAAACGAAGACCCAACACAGCAAAAAATAAATAAATAAATAAATTACTAAAACTCCTACCCACAACATCTTCTTTAAAAAAAAAAAAAAAAAAAGGAGCCCAAATAATGTCCAATTCCATCTTGATGACTTTAAATAAAGGAAGGCAGATACAAAATAATAGCATTATAATATGAATTGATTGATTCATTTATTTATTCAATAAAAATTTATTAAGCAAGAGAAATAATGATGAAGAAAAATATATTAAGGCCCCTGCCTTAACAGAATTAACAGTCTAGTGGAAAAAACAGATATTAATCAAATAACCCCATATGTGAAATTCCAGCCAAAGCCAGTGCCATAAAAGGAGCCAGCCGTAGGGGAGGTACTTGTCAGGAACGTCAATAAAGTTTCCCTTGAAGTAGCAGTACTTGCTTATAGATCTGAAAGATGAGGAAGCAAAAAGGAGCTGGAATAGTGCTTCAACCAAAGAGGACAGGCTGTTCAAAGACTCTGGTGGAAGGAAGCAAAGCAAATGGGAGGCACAGAAGATCTGTGGGGCTGTGAGGGGATCAGGTTCCTGTGGATGTTGGGGGGCTGGGTGGTAGAGAGCACAGCATTAGAGAAGGCAAGAGATAGACAGGAGTAGCTTCCAATCTGTTCCAATCCATAAAAATATTAGTACAAGTCACTGGAAAGAGCAACAAATTATATGCAAATATCATATAACTGATGCTATCACAACACGCAAATTGAGAACGATTAGTATATAATGATTTCACCAGAATCAGAGAAAGCGTGTGCACCAAGGGTCTCAGTGGGAGGGTGTGTCTTCATGAAGAGAATGGGACTTCCCTAGCCTTACAAGAATGGGTATCCATTAGACAGATGGAGAAGAGGAGAAAAGTAGGGAGTCAAAAATGACCAAGGGGGGGGAAAAGAAATGACCAAGGAGTGGTCATTTACTGAATGAAAACCTGATCATCCAATGCCTTTACTCAGAGTGGACCGGTGCTCTCTCAACCTGGCAAATGCCGGTATGAAGGCTGTTGAAACTCCAGTCTGCAGCTCCTTTGTTCATACTTGGTTATTTGGGCTCCAGCCCATCATATTTAGTTCTGGACAAAATCCTGGCTGCTGGCTCCATCTACCAGACCTGTCCAATAGTCTCTGTGTATGTTGTGTTGGGGGCAAGGGGTTTAGGAAAAGAGGAGCTCAGATTCAAATGCAACTTCTCTAGTACCTTTCGGTTGGGAACCACTTTCAAGATGAATGCACAACACTGAAGGGCTCCAGAGGTGAAGATGAACGGAACATACAAGCAAGAGCAACAGTAGAGGACTACATATTTTAAGCAACTCCACCCAGCAACTGTGCCATAAAGACATCCAGCCATCCTACAGCACCATGTTGTTTTACAGTATGACAGAATAAAGCTTTTTCCTAGAGAAATACATTATCAAGATCACAGCTATCATACACACTCACTGTCAACTTTACAAGCTGTTTTCAATAACACCCACAATCAACCTTAAGAAACTATCTATTAGATAATGATATATTATATAAATTTGTGAAAATGATCATGTACATAAAACACTTCACTATAGAACACAGAGAATAATTTTTATAGTCAATGAAAAGACATACACTATTTTTTATTTCTCTCTTCTACATCAAAGATATGTAAAGATCATTTGTAATTAAAAAGAAAACCTACATGTTTAGCAATAGGTGACTGGCTAAATAAATTACAGTCCATCTGTACAATGAAATAATCTGTAATGGCTATTCAAAAAATGAAATAGATATTTATGTGTTGACATGGAACCAACAAGAGACTATTTAGTTTAAAAAAACAAGGTACATATAGTGTGTATAGTTTGGGTCAAACAAGGTTAGGTATACGTATATGTATGAAAGTGTTCTGAAAGGTAAATAAGAAACAGTTTGAATGGTTGTCTGAGGTGTGGGACTGGAGGTTTAGAGCTAAAGGAAGGTTTGATTTTCATTGATCTATTGTCCTGTTTGAATAATTTTCAACCATGTGCATATGCTTTTTTAAAATAATAAAAAAAGCTAAGCTTGGTTTCAAATGTTAACTATTTGCTATAAAGACATAGGCAAAATAATAATAATAATAATAATGTAAAACCAGAAAGAACTAGGTAGTAAATCACAGTGAACTTTCTGTTGTTATATTATTGCTTCCTGCTCTCATCTGTCTCAAAGTCTAATTCTATAGACTCAAAATAAGCATGACAGTAAAATTGTTGGCAGGCAAAGACAAAAGTTTTGGTTCCTCCTCCAATTTCCTTTCATGGCCATTAAATTCCTCCTTTCCAGTTTGCATAGCTGGGCAAATGGTTAGAGATTGGAAATTTTTTTTTATAAACAAAAATCCTTGCTGGCTATAATTTTCATTTGTTTATTTTATTACTCAGTCTATCCTGAAATAGAACCTTAAATTATTACCCATTTTGTTGTTGACATAACTAAATTTCAAACTGATAAACAAATTCTTCAAGACTTTTTTAGTCTTCACTAGATATACTCTTAAGGGTCACAGAATAGTTTGAAATTTGGTTTCCCAATTTAAAATAGCCATTCAACAGAATGACTGCTCTAAGTCATGATTCACCTGAAATTCTCATCCAAAACTTCATGGTTAGTGAACTGATATGGGCTCAGCTGATCTTACAAATAACTATGAATGAAAAAACCTGAGTCTTTGGTCCCCTCTTCCTACCCCAACCCCTCAATCCCTCATACCCACTTTAACCACATGATGTTCTCCAAGCCTTATAAATCACAACATTCTTTGCATTATCTGTTGGTCTCAGAGTACAGAGCTTATATAGAAAATTTACAAAACTCAGTTCTTCTGGGACAAACGTGACAAAAATTCAAAAGTGCTTTTATCTTTAAATCACCGTGACCTTCCTATAGCCTAGATAAATTCTAATTAAGGGATAATTATACCCAAATCTCCAGCTACATTAATTTACCAAAGATCAGCAACACAGGTGTATTCATTTCTCAAATATGTTTGAACTGTACACTTAAGATCTGCACATTATCTGAAAGTGAAATTAAGAAAACAATTCCATTTACTATAGCATCAAGAAAGAATAAAATACCTAGAAATTAATTTAACCAAGAAGGGGCAAAACTTGTATACTGAAAGCTACAAAAAAACTACAAGTCTTTGAACTTGCTTAGTAATAGCAAATTTTAACTGCTTTCTTTACAGAAATGGACAAGCTGATCCTAAAATCATATGGAAATGCAAGAGACCCAAAACAGCCAAAACAATCTTAAAAGAAGAGCAAATTTGGAGGACATACACCTCCTGATTTAAAAACTTTCTACAAAGTTACCACACATTTATGGTCAACTGATTTTCAACAAGACTGCCAAAGCCATTCAATGAGGAAAGAACAATCTTTTTAACAAATAGTGCTGAGACAACTGGATATCTACATGCAAAAAAAAAAAAAAAAAGAATTTAGAACCCTGTCACACATCATAACCAAAAATTAAAATCAAAGACCTAAATGTAAGAGTTAAAATTACAAAAATCTTAGGAAAAAAAAACATAGGAGTAAATCTTTGTGACCTCAGGTTGGCCAAAGATTTCTTAGATACAAAACAAAGGCACAAGCAATAACAGAAAAAAATAGACTTCATCAAAATTAAAAACTATTATGCTTTAAAGTCCATCACCAAGAAAGTGAAAAGACAGCCTACAGAAGAAAATATTTGCAAATCATATATTTGATAAGGGAATAGTATCTAGACTATATAAAGTCTATAATTCAACAATAAAAAGACAAATAATCCAATTCAAAAAGGGCAAAGAATCTGAGTAGACATTGTCCAAAGAAATATACAAATGACCAATAATTACATGAAAAGATGCTCAACATCATTAGTCATTGGGAAATGTAAATCAAAACTAGAATGAGATACCACTTCACTTGCACTAGGATGGCTATAATTTAAAAATTAAAAAATAAAAGAGGAAAAGAACAAGTGTTGAGGAGGATGTGGAGAAACTGGAATGCTCATATATTTCTGATGGACTGTAAATTGATGCACCCTCTGTAGAAGATGGTTTGGGTTTTCCTCAAAAAGTTAAATATAAAGTTTCCATATGGCCTGCCATTTCCACTCCTAGGTACATACCCAAGACAAATGAAAACATTTGTTCACACAAAAACTTCTTAAAGAATGTTCATAGCAGCATTATTTATATTAACCAAAAGGTAGAAACAATCCAAATGTCCATTAACTGATGAATAAATAAGTAAAAGGTGGTATACCCATATAATGGAGAATTATTAGGCCATAAAAAGGAGGGAAGTACTAATACATGATACCACATGGATAAACATTGACAATATTATGTAAAATGAAAGAAGCCATACACAAAAGGTCACATATTTGTATGATTCCATTTATATGAAATGTCCTGACTATGCAAATCCATAGATAGAGAAAGTAGATTAGTGGTTGCCAGGGGCTAGGAGGAGGGAGGAATTGGATGTGACTACTAATGGTTATGGAGTTCCCTTTGAGGGTGATGGTAATGTTTTAAAATCAGATAGCGGTGATGGTTTCACACACTGTGAATATACATAAAACTAAATTGTACACTTTAATATAGTTAAAATGGTGGGAAAAAAGATTTGTGCATTTCACTCTATGTAAATTATAACTCAATAAAGCTAACATGGGGAATAAAGGTCAGCAACAATTTTTTTTTATTTTTTTTCTTTTTTTTTTTGCGGTACATGGACCTCTCACTGTTGTGGCCTCTCCGGTTGTGGAGCACAGGCTCCGGACACGCAGGCTCAGCGGCCATGGCTCACAGGCCCAGCCACTCCGTGGCATGTGGGATCTTCCTGGACCAGGGCACGAACCCATGTCCCTTGCATCGGCAGGCAGACTCTCAACCACTGCGCCACCAGGGAAGCCCACAGTTATTTTTAAGAAAGGTGAAGAGGACTTCCCTGGTGGTGCAGTGGTTAAGAATCCTCCTGCCAATGCAAGGGACATGGGTTCGATTCCTAGTCCAGGAAGATCCCACATGCCGCGGAGCAACTAAGCCCATGTGCCACAACTACTAAGCCTGTTCTCTAGAGCCTGTGAGCCACAACTACTGAGCCTGCATGCCACAACTACTGAAACCTGCGCTCTAGAGCCCGTGCTCCGCAACGAGAAGCCACTGCCATGAAAAGTCCATGCACCACAACAAAGAGTAGCCCCCGCTTGCTGCAACTAGAGAAAGCCCTCACGCAGCAACGAAGACCCAACACAGCCAAAAATAAATAAATTAATTAATTAAAAAAAAAAAAGGTGAAGAAAAAAGATCAACATCCAACTTTATAAACAGAGGTATCTGCAGACATCATTTGGTATAAATGTACCAGTGCAAATCTATCACTGATACTACATTGAAACAGCACAATTAGTGATCGTCCAATAGAGCTATCTATATAAACGAAGAGGTGAGTAACAATAAGTGTAATAAGGAAGAACAAATCTGACTCCATATTGGATCTGTTTCTTTTACTTTAACCTTTGTATTCTATTGCTTTGGCTACAAGTTAAGAATGTTGCCTGTAGCCTGAAATATACAGGATAGCTCATTCTCAAGGCTCTGACCATTAAAGGTATAAACACTTTTCCATTCATATAGAGATAAAAAGTTGCAGAATAGAGAATAACATTTGTCTTGTTGGAGGTTTACAGGAACATCAGGACCTGACCTACACGGACAGCTGCAAGAACAAAGGATTCCAGCACCAAAAAGTCTGCAGCCACCAGCCACACCCCCTCCCCTTTTAGAATAAAAGAAGGCTGCATTCTAACTCGCGTATGATGGTTCTTTGGGACACGAGTCCACCGTCTTCTTGGTCTGCTGATTTTCTGAATAAAGCCACTATTCCTTGCCCCAAGAACTCATCTCTCAATATATTGGCCCGTCGTGTGGTAAGCAACATAAGCTTAGACTCGGTAACACAAGGGAGTAGTATGATCATACTTTCTACAACAGTCACTTTAAGAAATGCTGTCTTGGGATGTGGAGAATGGACTTGAGGACCCAGGGAGGAGGAAGGGTAAGCTGGGACGAAGTGAGAGAGTGGCATGGACATATATACACTACCAAATGTAAGGTAGATAGCTAGTGGGAAGCAGCTGCATAGCACAGGGAGCTCGGTGCTTTGTGACCACCTAGAGGGGTGGGATAGGGAGGGTGGGAGGGAGATGCAAGAGGGAGGAGATATGGGGATATATGTACACATATAGCTGATTCACTTTGTTATACAGCAGAAACTAACACACCATTGTAAAGCATTATACTCCAATAAAGATGTTTAAAAAAAAAAAAGGGACATGGGACACAGTCAGGAGTAGATCACTTTCACTGAATTTCCTTGTCCAAGGTTCACTTAGGAAGGCAAAGTGTGCTATTTTGAGGGGCATTTGAAGAAAATGGTAACTTTAACATTACCATGGAAGACTATGTATTAAATACTACAAATAATAATTTGTAATAATAAGTAAAAAGAAATGCTGCCCTTGGGGAACCCATGGATACCATGAAAATGATGGAGTGAATGAACAGGGCTTTATACAAATTAAGGTCTTACTTTAATGACCTCTTCCTATTAACAGCCAGAGAAGGAGCTAGCAAGAGAAATACTGTCTGCAAGCCGTGGACACCAGCCACATAAAGTGCTCTGAAGATCCTTCTCCAGTTATTGTGCTCTGACCTCCAGGAACAGCTCTGCCAAACCCTGCGCAGGCTCATGGCCGGGTGAAAGGAGGCATGTGAGGCCTTCCACGGAAAGCCTAATTAGTCATAGCGTCCTGGGCAGAGAAAACACAACTATCCCACAATGTGGCACTTTATCAGCAGATTGATCAAAACCTGTGAATGGGTGGGTCACTATCTTCATTCATCCATTCGACAAATACTCACTGAGCACTGCCACGCACCAAGTACTGTGAGGATACAAGAAAATAGTTATTTTTGCATAACATTCTTTTGTAGGTATCCAGAAAAATGCAAAACGGCAGGGTCCTCCACTTACAATCTTGCAGTGGCTCCTCGTTTTTCTAAGAACAAAAGCCAAAATCCTTACAATGGCCTATGAGCCTCCATACGATACTGGGCCACTCCCCACTCCAGCCACCCCTTTCACCTCTCTGGCCTCTGGCCTCACCAACTTGTCTAACTCTCTCCCCTCCATGACAGTCAGTGGCCTCTTTGCTAATTCTCCAACACACCAAGCATGCTTCTTCATTCCCTCGTGTTCCATCCACCTCAAAAGTTTTCCCCTGGGGCTTCCCTGGTGGTGCAGTGGTTGAGAGTCTGCCTGCCGATGCAGGGGACACGGGTTCGTGCCCCGGTCCGGGAAGATCCCACATGCCGCGGAGCGGCTGGGCCCGTGAGCCATGGCCGCTGAGCCTGCGCGTCCGGAGCCTGTGCTCCGCAACGGGAGAGGCCACAACAGTGAGAGGCCCGCGTACCGCAAAAAAAAAAAAAAAAAAAAAAAAGTTTTCCCCTGATTTCCTCATAATTCACCTTCTTTACTTCCTTCGGGATTCTGCTCAATTTACACCTTCTTGATGAGGCCTAGCTACTCTGTCTTATTTAAAATTAAAGCCCACCTGCCCCATCATTTCCTATTTCCCTTACCCTGCTCCAATTTTTTTTTCTATGTTCCATTTTCACACATTATCAAATTTCCTTATTTACTATGTTTATTGTATTGCCCCACTCCCTACTGAAAGCTCCACGAGGGTAGGGAGTTATCTGTGTCTGGATTGCTCCCTGCTGTCTCTCCAGCACCTACAGTGGCACAGGCTCCGTAAATATTTGCGAAACGAACAGAAGTGATCGATTCCAATACCCTTAGAACACTTTCATTACAAGAAAGTCCCCCTGGACTGGCCCTCTGGGGACACTATTTTCGTGCATCTGAAATCATAGCTGTATTCCCATGGCACCAGCCACTACACCCAGCCTCTGAGATACGAAGATGAAGACACCCTATCACTCAACAGTGGATAGCATTTCCCCAGATACCTGAACACCACTCAACTGTGCTTCCCATCTCCCATTAATACCTGTCAGTGAGCTATGTGGGCCGACAAAAATGATTTCTATGTAAAATGTTTCTTATGTAATGGTCTGCATCTTCCACAAACAGATCTAAAGAGACTGGAAACAATGAAATGGAAGAGAGTTGTTTTTACTCTTTTTTCCTAAGTCGTCTCTGATTCTTTATAATCCCTGGTATTTCGAGCAAGACATGCAGTCACTTACAATTTTCATTTCCTCCTCTTGTTCTTATTTCTTTCACTCTCAAAAAAAAAGAAGAAAAAGAAAAGAATCCCTGGTGCTTGACTCCTAAGTAAAGTTTATCCATAATGTATGGTTAAAGTTTCCTTGATTTTGTTTGTAATTCTTGTCTAATCTCATACATTCACAGGCTAAAAAACCCTGAGGCCATTTAATCACGACAGTTCTAATCAACAGGTAAGACTTCATTATTAAAATGTTCATTTAAAAATGTGTGAAAAATGTAAATGGGGATTATCTGTATATGACATGAGATTATCAGGACACAAAATGGGGCAGAATAAGGCACCTTTGTTTGCCTTTATACAACAGAACAAAAGCAATACCTTAGCTGAAAGCAGACGCTATTTTCTATTCTCGTCACCAGTTAAGTCACTTGTAGATAGGCATTGTCTTGAACCATTTCAACTAATCCCACTGATTTGTCTGTAAAATTGAGAGATTAAGATTAGCCTCTGAGCATTTTATTTACCTTCTAAAGTGAAAAAAAATTCAGGCAACTTCAACCAAAAAGTAAAAATCCCATGAATGCCTTTCTTGTTTTCAAACGGGAGCTTAATTTCTCAGTCCTGTGGAGTCCAAAATAATGTATGTCAATGGACTCAGCACTAAGGAATTGAAACACTATACCTGGTTCACTAAAAAAAAAACTCAGCAGAAGGGATAGTTTAAGCTTCAATTTTAAATAGATATTTAAGCAAAATATCAACTTGTTTAGAATATTCTAAAGCAAACATCAGTTATTTATAGCTACCCAATACAAATTCAAAGATTTTGACTCTATGCATATATTAACTATAAAAGGTCTGATGAAATTTCTTTGAGTAAAAATGGCTTTTCTCAATGGGCAAGAAAATTAGATTTATTTTTCTGATGAATGAACTTTCAAAAACCAATGAGGCAGCAAATGTACACAATATATATTTGCATTTGAATGAATAGTATTTTTTGTTAAGAAAAAGAGGAAGCATATGCTAACCAAGGCTGTCATCAGTTTTAAGATGAGAGTCACCGAATGACCAGAAACGCAGTTACCCCATCTCCCATACTGTAGTGGAAATAATGATAACTTCTAAGCTGTTATACTGACTACAAGAACCTAGTTCTTGATTTTTTTCTTCAGAATCAATTCACTAATCCTCCAAAAAATATTTTCTGAGTGCCTACTATGTGCTGGGGCTATGCAAGATGCTGGATGTTGTAAGGAATAAAATCAATACTGTCTTCACCTTATGGCGTCTACACTTGGTCTATGCATAACTGAACCCATTCCCTTTACATGACGAGCTTAATATACAATTGTAAAGCAAGTTGATCAACAAGAGTCCTCTGTTACATTCTGCCGCCCGCTTCTCCTGTAATCCAGCTGGGCAGGCCTGCACACGGCCTGGAAATGACCAGCAGCAGGTGCTACATGGGAAATGGAAACCAGGAATTTATCTTCTGATGCAGGAAAAGGGAGGAGGATGAGGAAATGGAAGAAGAGATAACGAGGAAGAGAAGGCAAAGAAGGACAAATAAGGAGAGGAGGAGAAGGAAGACGGGAAGGAGGAGGGAGTGGGGAAGAAGGAGGAAGGGAAAGGAGACAGGAGGAAGTGGAGGGGAGGAGAAGAGACAAGATATTTTATTTATTTATTTATTTTTATTATTTATTTTTTTGCGGTACGTGGGCCTCTCACTGTTGTGGCCTCTCCCGTTGCGGAGCACAGGCTCCGGACGCGCAGGCTCAGCGGCCATGGCTCACGGGCCCAGCCGCTCCATGGCATGTGGGATCTTCCCAGACCCAGGCACGAACCCGTGTCCCCTGCATCGGCAGGCGGACTCTCAACCACTGCGCCACCAGGGAAGCCCGAGACAAGATATTTTAGTGGGTGGTTTAGTCTCAGACCTGAAAACTGGGTTAAACCAAACAAAGTTGCTTCCATTTTTATAACTTTCTTGTTTAGACAGTTAAGAGAAGATCATACTTTCTTTATCAGGGCATAGAAAGGATCCATGAAAGAAAATATTAGTAAAATAGACTTCATTAAAGTTCAGAGCTTCTATTTGTCAAAAAAAAAATTGTTAAAAAAGTGAACAGGCAAGTGACAGATAGGAAAATGTATTTACAAAATATGTATCTAACAAAGGACTTCTATCCAGAATTTATAAAGAACTCCCACAAATCAATAACAAAAAAGATGGACAATCCTATATAAAAAGTGGGCAAAGGAACAGATACTTCCTCAAAAGGCAGTCTAAATGACCAGTATGTACATGAAAAGGTGCCCAACATCATTATTAATCAGGAAAATGCAAATTAACCCATAATAATTTACTCAGGAAGGTCGAAGTTACCTACCAGGAAGGCTAAAATAATCTCAAGTGTTGTTGAGGGTGTGGAATAATGGGGAACTCATACGTTGCTGGTGGGAATTTAAACTGGTTCAGCTACACTGGAAAACTGTACCATACACCTGTACGTTTACCTAGTCTATCACCCAGTAATTCCACTTCTAGGTATGTACTCAAGAAAAATGAATGCGGTTGTTCACCCAATGATACATACAAGTATGTTCACAGCAACTTCATGCAGAAAAGCCAAATATTGGAAACAATGAAATATCCACCAACAATAGAATAAATACGTTGTCGCCTATTCATATAATGAATATGAAACAACAATAAGAATGAACTCCTGACATATCCAATACCATGGACAACACTCACAGACAAAATATGGAGCGATAGACACCAGACACAAAAGAGAATATACTATTGATTCCTATTTATATGATAACAAAAAGAGGAAAACAAATCCATTGGTCAAAGTAGCTGTTACCTTTGTGGATGAATATCAACCGGAAAAGGGGATACAATGGAGATGCTGAAAATATTTTATCCCTTCTTAGTGATGTTTATAGGTTTGTATATAAAAATAAAAATCCATGCTCCCACCATGATTGTACCTCCTAACCGGTCACCTGGTTCTTTGAAGCCATAATCCATAACAGGATGTTCCTCTGCTCAGAACCCATTGGTGGTTCCCATTTCACTCAGGGTACAAGTCAAATGCTTTATAATGGCTCACAGTAACCTACACCATTTGGCCCCCACTACTCTCCTCATTTATTCTGAAATAATAAAGCCCTGTCTGTTCCTTCTGCCCGGAATGTTCTTCCCTCAGATACAGAGAGCTACAAAGCTCACTCTCTCACCTCCTTCAAGACTTTATTCAAATGTCATTTTCCCACTCAAGCCCTACCTCATCTCACTCAAGCCCTGATCTCTTCCTGGTTAAAACTTCATAGACCTCATTTAAGTTTGTGTGTATGTGGCAGGAGGGGGAAGGGGGGAGGGGGTTGGTGGGATTGGGGGGGTGGGGAGGTGAAGGGGGAGAAGGATTGACTGGACCCAATCACAGTCAGATTGACAACAGTGGAGAAGAAATGGAAAAGAAACTGAAGATTTTTGAGTTTTCAAGAAACAAATATATTTAGGTTTTTCTTAAAAAATGCAGTTTTTTTCAATATGCAAAATCCACTCACATTCTTTCCCCTTTAGTCTTCAGCAAGTATGTAGAATATACAAGAAAACTTTTTATATGGCCTCTGGGGAAGCTGGGGAAAACCAGCAGGATGTGGGAAGAATATGACCATATCCTCAGTAGTGCTAGTGGTGTGTGTGTGTGTGTGTGTGTGTGTGTGTGTGTGTGTGTGTGTGTGTGTTTTCCTGAGTATGCAAACATATAGGATAGAAGGCAAGGATTGAAAGTAGTGATGGAACACATAAAAATGGGCCCGGATGCTAAGTTAACAAGAGCTTTTCCTTCATTGTATCCTTATACTGACCCCCAGACACAACAGAAAGATTGCTTCTCATTTCTCCTTCAAGCTGAGGAAACGAGTTTGGCTAAGTAAGTTTGAGGTACTGGATTGGGTGCAGGGAACAAAGGGTGAATAAGAAGCAGAATGAGACAGTGAATTGTTTTCTTCTGTCATGGGATAAAGTTTAGCAAAAAAGAGAAGGGTGTCTCAGCCCTAGAATTCCCATATATCTGAAATTTCCACAGGGTCTATCACAGACATGCAGGGGCAACTTCTGAATGAAACTTGAGACATACACTTCAGTCCACTGGTCGACCCCACTGGTCCAGGAAGATAATTCTGCATGACCTGATTACCCATTCCTACCGGGAAACAGGAAAAGACTGATACTTGTCTCAAGAGTGTTTTAAGAGACGAAGGTGTGGAAAGACCTTTCTGTTTCAGAAAAGCCATGTCCTGTGGAAAAAGACAAACAAGAGAGATAGCACGTTGTAGTCAGAAAAGTACAAGAATCAGTTCTGCTGAAGTGTGCACTGCAGAAGAACAAAGGACAGGAAAGTGAGCATCAAATTAGTCAATGAAAGAGAAAGTGCATACTAACTGTAAACTTCCAGGCAAAGTGTTCCATATTTCTTTTATTAGCTACCGCAGAGGGTGGTCGTGAGGACCACACGAGTCAATGCACTGGCTGTAATGGCTTGGTTTTGCTACTGTCATAAGTGACTCTCAGCTTGATACTTAGAATGAGGGGACTCCTGATCTAGGCACCGAGCATGTCCAGGCATGGAGGTTGAAGTCCCTTGGGGGTCGTCCATCTGCTGCAGGGTGGTGGACACACGGGAAGGGTACAACGGCTTCCCTACCCCTGTGCGTGCTCCACACTTTCGTTATGCAAATGATGTAGCCAGCCTGTAAAGTGAACTGGGCATGCAGGGAAATCCTCTTCACTGGATGGGAAAAGTTATATTCCTCCTGCCCCCAAGAAGGAAGCACAAACCTTCCCAGCCCTCAGCAGGGTTTGGAGGCAACATATTCTACACAAAGGGATCCGTTTCCACTCACTTCTCAGGTACCTTGCAAACAGAAGGTGATGCCAGCAGTCCTTCCAAATGGGCTGAATGACCCAGTGGGTCTATAGTATTAGTGATATCTGTAGTGGGAAAAGATGCTACATGGAGTATATGGCCAGCATCAGCAGAAGAATCACAGCATAGAGCCCTAGTATTCTGAAGAAAGGCCATGCCACCTGTAGCAGGGAATTATTTATATATCATTCAAAAGCAGCCCCCCACGTTCTGCTGGGCCAGGCAGAGACAAAGCCCCTGACTGTGGTGCCTTGTCTTCTGGAGCTCCAGAAATTCTCCCCGGTAACCATACGACAGTCTAGTTTGCTTGTCTACAAAGAAGACCCTTAAAGAGCTGGATTTGCTGTCCAGTAGCAAATACTGACTCTCCATTGTCACCTTATTGCAGACTCCTGGGAAAGCCTCAGGGATCTATTACACCTCCTGCCATCAGGGGTCATCATGCTGCCCACCTCGCCAACCCTGAGAAGCGCCATCTTACCACACCCCTCCCTTCCATTTACTGGCTGAGAACACAGGCCTTGTCTCCACAATGACCTGTCCCAGGGGAACTCTAGAGTAGAGAACAAGTGCTGGGCTGGGAGCCATGCCTGTGAATTCTTCACAGGCCACACGTAAGCCATACGCAAAGCTCTGTGCCCCTTTCAGCATCCTTCAACTGTGTGCGCCAAGCGCCCTAAACAGCCTCATAGTCATTCACAAGTGGGACTGGATTCCAAGGATGAAAATTTGGGGAGGATCTCGCCGACTGTTGTACATTTCAATCCAAACTGCTTGTTGATACATTTTAAAGTTTGTGTATTTACTGTTGTGAATAAAACATAGCTTTTGAAATTCAACCTTAGCAATGTTACATAAAGTGTCAAGATGGTTTCCTCCAATGAAAGATTCATGTAAATATTTAAATGATCAGATATTTCATGTTGAGAAAAACTTGTGATTTTTCATCTATGTGTAAGTAATAAGAATTTTATTTTCATATTTCAAAACATTTCCATTTAGTTTGGCAAAAATCAATCCATTAAATACAAATAATGGGTTCATTCTAGAAGTCGTGGGTGACATAACACTGACAGAAAGAGCTTAGGAATGAAGAAACATCACTGGCTAAGAATTTCAAATCCCAAACCCACTGTTTTCTCAGGTCTCTAAGTCATGTAAGAACTTTTAAACAAGACAAGAACAGACTTTAGAACAATAAAAGTACAAGTGAACAGAAGAGTAAACCAATTGAAAAAAAAAGAAGTTACTGGTTTTGGAAGCTGCCATCCCAAGTTCTTAATTAGTGCTGGATAAATGGATTATGGTTTTTATTTTTCTTTATACTGTATTTTTAAAGTGTATTGGGTTTTAAATTAAAACCTGCAGAGTTATTCTCTTAATCCAATTACAGGGGTTTTTCACTGAGGTCCAAGGCACCCTAAGGGCTCTGTGTTTGAGTTTAGGGCTTTTATGTGTCTCCTGAAACAGGTAAAAAATTCTGTTTGATGTCCTTTTTATTGAAAGAAGAGTCCATAACTTTTGCCAACTTTTTAAGAGACCTGTGAAATTCCCATCTTCCCTCCAAAGATTAGGATCTCAGAAACAGAGTTTAATTAGTGCGAGCGGTTTGGGGGGGAATCACTGTAGTATCGGGTTTCGTGGTTTGAGGGGTAGGGCTGAGCCATCGCAGCAAGTACTGAACGCCTGCTGTGGTTAAAGACTTCGGACTACTAGACCTGGTACTGAAGCACCATGCCTGACTTGGAGAAATTCTCTTTATAATGGTGGAGGCAAAGTCAGAATTCTAACGGTGGAAAAAAGTGCTATGCAAACACAGTGCGTTTCCTTCTGATGGTGAGACCCTACACCTAGAGGCATTCTTGGGTTGGTGCCTCCGATCCCTCAACAATCCTGGGAGGTACACAGAAGAAACTAAGGTGTAAGGAGGAATCATTCTCTTTCCCTCATGCTCCTACTATGATCTTTAGATCATGAAGCTTCTGCTTCTCTCCCCCAAGGAATACGTTTGGGAAGAACCTGCGGGGTCCTTTCTCTGCTGCTGGGTCACGTCTCCTCTCGCTAGCCGACGGGTCGGGAAGGAATTGGCCACGCGCAGAGCATCTTTTACTCAGCCTCTTCCCTGCTGCTTTGTTCCCATACTCCTCTGTGCAACCCTGCCTGGGTCAGAGCCCAGATGCCCCCAGCCCAGGCCAGGCTCTCAGAGGCAGGTCTGCAGGGCTGGCGCTCTTTCTCTTTCTGTCCCCAAAGGATGCGAGGGTGGGGTTCTGGGTAAGCACATCTGCCCTGCAGACACAAACTCTCCCTCCTCAAGAGGGTTGTCTCGAGGCCATGCTGGGGAAGGGGAGAGAGAGGATGGATATTAGCGACACCAACTGTGTCAAGTGACGTCCCGTTTTCTAATTCAGCCTGGTTGGTAATAAAGGTACTATTTTATAGCTTTATCTTCGTGACCCTATGTTACTTCTCAGGGAGTTCCAAATTCAGGGGTGGGGAATGAGGTCTGACTCCTTGTTGTCCCTTAAAATTCCAGCAAGAGTTTCACAGACGCTAAATGATTTTTTTTTTTTTTTTTTTTTTGCGGTACGCGGGCCTCTCACCGCTGTGGCCTCTCCCGTTGCGGAGCACAGGCTCTGGACGCGCAGGCTCAGCGGCCACGGCTCACGGGCCCAGCCGCTCCGCGGCATGTGGGATCTTCCCGGACCGGGGCACGAACCCGCGTCCCCTGCATCGGCCGGCGGAATCTCAACCACTGCGCCACCAGGGAAGCCCGACACTAAATGATTTAATCAGCATCACATACCTAGTAGGTGGTTTGTCAGGAGTAACCACATTTTCTCAATTCCCTTCCTTTGGAAAAATTTAATACCAAGAAACAATCTTAGAAATTCAAGTGTATTATTGGGATAACGTGACAAATTATTTGAAGTGAGGACTAATCCAGAAAATCTTCCCAGGTGTAGTTCACATATTCTTTAAGAAGCAGCTCTGATTTCACTTTCTACATCAAGTCTAATTACTTACTGTGGTTAGTTAACATTCTTAGGCCTCATTTTCATCTGTACAGTGAGGAGTTTAAGTAGATGATCTTCAAACATACTCCCAGTGTGAACATTCTCTAAGTCTTTGAGCCCAAACCAATCTACAAAGATCTGTAACTTTTCCTATACTTGTCTACCATACAATTACGACCTTATTCTTCACTGTTCTATTTTCTACCTGTACCTATAATTTAAGCATTTTACCGTAACATTATACTGTACTATAGGTTCTTGCCAGAGAATATCATTTGCATCCGTCTCTTTTCCACCCAACTCCTCCAAAAGCTCAGAATCTTTTGTTCATCTGAAAACAGTAAGGAAGTACAGAGGCAAGACACAGACTGGGAGAGGGTATTTGTAATTCATATACCCAACAAAGGACTCATATTCAGAATGTATAAAGATTCCTACAAATGATTAAGGAAGAGACAAAAAATCCAATTTTTAAAAATTGGGCAAAAGAAACTAACCAAATGACCTAAGGCCTAAGAAAAGTTATTCAAAAGGTATTCAACTCACCAAGAAAATACAAATTAAAATCACAGTGAGATAACACTACACAACCACCAGAACTGCTAAACTTTTTAAAGATTAACAATACCAAGGGTTGGTAAAGACGTAAGACAACTGGAAAGCTCCAACACTGCTGGTGGAAGTGTACGTATAATGGTTTTGGAAAACAGTTTAGCAGTATCAGCTAAATCTAATCATGCATCCACCCTATGACCAGCAATTTCAGTCTTGGAAGAAATGAGTGCATATGTCCAACAAAAGACATGCACAAGAATTTTCATAGCAGTTTTATGCATTATTTTAAAAAAGAGAAACAATCCAAATGTACATCAAAGGTATAAAGGGTAAATAAATTGTGATACACTCATATAAAAGAATACTGCATAGCAATGAAAAAGAATGAACAATCTCTAAATATTCAAAAAAAAAAAAACACAGGGATAAATCCTCAGACAATAATTGAGCAAGAATCAAGAGAGTAGATATTATATGATTCAATTTATATGAAGCTCACTGAGAGGCACAATGAATCAATGGTGCTGGAAGTCAGAACAGTGATGGGTGTTGACAGGGCAGGAGGACAAGGGACGTTCTGAGCTCCTGGAACTGTTCTAAATCTTGATCTGAATGATAGTTTTAAACTAATGTGTACCTACGTAAATATTCACCAAACCATGCACTTGAGATTTGACGTTTACATACTTTACTACGTGTATGTTATGCCTCAATTTTTAAAAGCCAACAAAACAGTAATAAAAGCCCAGATTCACAAAACAACATTCTTGAGAATTAACTGAAGAGTATCCACCCACTGACTTCTTGATAGTCTAAATTTTACTCTTGACTAAAAGCAGATCTACACACCTCTTCAATTGCACTGTGTACGTTTAGCTTCTAATTCGAAGTTTACTGAACTAAACTTTAGAGTTACCTCCTATCCATGTCAAGGGCTTTGTAAGAAACCAAGTGAAACCTGATGCTATTTTCCTATAAGGACATTGTCTGAGAACATTTTCTACCATTTCCCCTTTATGGAGAAGTACTGGAGGAAATTCTGTCAGTGCTCACGTCAAGAAAGCTGTTTCTCTTGAGCAATTGGTATGTTTTTATCTGATGGATGCTGTTAATTCTGTAGCTGAATTTCCTAGTAGTCAGAACAAAAAGGGAAAATCCCCATTGAGTTGCTAGTCACTCCTGACTTTCCACCTACTGTTCAAGCCATTCTCTTTTTGAACTTCCTGGAATGTTCATCTTTAACTTCTTTTATCCTTGGCTTCATTCTATCTCTATCCTTATTTTCACTACACCTCAGTTTCTTTATATTTTTATCTTACTGGACTCTTACTGTACTATGTAACAACCACTACAAATGTTTTGTTTTAAAACGAACAAAAACAAATACCTAGATGCATACATAACACATACATAAGGACATTACTGTTAAATACTGTTCTCCCCCTCACTAACCTTTTCACATAAAGCCTGTCTTACCCCTTCAGCTATCCTCTAAGCTCCATGTGTGAGTTTTTAAACAGTTTCAGGTAGAGAGTAGGGGCATAAAAGGCACCATTTGACTGCTTCTGTGCAATTAGACCTAATGGCAATGGTTTCAGATCATGTGGTGTGGGGCATGAACACATTTTCCAACCATGAAAGAGCTCTTGCTCTAAGCCTGCAAAAACTTGCACACTATTTGGCAATTGGGTTATTTTAATTACAGTGTCATAGAAAACGACATGTATTTTAATCAACTTCAGTTGACAACGCTGCAACCACATCATAGCTGATGCTGACTCCAAAGCATCTCAAGAATTACTTCCAGGTTTGAAGAACTGGCCACTTAACGAGGCCAGTTAGGAGCACAGCCTGCCCAGCTGCTTCCCAAGCCCGACCTTGCAGGATCGGGGCCTTGTCATTAGGAAGATTTTGAGGACCAAGGTGCGAGACCAAGCGTGATCTCTAGGACTGGATCCCAGGCCCTGGGGTGTAGGCACCTCCCAGAGGCTACCCTCTTCCTGGCAAGAATTTAGCTTCTCTGCCCTTCAGCACAGTCAGCAAACAGCACCAGAGTTTTGCTTGGCAGTTCCTTTTGACAACATCTTGCAGTTTACACAGCTGGTCCTCTATTATAAAAGTTGTGGGTGACCTTTAGTACATAATAATGCCTTCAACTTTTGAGAAGCTGGTTGCCATTTTTGCCCACTGACCACAAGACTTCCTGAAGGGAGATGTTTCTGCACCATCAAAACTGACGGACAAGATTTCTTGATCTGTTTAATGAAGTAACCATGGGGTAGCTAAGGCTAGAATAGTTATTTCAGAATTAAACCTTACTGGTTCTTTGTGTGAATGTTATTCTACACAGTAAACAAAGCCATAAAAGCTTCTATAATTTATGTTTCTAATGAAATAATTAGAAAATTGGTTGTTTATAAACAGATACTTCACATATATTATAAATGTTGGGAATATTGGATACACCAATACCAATGTTTATAGAAAACACAGAAGTACTTTAAATAAAATATTTGATGGGCTAGTATATAGATATGATTATATATATGCGTATAATATATATGTATATATGTAGATTGTAGAGCATGTATATGAGAGAAGGGTATGATTTAGGAAGTTTACAAAGTAAACCTCCTTTGGGAAACTATTGTATAATTATGTTTTAAAACGTGTTTTAAAACACACAGTGAAAAGCTTTAACAGCTTTAGGAAATAACTTTTTTTTTTTAGGAAATAACTTTTAGAAGCAAAAATCAAGTGGAAAAGAATCCACAATATGAAAAGTTGTTTAGCAGAGAAGGTTGTAACCTGTGAAAACTTAAAGATTTTTCATTGAGGAAGTGACTTGCATGCTATAAAGAAGCACTGACTAGAAAAGAGTACAGTTGTCCCTCAGAATCCCGGGGGGGGTTAGGTCCAGGACCATGTTACTCCCCGCTCCACGATACCCAAATCTGCGGATGCTCAAGTCCCTTATATAAAATGGCATAGTATTTGCATATAACCTACACACATCCTCCCATATACTTTAAATCATCTCTATATTACATATCTAACTAATACAATGTAAATATTACGTAAATAGCTGCCGGTGCACAGCAAATTCACGTTTTGCTTTTTGGAACTTTCTGGATTTTTTTTTTCTGAATATTTTGATCCCTGGTTGGTTGACTCCATGGATACGGAACCCACAGACACGAGGGCCAACGAGAGAAAGGGAATGAGTAGCTAAAACACACGTAGAGGTCTGGCTACTTCAATTGGATACTTCTGAGGTATCCTCTGATACTTCGGAAGGATTGATCCTTCTTGAGAAGGTCATACAAAGTGAGTCACGCTACTGACACTCAAATAATTGGAGAATGAATAAATTACTGACTGAATAGAATTCTAAGTAGAGTCTCAAAATATCAGGTCTAAGGGAAACCTAAGCAATCATCTGGTCCCATTTCTTCATTTTATAGAGAATATAGAACACACATGTAGCCAAGTGGCATCTGCAAGACTGCATAGCTAAGTCGTGGCAGCAGTAGGGCTAAAACCCAGGACTTCCGCTTCCCAGGTCACTATTTTCTGCATGTCACTGTGTTATCTTTTTATTTTTAAAAGAAAGCAGTAAGATAAAAAGAAGTGTTGTCTAAGAAAGCTGAACACTGTAGTTATTTGCTGGACCTGGAGAAAATTAATTCTTCATTCTGATAGAAAAGGCTCAACAAGAAGAGAGCTCTTAACCAGAGATTAAAACAGGTTGTCCTGGGCTGAATTGTGTCCCTCCAAATTCATATTCCAGAGTCCTAACACCTAGTACCTCAGTATTTTGGAGATAGGGTTTTGAAATAGGCAATTAAGGTTAAATGAGGTCACATGGGTGGGCCTTAATCCAATATGATTGGTGTCCTTATAAGACAAAGAGATTAAAACACACACAGGGCTTCCCTGGTGGCGCAGTGGTTGAGAGTCTGCCTGCCGATGCATGGGACACGGGTTTGTGCCTCGGTCCAGGAGGATCCCACATGTCGCAGAGCGGCTGGGCCCTTGAGCCATGGCCGCTGAGCCTGCACGTCCGGAGCCTGTGCTCCGCAACGGGAGAGGCCACAACAGTGAGAGGCCCGTGTACCGCAAAAAAAAAAACCCCAAAAACCACACACAGGCATAGAAGGAATACCATGTGAAGACACAAGGAGAAGATGACCATCACCAAGCCAAAGAGAGAGGCTTCAGAAGTAACCAACACTGCCAACACCTTGATCTCAGCCTCCAGAATTGTGGGAAAACAAATTTCTGTTGTTCAAGGCACCTAGTTCATGGTACTTTGTTATGGCAGCCCTAGCAAACTCATACACAAGTATTGACAACTACTGCCCTTAAGAGTCAGAATGAAACCTGCAATCCCGAATTCAGTTGTGTGGTGATTACTAACAGTAGATGAAGGTGTGAAACATGTGTTGCTTCCTGTGACTGTATTTAGCTTATTAAACGTATAACCAATTTATAGTTATTTTAGTTATAATTTGCATTTCTATTTAACAAGCAAATTTGACTTGACTGTACCCAGCATCTAGTTCATGCCAACCAGCATGTTATGGGGAAAGAACTACTGGACTTATCTTACTCTGGATGGCAACTATCAGTCTTGCAGGAGCTATGATCCCTAAGCAGGATGGCACTGCGTTTCAGGTCAAGTGCCAACTCTAATCCACGCAGTAGGGGGCTGGCTGGGAATGCCTGTAGCAATAACCACCATAGGCACAGGAGGTGTGACGGCAGCACGGATGCCCCAGAGAGTGGAACATCCAACTGCAGACCTGTTAACTGCAGGTTGGTTCCCTTTTATGTTCAGCTATTTTTTGAAAATTGTCTTAATAGACTAATAATGAAAACAACATGTTTTCAGTGGAGTAAGAATATGTAGAGGCCACGCCACATAAGGAACAAGCTCACCACCCCCCTCAGGGAGCGAGCGAGCAAGGGAACCTGTTACTTGTTCTAGCTCCCCACTGCTGCAGCAGGGGCTCCAATAAAGCCTTGCCTGAGAAAAAAAAAAAAAAAGAATATGTGGAAGAGATGGCCGCAGGAGGAGACAGGAATGATGTGTCCTGGGCAGATGACACCTCCTGACTGAAGAAGGATAGTTTTGACAATAAACCAACACATACACATGTTCTTTAGGAACAGCTATACCTCTTCCACTACCCACCATCTTTTTTTTTTCTTCCACTAACCGGCCTCACCGCTCTAGGTCTATGGCTGAATATACTCACTTAACAGCTAAAAGGCCTGGAATTATACCATTGTAGGTTATCAAGTAAATAGTAATGTAATAGCTATTGGTATACAAACACTAAAACTGTCCATAAGGAATTTGCACCTTTCTTACTACATAAAAATACCACGGGAAATTAACTACTAAGAGAAAACTGTGTCATATGAGCTTTCTGAAATCCTTCTTATTCAATACCACATGTAAAGATCACTTTATTCCCACTGGGAGAGAAACGTACTTTCATTCTTTGGAACATTTTAAATACTGTGAGTTTCATTATATATTATACATGATATTTTTTCTGAGTGAAACTTTCTGTAGCGAATTTCAAGAGACCACTTCTGTTTACATAGGATTGGACTGGATCAATTATAGAAAATTTCAAAATAAAATTCAGTTTAACTTTTTGAAAGTTTCATTATATATTATAATTATAGTATTCCAGCAGAATAGCTTTGCACATAATTTCAAAGCTTGTCTTTGTAGATCTGAAATTAGATAGTGCTTCATTTCACAGATTCCACACAAACCTCAGAAACAACAAAATTATAAGACAATCATAAAATTATAAAAACTGTTGGTTTCTTGCAAACAAAAATGCTTTACACTGTAATGTGAATTCACTTAAGAGTTCCAGTTCGCTTATTTCTTTAGATTATACAACTTCTCCTCCATTTAATCAATGCATTATTTTAAGCAATTTCAGCAATGTAACATAATGCTGTATTATCCAAATGAAGACATAATGAATAATAAGTTAATAAGAAAAATTCATTTTACTTGTGCATTCAACTTACTCTTATGGCCTCAGCAATGTATAACCTAGCCAAAGTCAGTATTCTTTCAAGTAAAGCATGGAGGCAAAAGAATTTTAAGAAAAGTAGACCATTAGCTTCAGTCACCATATAACATTTGTGAATAATTTGCTCGGTTTCAAAAAGTGCAAGAAAAATGCTGCACATTTGAAATCTGGTGAAAGGTAAATGAAGACAAGGCCTAGAGCAAGCCTTCCATGCCAAGGGTTAGAAAGGAAGCGAACACACAGCTGCTTTAAGTCAAGCATTTATAATCTAAAGTATGTAGAAGGAAAACACCCTGTAAATAACAGAATTAAGCATGAGAAACACATATGTGAATATGTTTAAGCCAAAGTCAATAAAATATCCATTAAACAAGTTCACAGAAAAAAAAATTGAACCGTAAGTTTTGAAACTTGTATAAGGTTCATTCCACTTCTTAAGGCCAAAGCAATACTGTATTTACAAACACAGCAATAGCAAACTCCCGAGTAGCTTATGAATATTTTCCGTGCTTCTGGAAGGTACTACAATACAGAACATACTCAGGCAAACCACCAAGTTGAAGCTGATGACCTTGCGATTTTCTACTTTAAAAAAAGAAAGGAAATTGAGAAAAACAAAACCCACGTATTAGAGAGGTAAACATTGGTGGTTCTCTAAAATTTAACTGCTGTGAAAGATAATTCTTTTCTGCAATAAAATGCTTGAAATATTCAAAATTACTACCACAGTATGGCTACAACGATTTTTTTCTCTTCAACAATAAAAACAATAGCAAACAAGCTGTGGCGATAGCTCTGATTTGATGTGAAATTTATTTTGAGAGTTCATTAAAATTAAATTCTAGGAATTATTGGAACTACTAGCATTTATGTTTCGTTTTAAGTCAACATTCTGTACTGGTTATTTTTTCTTCTCTAATATAATTAACTCCTCAGAAGTCCTCTATTTTTAAAAAATCCATCCAAATGACACGCATGATTCAATAAGTAGTGGCCTTCCCCCGTGATGGGACAATATCTTGCAGCTCCCTCCCGACTCTCACTGTGACAGGGGATGCCCTACCAGGGCACTCTCCCCAGCAATGGCCCCGCAGGCACTGTGCGCACATTGTTTACTTAAAAGTAAAATTTTGCGATGAATGAAAAGTGAATTATTATTCCTAAACACTGTTTTTATTCTGACATAACTCAAACCAAGATTTTTACATTTTTAAGTCAAATTAACTGTTTTTTTAAGCTCACGAATTAAGACACTCTAATTTTTTTAAAATGTTCCAGTGAATGATTTTTAAGAAAAGGTCATATAACTAAACTGAAATAATGTAGAGGCAAATCTGATAATCCCCAATTCCCATAAAACTCAACACCTGCAGTCTACGTAATAAATCAGTTTGTGAATCTAATTGCTCTTGTTCTGCATGCTTCCATGAGCCTGTATAGCTAAGCTAACACCATTGTCATAGCCTTAATCACAGCCGGGTTTATTTTTTTGGCAGCCTTATGCAAATCATTGTATTATGGGTCTTTGCACTTAATTCACTCAGATTATACCCTGATACCGAAAACAGGTTGTAAAACAGGAAGGGATCTTCGAACTGTTTAATTAACTATGAGTTGTAATTTCTATTTATGTCTAACTGAAATGTTATAGCTCAAACTGTGGTAAATATTCATAGGCAAACAGATTATTCTGTTTCTAATTTAAAATACTTAAGCTTGCTGTAATTTAGAAGTTACAGTTACCCACAGAGAGAATATATCAGTATTTCTTCAGTGTTTTAAGCCAATTTCTCTTATTCTGTGAACTAACCTCTGAAACTAAAATTCATCAACAAAACACTAATTTACTAAATGGTACCTTAGTGACCTAAAAGAGTTGCAGCAACTTCAAAATGGCCGCAAATTCTACCCTCTGTCTTTAAACCTTTTACCACACAGTCTTTTCAGGGAACCACAGGGAAACCAGTTGTATCAGTCAATTACCACCAATTATTGTTGGTCCATTAAATTCTCAAGAGCCAGAAAAATCTGATATCTATCCCACATTGTTTACCTCTTTCACTTTTTCTAGTATAGTAAACTTTCTAGAAAAGATTCAAAAGGAAAAAAAAAGGTAGAAGGCCCACCAATTAAAATTCAATCACAGGACATTCTTTTTCCCATGAAGGAGCCATTGCACATCGGCATCAAAATATGCTCGTATTTAGAGTAGAATTGCTTTCAAACTTTTCCTTTTCCCATTGTGACTAACCTGGGGTCTCAGAACTTTTCTGGATGCTGTTTTCACACCAAATGAGAAGTGGTGGGTAAAAAAGGAACAAGAGGATAGGAAAACACCAAGGACGTTCATTCTGGGAACGTTGATCATTCAGTGAACGTAATGCTTATGAGCATTAGCTACTGAACCATACTCTGTCCACCAGACCACATGGCTGGAGAGGCTCAACACGGGTACTCTCAGGATCTCTCTGCATGTGAGAAGAGAGTCCCAAAGACCAGAAGAGAAATCACGGAAGACCTCTTCTACCACTGGGCAATCAATCGCCATGTCTGTTACAGTATATGGAATCTACATTTATGGTAAAAAGGTAGCTAAAGGACTCGGAAGGTCACTTGAGTGAATCACCAGAGACTACATTGTGGTCACAAGAAGAGCTAAAAAAAAAGTATCAAAAGAGAGTGATCTGTAAAGCAATTATACCCCAAAAAAGATGTTAAAAAAAAGTTAATAAATAAGCCAGAAGTATTGTATATAAAAAAAAAAGAATGATCATTCATTGGACTCCAAGTGTCCATCACCTTCACGCCACTATTGGGTCATGACCTTGGAAGCTTCCTGCTGATAACAGTATCCATTATCCTCCCAAACAGGAACCCAGTTGTTGTTCAAGTTTAATTTAGATAAAGACAAGATGTCTTCCTCTGGCTGTGGAAGGAGAAGCATATTCTACATAGAAAGGGCCAGGCCTCATGGATACTGGGATACTAACTAACCAGTGATAGAGTATGGAGTCGGGGATTAGGGATTTCCCTCACACCCTAAATTAATGCCCACCAGCACATATGGCCCAACTCCACTTCCAAACGAAAAGTAGAGAGTAAGTCAACTCTCATCACTAGAGTCAGACCCTCATCAAATCCCAAGTGGTCTTTCTCCCACAATGACTTCTCTTTATACACCTTCAGTTTTATAAGATATTGAGCATGTTATCTATAATAATTTATAACAGTGGGTTGCCTACTGTATGCCAAATACTGACTGTCCCGAATGCATGATATTTATGTCTCACAACAAGACTGTGAAGCAGGTACTATTGTCCCTATTTTATAAATGCAGAAACTGAGGCACAGAGCTGCTAGTAACTTACAAGAGACTGCTCATTCCTAAATGATAGAGCGATGATTGAATGCAGTCTGATTCCAGGGCCTGCTGAGAGCCATTATGCTATGCTGAGCATATGAAAGTGAATGAGATTCTGTCCCTGTCCACTGGGAGACCATCGATGTTTTGCCTGATTGTTTATTTGCTGGTTTGCAGGAACACGGGTGAGTTGAAGGCTAAAGAAAGCTCAACAAATTATTTAAATACAGAGTGATATGACTGTAACAGATTTATGAATGGGGCATTTAACTCAATCTGGATTATAAAATACAGAGTGAGAAATGGGCTGAAGTGTTGCTGAATAGTTGAGATGGTCAGGCCATGAAGAACATCCTGTGCGAAGGACCTTGGGATTTTTACTGTAGTTTTAGTAAAACTGTCTTTTAAATAGACCATTCTGGCTGCATGTGCCAGATATAAAAGGGGCAAGAATGAGGACAGATGGATAAACTGGTAATTACTGAAATAATCCAGTCAGGGAAATGTAAGGAGCAAATCCTCTGAAATAGGGTGGTGGTAATTAGGATGGACTCGACAGTAAGGATTGAGAATTATTTTGAAAGTCAAATTAGCAGGATTTGATTGATTGGATTTAAAAATGAGGAATTGGCAGGGAGCAGTACAAGATGACTCTTAAGGTGAAAGGGAATAGAGCAGAAATACACAATGAGGTCAGTTTCAGGTATGTTGCATATCTCTCCACCTCTTGTGTACAAGGGATAGGGATGCCCAGAAAGCATCTGAATGTATGAATATAACCCTCAGGGAAGAGGTGTGAGCTTAAGATAAACGTGTGAGAGTATTAATATATTTGTTCTGATCCATTGCAACCATCTTAAAAGAAAAAAAAAAAAAGATCACATATGTTGCCAGGAAACTAATATGCATAAAAGCAACCTAATTTGAAAGACTGACCTCCAGGAATGAGGAAAATAGAAACCAGACATGGTTTACAACTTCTACTGTTGTCAGAAGCTACAACAACACTTAGTAGCTAGGAGACGACTTCTTGGGATATTACCAGAATGATTCTTCTGGATTTTTCATCCCCTCCTCAAAGAGCCCTCTTCCCTTCTCCACTGTGTTTCAGACACTGTTTTGTCCTTTCACTCCGAATTTGCCAGTGGTATCCCGGTATTCCTCCATTTGGGATCTTCCTACTTGCTGGAGGAGTCGGGTGTATACACTTAGTAAAAAGAAGAGGAAATCACCTGCCTTCAATTGGTTTTTACTCTAAGTAAGTTGCCAAGTGGCTACTTTAACAATAAATGTACGTGCTTTCTTCAATCTTGATATTTCTATATTTTTGCTTCAATCAAGTCTGTGATCCAAATGAGGGGGAATTATCTATATTCTGCATTTTATTACTGCTTCGCTATACCATAAGAGTTTTTATTCACACAGATACACACACACACACACACACACACACACACACACACACACACACACACAGGGAGTTTTATCATGACTTTATTTTCCACGGTAAAGAGTAAAGGTGGGACTTCCCTGGTGGTCCAGTGGTTAAGACTTTGCCTTCCACTGCAGGGGCTGCGGGCTTGATCCCTGGTCGGGGAGCTAAGATCCCACATGCCTCACACCCAAATAAACCAAAATATAAAACAGAAGCAGTATTGTAACAAATTCAATAAAGACTTTAAAAAATGGTCCACATCGGACAAAAAAAAAAAGAGTAAAGACGTTTACAAGCAACTTGGATTCCTCATCTCAGCTGAACATTCAGAATCTTTACATTTTAAGTCAGACCCAAACTTAGGCCAGATAAAGAGAGGTCTAGTGGTGTGATTTGATGAGAGCTGAGATATTTTGTGCCAAAAAACTCCCGCCTTAACCTCTACCCATTCCAATGTATGCCTACCTTCCCACCTTGGCCTGAACTTGGTGTTAATCCATAAAAGGTCACCACTAAAATGTAAATATGTCATCTGGAGTAATAACTCATCCAGCCATTAAGTTTTATTAGCATACTAGAATAAACTTATCATATTAACCTACAAGTCACTTGATATGACTTTAAGACGATAGTATAGTATATTAAACTTGGCTGGTGGGACAGAAGGAAGAGAATGGTCTACAATATAAGGCAAAGTCTGGGATAAAAGGAAAGCAGGGGGTCCTGGGGGAAGGGGGACAGGGGAAGGATGTCAGAAGAAGAAGGAATAAACACATTTACCTAGAGCAACCTTGCCCAGATGATGAAAAAGCACTTTCGCTTTTGAGTCTCTGCTTTTTTGAGATGACTTAAAATATGGTCATTATTTGCCTGAAATCCTCCAGGAAACTTTGAATTAAATATGTACATATTGTACTAGTTATCTTAGAAATGTGATTGGGCTGCAATTATGTCAATAAAGCTCTAACTACCAAAAGAAAATTGTACGGCATCCTCTATCATGCCTGGACAAATTTAGATGATTGAAAGCATAAACCAGGCCATATTTTATACTACTTCGATGTAAAGCAAAGGAGGAAAACTCTGAGTTCACGCGTGCTGGATGTCAAACAACTTTGGGCTTTGTAGTGGAAGTAGCACGCTCCCTGGGGGAAATGGACACTCGGAAATACAGTAGCCATCCTGCCACAGCTACACAAAGTCAAAAAAAAATGGTCCACTGAGTACTGTAGAACTCCATAGGGTTTGAAACAACCCAACTCGTAAATCAGTTTTTCTGGAAATGTCAAATATTGTGCACTTAACTCTTTTAGCTACAGAAGTCTTCCTCATAATTCTCAGGCTCAAATGATGGGAAACTGTGGATTTATGGGGGGTGGGGTGGGTATGTATAACCAGAACAACAGCAAGCACAGCATCTTGTCTCTTTTAATACTAGGAATTTTCAGACTCCATGAAGCTCTCTTAATTCTAGGACGTACTAACAGGATCCTTCATTTTATGAGACAAGCATGTCAAAGTACCTAGGATGGTACCTTATATATACTATGTGCTTGACAAGTGTTTGTAAAATATGAACCCAGGAAAACAAAAAGATTTTTAAAACACATCTCTCAAAAAACTTTCATCATTGGGATCTTCAAATAATGCAACACCAGATTATTTCTCTCCCCCTCTGACATTCTATCAGACTGGATGATATAAAAAGGATTTGATGAACACTGGAGTGACACATGTGTGAGCCGTGTGATGCCTCCTAGTCTATGTACATCTTCTCTTACGCCTGCTTTTCAGATCCTTTTCTTTCTCATTATTTTTCTCGTGCTCCATGTATTCTTTTACAGGGAAAGAAACTACAAGACTTCTCAGTTCTCATCACCCACCCTGGCACGGCTAGAGTTTAGGAATTCTAATTCACTCAAGGTTTCTTTTAGGATTGCCAGATTTAGCAAATAAAAGTATAGGATGCTTGGTTAGATTTTAATTTCAGATAAACAATGAATAATTTTTAGTATAAGTATGTCCCATGAACATTTGGAATGTACATCTACCAAACAAAGAAAAATTTAGCTGGGCATCCTGTATTTTCATCTGGCAATACTAATTATTTGATAAAATCATAGATTATGACTTAAAATTTAAAACTTTACAGGTAAGGATCCTCAAGCATGGTGATAAAGAGATTGGTGTAACTCAAACTGACAGTAGCAGCCTTAACAACTACCTAGACCTCTAAACCCCTAGTCAAGAGCTCTTCAACAATCTTGCCTCTTTGTAAAAGCATCTGGTTAAACTTATCCACTTGCCTTTATTTAGCTGAGTACATGTCATTACTAGCTTCCAAGGGTAGAGGGCATTTTTTTTTTTTTTTTTTTTTTTTTTTTTTTCTGTACGCGGGCCTCTCACTGTTGTGGCCTCTCCCATTGCGGAGCACAGGCTCCAGACACGCAGGCCCAGCGGCCATGGCTCACGGGCCCAGCCGCTCCATGGCATGTGGGATCTTCCCGGACCGGGGCACGAACCCGTGTCCCCTGCATCGGCAGGCGGACTCTCAACCACTGCACCACCAGGGAAGCCTGTAGAGGGCATTTTTATTACACTGAATGGTTGGTTCTGCCCCTGCTTCCACCATTATAACAAGGCCTTTTTTTGTAATAAACTTGGTAATCAGTTAACTATTACCTTCATCATAGCACTTCTGATATTGAATTACAATTGCTTCTATACATATATTTCTTTCCAACAGGAATATATACTCCACGAGGTCAGGAACTCTATTCATCTCTATGTGCTCAGTGACTAGCACAGGGTCCTGGTGACAGTAGCCTCTCAATAAAGACTCTAAAAATGGTGACACAGTTTAAATAAACAGATACTGTTCAAAGTGAAAGAGCTTTCAGTACTCCCAAATAAAGATGGGAAAGCCAGAGTACAGATCTGTCCTTGAGGTCTACATACTTGGAATATCGAAAAGCACTCTTTCACAAAGTAATCCTTGAGGCTGTGATGGTTGATTCTGTGTCAACTTGACTGGCCACAGTGTGCCCAGATTAAACATGATTTCTGGAGGTGTCTAGGAGGGTGTTTCCAGATGAGATTAGCATTTGAATCAGTGGCCTTAGGAAAGTAGACTGACCTCCCCAAAATGGGTGGACATCATTCAATCCACTGGGGACCTGATTAGAACACAAAGTGGAGAAAGGAGGAATTTGTCCCTTTTTCCTGCCTCACTGTTAGGCTGGGACATCTCATCTCGTCTTCTCCTTCCTTCCGACTAGGGTTTATGCCATGGGCTCCCCTGGTTATCAGGCCTTCGGACTCAGGACTTGAGATTGAATCTCACTACTGGGATTGTAGGACTTCTCAGATTCCATAATTATGGGAGCCAAGTCCTTATAATAAACCTCCTGTTGGCTCTGTTTCTCAGGAGAACCCTGACTAATATAATGCCATTGTTGGAATAAATACACACTACATGGGCCTTGATGCTAATCTGATATTAGAAATATTTCCTCTATGACAAATGACAGCCAATGTTGAAGGTTAGTAATGCACCCATAAAGCACAGGAAAAAAAAAAAAAAAATCTGGATTTGAACCCAGGTGTCTCCAATTCTAAGCCCATGTGCTTAACTACCTACCACTCTGTAGGGGTCCTACTGGTGAGGTCACATCTCAGTGGTGCCTCCAGTTGTTGGATATTTCAATATCAGCTACTCCTTGGAATGAGAGGCACCTAAATTATATCAATAGTTTTCATAGATAACATGATCGCTTCCTGGCTTAAATAGCTTTTTTTTTTTTTGCTGTACGCGGGCCTCTCACTGTTGTGGCCTCTCCCGTTGCCGAGCACAGGCTCCGGACGCGCAGGCTCAGCGGCCATGGCTCAGGGGCCCAGCCGCTCCGCGGCATGTGGGATCTTCCCGGACCGGGGCACGAACCCGTGTCCCCTGCATCGGCAGGCGGACTCTCAACCACTGCACCACCAGGGAAGCCCCTTAAATAGCTTTTTAATGTATTTATTCTTTATGAAATTATCTTTTAGGAGGTGAATGTGTTAATGCATCTGCTTTACCCTGCATCTCTTTCTGGTTGGGTAACAAATAATACAGATCACATTTTCATTTACTCTAACTTGAAAGGATTCCAATTTAAAATAAAAAAAAAAGTAACACTGTAGAAATAGAA
This sequence comes from Aethalodelphis obliquidens, assembly GCF_003676395.1. Classification (NCBI taxonomy): domain Eukaryota; kingdom Metazoa; phylum Chordata; class Mammalia; order Artiodactyla; family Delphinidae; genus Aethalodelphis; species Aethalodelphis obliquidens. The sequence goes on along the minus strand of NW_020837977.1, from coordinate 5,770,709 downwards.
TCACTAATTGAATTTCTAAGTATAGGGAGATTTTTGCTGGTGTACAGCTTGCATTTAATTGTAACTGAGTTTTACTCAAGTCATTAAAAAAAACTTTCAAATTCATAAATCAAGTGAATTTTAAAATATGTAAAATACAGGTACACTATTTAGATTGTTTTCAAGTCCCATTTTAAGATGACTATCTAATTTCTTTATAAACCACCCGACGAATTTTCTATTGCTCTCTGCTTGATGTATATTTTTGCTACTAAAACTCATAGTTAAGTTTACATCTATTTTTAAATCTCTTATAAAGTAGATCTTCTAAAACTGGTTCAGAGAAAGAGAGACAAAATTTCTTCCCTATTTCCACAATGATAAAATTCATCAGATTTTAGATTTTCGATTTTCATCCGATTTAGTTTCAGATATTCCAGGCCTTACTTTCACATCAGTTCTCAAACTTTAGTGAACATCCAAAGCACCTGGGATGCTTATGGATTCCGACTTCTGGCCTCCATCTCCAGAGATTCTGCTTTGGTAAACGTGGGGTAAAGTCTCTAAGTCCCTTTTAACAATGGGGGTGATTCTGACACAGGTGGACCAAAGACTTCATTTTAAGAAACTCTTTTCTGTCCCCCACTATGGTACTTCACACAAAAATAAAATAAAATGAAGATTAATGTGCTGGTTCTCAACACTGGCAGCACATCAGAATCTCTAGGTCTGGAGCCAGGCCAAGTGCCTTAGGTTTGGTCTAGAGTCAAGGCTGAGAACTACTGGCTCAAAAAATATGAGGAATGACTACAGGGTACTGTGACACAATTCCTTAGGTTGCTTGTAGAATATGTCTTAATAAGCAAACCCTGTATTTAGAAGTAACAAAGGCAACAAATAGGCTTTTATTAAATTTCTTCATTTTTTCATTCCTTAGCAACTTGTAACAGGAATAGGTGACTCTTGGGGTGACCACCCACATAGGAGAAGCCATGTTCTCCCCTTGGTGTCCAAAAAGACTGTGAAGTTTACGAATGCTTTTACGGCAGCAGAGTTTGCCACCCTCTGCATTCCATAGTTTTCTGATCTAACAGATTCTTGTGGGTGCTTCAACAGCCATGGCCAGCTTGGAGGACCCAGCCAGCTCCTTGCTCAAATATCAGTCCCTCAAATGCCCTGGAAACCAGGAGAGCAGAGTTCATTCGCACCGTCAGCTTTGTTACCCCTTCCGAACTTCCGGTTGGATTATTTTGTATTAAAATAGAAAAAGTGAAAAGGTGGAATCTTCATTCACTTCCACACAGAGTAGTAAAACCCCACTACCGTGATGAGATGTGCCAAGAGAGATCCACATGCAAAAGCATTTAAAAAAGGAAAGAAGTCGACTTGCAAAGAGGGTTTGCAAAGGAAGCCAGCCTTTAGAAGTACCAGTTCAAGGCTCCACTTAATTTGTCAATTCAGCGAGACACGGTGGCCCTGGTTTTGTTTGTTTACCTCAGTATTCTTTACCTCAAAGTATCCTTCTCCCTGACTATGAGACATGACGTATATCCTTCTCCACCACTGCAATAGGGAGGCAGATGTTATGGGGGTTTCTCCTCAAACCTACGTGTGCCTATTACACTGGTTATTGTAATTTTGCAATTTTAATTATACTCCGTAAAATGCACTGTGTGTGTGAAAAGAGTTTGCTGTTGTTGTTGCTTTAAAACTAATGCTTAGGAAAAGGTCTTTGATAAAAGCAAATTAAAATATTTTCTGTAACCATATACCAATATAAATTCCAAATGGATTAAAGATTTAAATGTGGGCTTCCCTGGTGGTGCAGTGGTTGAGAGTCCGCCTGCCGGTGCAGGGGACATGGGTTCGAGCCCTGGCCCGGGCAGATCCCACATGCCGCGGAGCAGGTGAGCCCGTGAGCCACAACTACTGAGCCTGCGCTTTAGAGCCCGTGAGCCACAGCTACTGAAGCCCATGCACCGTGCTCCGCAATAAGAGAAGCCCATGCACCGCAACGAGGACCCAATGCAGCCAAAAATAAAAATAAAAACAAAATAAAATAAAAAAGATTTAAATGTAAAAAACAAAATCATAAAAGTACTTGAAAAAAAGCCCTTTGGAGAATTGCTTTACAACCTGAAAGTGGGAAAGTCTTTTCTGACTACGAAGCAAAATCTTACAACCATAGAAGAAAAGACTGATAAATTCAACTGCATAAATGTCAAAAGTGGGCATGACAAAATATCAAGCAAAAATAAAAGACAAGCAACAGACTGTGCAAAAACATTTGCAGATTGTGTATAAAGGGTTAATCTCAACATATTAAAAGCTCATAAAAATCCATAAGAGAAAGACCAACAAACAACAGAAAAGAGAAAGGGTAAAAATTCATAGAAAAGGAACAGTAATTGGCTCTTAAATACATAAAGAGATGTTCAACTCCACCAACAATAATAGCAACAATAATAATAGCTCAAACATACCATGTGCCAGATACTAGTGTAGCTCTTTACATATGTTAACATATTTAATTATTAAAACAACCCTATAAGGTAGTTAATATTCTTTTCAATAGAGGCATAGGAAATGGAGGCACTAAGAAGGTAAGAAATTTGCCCAAGGTCACAGAGCTGGTAAGCGGTGGAGCCCAAATTTAGGTGCTCTTAAGCATTATGCATACTTCCTTTCCTAATAAGAGAAAAGCACATTAAAGCCACATTGAGATTTTGACAATTTTTCCCACTCTCTGACTGACAAAACTTTCAGTTTGGTAATACTGTATACTCTCTAGGCAAAGTGGAGAACACAGGCACTCAGCTACACCGCTGGTGAAGTGAAAGCAGTTGCAATACCTACTGAGGGCAATCCAACAGTGGCTATAAAAATTACAAATGCATATGCTCTCTGATCCAGCAATCCCACTCCTGGGAATTTATCCTACATATATAATCGTGCACATGCAATATGACATGTTTCTAAGATCATTATTCACACAGCATTGCTTGTAATAGTAAGAAAAATTAAAAAATCGCCAAATGTCCATCATAATGGCATAGCCATTCAATAGAATACTATGAATCTGTAAAAGGAATAAAGCAGCGCTCTGTGTACTGATATGGAATGATTTCCAAGATACAGTAAATGCAAAAAGCAAGGTGCAGACCAGTGTGTATACTGAGCTGTCTTTTGTACAGGGAGAAGAAATAAGAATATATATTCATTGTGTGGGAAGGGAGCAAGAAAACACGATTCTGAATTCCAAACCTGAGTCCATCCTCAAAGGAAAAGCCTTAGCCTGATACCAAAACATTGACAAATAAATATACCTTATGTCTTTTAAGTTAAAATAGAATGATAAAATATGAATTCACTCTATTCTTATGCATCTCTAGCCAACTTTGTCAATGAATCTGATCATGGTTTGTTGTGTTTAAACATGATGCTCCGCCTAAGGGACCCTACACGTCATGGTGCCCAAGTAGGGTGACCTATGTCTCTGTGCTTCTGCTTTGCACTTTCTCCTTTGTTTGGACTCACATCTCTCTTCATCAAACAGAAAAACTTATTATCCAAACTCTTCCTTGGGTCTTCAGTGACACTATAAACATACAGAACTCACCAGAACAAACTGGTTTTTCAAAAAGGCACTGTTTCGGGTTATCCAGAGAAAATATATTTTGTCACCCTTATTCTACTGTACCTACCGAGGTGGCCAAAATATATTACTATACCATATTTCTCATAGATTGTTTTGTCTGACTTTTTAAAGTAAGCAAATATATCATTTTGCTGGAAGTAGCCTAAATCACACAACTTTGTAAATATTTTATTAAAAAAATAACAATGCTATTATTCCTCCACATAAGGTCAACTTTTCATAATTTATGCAATAAATTATTTATTTTAGAAACTACCTTCATACAGAAAGAAGTAGACAGTTTGTCACTTAACAAAGCTACTTTGTAAAGCATGCTAATGTAGGAAGAAACTCCAAAATATCTTATCTGTCTAGAAAAGAATTTTTGAATTTCTTAAACAGAGGAAACTAATTATTTGGCACTGGACTACACATGCTCCTTTCTGAGTGAACTTCAATGCATTTCGACTTCCATTACCTCAGATATAAAGCTCAACAGCATCTTAGCCAATGTGGGTCAACAGAATGTAGAAAGAAAATACCTCTACGTGTTTCATTAAGGATATGTCTACAAATATGCTATAATTGTACACAAACAGAATGCCATTTTTTATTTCAAAATTATACTTAGAGAAGGTTTAAATACACAGCATTTTTACCATACACTTGCATCTGCTCCACTGGAGAGTACAATGCCATTATCCTTAAAGATAATGAATCACTTTCTGGTTTAAAGTATTAACACTTTAACAGTACAAAGAAGAAAGTGCTATTAACAGAGAAAGTACCACAAGAATTCAGAACCAAAACACAGTGTTCCTAGCTGAGAGAATCACAGATAAGGGGCATTATATTTTGGATTGTTGTCCTGTAACTATACACTATCTTACCTTCCCACAATAATTTATTATTTTAATCTATAATAAAATATGGTATTGTTTTATTAAAGTTGGGCTTGAGCATGTGACTTTCTTCGACCCATGGGATGTGAGTAGATGTGACACTACTAAAATCTTTAAGCATGCTTGCTTTCACACTTGTGCTGTTTCAGGTAGTCATTAGACCCAGTGAGATGAGAGACGTATGGAGCAAATCTGACCAAAACAAACTCTAAAGCAAACACAGCCAACCCACAGTCTGAAACAGAGCTGCCCAGCTGAGCCCAGCCTGGATCAGCCAAACACAGCCAACCTGTAGACTGTTGGCAGTAAAATACATGTCTGCTGTCATAAGCCATGGAGATGTTGGGTTTGTTTGTTATGCGACATTATTGTGGCATAAACTGACGGATGATGGGTTTTGAATTGAACATAAATATTTAAATGTAAATATGTGAAAAGGAGAAAAAGGGCTTCCCAGGCTGAAGAACCACATTAGTAAAGACATCCCATTAATCAGTCATTGAGATCTGTCATTCTTTCTTTGCATTATTTCTTCCAATCTTCCTTTCTTTTCATTCTAACTGCTTTGACATCTTTGAAGAGGATGTTGAATTCATCTTCATATCTCACCTACTACTGTAAGTGTCTCCAAAGGAGTCTTTTCACTTAGTCTCTTTAAACTACCCTGTCCATAAAAGCCAGATTCATGGTGCTAAAGAAACTGAGAGTGTAAATTTCCTATTGAGAAACCTTCAACACAACCCCACATAGACTGAATTAATTTGTTGAGCTATTCTTCATTTCACTAAACATCTTTTGAGTACCTACTATATTCTAGCATTACTACCAGATGTATGCAATAAGAAGTCAAAATCAGACATGGTCCCAGCTGAGTAAGGAAACCAGCTATTTCACAGCTATGAGAAAAGACCGTGATTGCAATGTGCAGAGAGCACAAAATCAGGGAACATAGCACCCCATGAACTCTTCTTGAAAAATCACTCTACTAAAAATTTCAAAACAAACAAAAAAGAATGACAAATACTAGATTCACTGAAATAGCAGACAGTATTCAGTACTTAAGATTAAACAACTATTAGGATTTTCATAACAGAATGTTAGAAACCTTGACAATGTCAAACGAATAGCTAACAAAAACTGTCAGATGAGAAAGAGGAAGTGGGCTAATTTTTGTCCTCTTCTCTTAGCATGAAGGTAGTTTCTAAAATAAATAATTTATTGTATGAATTATAAAATGTTGACCTTATGTGGAGGAATAATAGCATTGAAGAAAGGTTTGTTTTATGCACATACACATCAAGAAAAGTCTGGAATGATACATATCTGATACTATCAATGGTTATTTTTCAATAGGAGGTGATCGAGGTGATTCGTTTTATTTTTAGTTTTTTTTGTATGAGGACATTTCATTTTCATTGTACTTGCCACTGATCCTCCTTTCTGGCAGCAAGGTAAAAAAGAACAATGAGGTACATATTTTTGGTGTCTAGTAAAAGAAAGCAGAACAAAATTGTCTTGGAAGAAAGAGAGAGACCAACAAATGTTAGTTGAGTAGCTACCATATGCCAACCACTCTATCATGTATTTCTTGCAACTCCATGACATTTTACTAGATCATTTTTCAGACAAGGAAGGCCAGGTAAATAACGTGATGTGGATCACAAAGCCAGTCAGTGACAATGGCCCAGTGAGAACCCAAGTCACATGACCTGAAAGCCATGCTCTCCCTCGCCAATCCTCTCCTTCCCAATTTCTCAATCCTAAATCTAAGAGAAGTTCATCTCATTTATCCTTTTAAAATAAATAAAGTGTTCAGTTGCTGGCTCTGTAAAAGTATGCAGTTAACCACAAGCTCACAATCAAGTTGAATCTGAACGTCAAAAGAATAAGTTAATTAATTATGTGATAGCACATTTTGACTACTGATACAGTTTATACCAGGACACTACCATGACAGAAAAGCACCAGGTCTAGAATTATTAGAATAAATGATGGGAAACAGAAAGTTATGTAAAGCATTTCTTAACCCAAGCCTTTTTTTTACATTAATTTGCATTCTACTAACTTTGACAATTCTTATGCGGTGGTAGCAAACGTTGTAAAGAAAACAATTAAAAGCAAACAAAACTTTTCAACAGTAGCCTACTGAGCATTATAGTCTCTATTAAAACTATAATTGTATACTCTAAGTACTCCCAACAGGACAGTTTGCAATTCAAACTTCCTTTTGAAATTAATTTATTTTCTCATACTTGGCAACTAATGATGAATATAATAAACTAAGTATATCTCTATTTGACATATTACATACAGTATAAAACCTACACAAACACATTCTTTTCAAAAGGCTGAGATTAATAAATTAAGTATGTTCCTACTTTAAATAAACAGGGACCAAGATGTAAAACATAATCTCAATTAACTGTAATAATTAGTCACTCTTTATAGATCAAGCTGGCCATTAGCTAGTTACACACAGATGAGTATAATGAGTATAAATAACCAATAGTCACAAAGTCAGTTTTTTTTTTGGTGCCTCTCCCAACACTTACAGTTTGTCTTTTCTCATGTCTTCCCTTATCCATTCATTCATTCAAGCAAAGTTGACCGAGTAGCCACTAAGTGCTAGGCAACGTGATAGGCTAGTGATTAAGAGACAGGACAGGTGCTCCTCTGAGAATTCACAGTTCATTGGAAGAGAGATGTGTAAATAGCTAGTTGTAAATCAACTTACTAAGAGCCACAGTAGAGCTCTTAAAGGATCACAGAAGAGAGAATCCAACTAGTTGAAGTTACCAAAGCAGACTTCACATAGGGGTTGGCCTTTGACTTCGAAATAGGAGGAGGAGGCTTCTGCCAGGCAGAGAAGTGGGCACAGAATGCATGAAGCAAGGGAAAAAAGTATAGCTTTTAGAACCACGACGGTTAGTACAGGTTGATCCTCAGCCAGTAACACATAAATCATTATTTGCTACTATGCAAATATAAGTATCCTATGGCCAAAAATATAGCTTTTTTAAGTGCTTCTCCCATGTCCTACGATGTCATGTTCTCTGGAGAGGAGGGACCTATAGAGACAGAGCAACACTGCAGGGAGTTTAGGATCAGAAGAGGAAGGATGGGCTTTCCATGGACTTCCCCTGCATGGGAAAGTCCTTTCTCCTCTGAAAATCCTCCTGCAGTCCATCTCCCTCTACTTAAGTCTCTAACTCTCCCAACTCAGCCAAACTGCTCGAAAGGGTAGTTGAATCTCAACATCTCAGTTCCCATTTACTTATCAACACAAGTAATCTGGATTCCACCCATCACTATCCCATCAAACTGCTAGGACTAGTGACTTACTGTCCATTGTATACCTTTCAGTACTTACGCATCTTAATCCCTCAGAGGAACCTGGCACCACTGACCGTTCCTCTCCTGCAAGTTGTATCTCTATCTCTGGGCCATGTACCTCTCCAACCGTACCTCAGACTTCATACCTGGATCTTTGTCCTCTCCCTGGCTCTAATATCCCCTTAAATCTTCTCTTGTTTGGTCCTTTTCTTCCTCAACACACTTTTCCTCTGTTACCTCACATAATGGCTTCAGAATCATCCACTCGCTGATGGCCCCAAGCCTATACTTTTAGGCCAATCCACTCTAGAAACCCACATCCAAATTTTCAACTGTCTACACAAATCACCTGCAGATCTGCAAAACCTCTCAAACTGCCCCAAATTGAACTCATTATCCTCTGTCACCTACAGCTAAACCTACTAAGATGAACTCTTCTCCGGCATGGAAATCTCTTAAGTATTTAGAAAAAAGAGCACTCAATCCTCACTAAGTCTTTTATTACCAAGTAACTGTAGTGTTAATTATCCAGAAGTCAAAGTTACAGTAATTTCAAACAGAAAGAAGTGATAAACCTGTGAATAGTACTGAGAAAAATAAAGTTATCATGGAGTCAATTAGCATAACCTCAAAGAAAGAATCAGCTACCTTTTACCTAGGGTTCCTCATTATTATATGTCAACATAAGGTAATATTTATGTAATGATACACATTCACATTACAGTGATTTTAGGTAAAGAAATAGTATTACCTTTTAAAGATAAAATATGGCTAAGCCCCATTGAGAGATGTTGTTCAGAACACAGAGAAAAATACCAAATAGTCATCTCCAAAATGAAAATATTTATATGCATTTATTAACCATGAGTATGAAGGATTTTCATATTTCAATTACTTAAATTCCTGATCAACATATACAATCGCTGATTCCTAATGGAAAATATGCCGGATAATGAATATAAAGCTAATTATTATTGAAACTAACCATTTCCAAATGTCTTTTAATTCCTCATCAGTAAAAAAAAAAAAAATGAGCAACACATATCTATACATTATATTCAAACAGTGCTTTACTAATATATTATATATAAAACCCACACAAAATAAATATATGTTTTTTAAAAGGATGAAATTAAAAATTAGACGTTCTATTTTCTTCCCATGACTCAAGGGCTAGTAGACATTCTTCTATGTAGTCCACTGGTATAAGCAACTATTACCCCCTAATCTTCCTCCTACATTTTCCTCTGCACACGTTTCTCCAATCTCTGCCATGTACTTACATAGAGTCTTGGTTCTTATTACCAAAGATAGCTTAATTTCCCTTCTACCTAAATTCATCAACATTGCTGGCCCCAGTCAATCATTACTTAAACTTCTCAATTACCTTCTTCTCCAAAGGCTATTTCTCACAACTTATTAAAAAGCTGACATTTTTTTTTTTTTACTCAGAATTTCAGTAGCCAAAAGAAAAACCTGAAGATGATATAAAGGTGAATGGCAATACTATTTTCTCTCTGTAACACCCAAGAATAATGCGAATGCCACCTCCCATTAGAACACTCTGCTTTCAGAGAATCTTCTTATATTTATCATGTACTTTGGCTTTGCAAGGGCGGCCAATCAAATGGAAAACTGGTACAAAACGATGCAACTTAGAGAAAAAAGGTCTGACAACTTCAGTAATGCAAATGTAGAGCTCCAATCACCCCAATTCAAAACTAGCAAACAAGCCCGAGAACAAATCAAAATCAATAAAAGTACTATTTATTTTTCATTTAAATTGATTTAAGACATACTTCACCAGTTTAAGAAGGACCGAGTGCCAGCAACAGGATTGGCATCTTTGTGGCCACATCAGTACCTAAATTACTCTGTAATTCTCCCAAGCTGTAAAATAAAGCCTAAATCCATAAAGTCGGTTGGCATCTACTCATATCCAGAACTCTTAAATGACAAATATTACCTAATCCTTTTTTCCTAAATAATGCTATACATTAAGTACATTACTGCGTTATCGGGGACATGGAATGTATTGTGTAAAAAGAAGCATTTCCTATTTCTACCTTAATGTGCAGTTATTTGGCTACCAATCCCTACTTTTAATTCATTTTATTTCACCAAAATGAGAAAAGGTATTTTTTCTTCTGCAACAATAAATATTTATGTATAGTATAACCAAGGAATCTCTTCAAAATTACTTTGATCTACCCCTCTGACCTGGTCATCAAAAAACGTTTGTTACACCTGGATACTCCTATGCTTCAGCTCATGTTACAGTTTGCTTTAAAGGATTAATGGCCTTAAAATCCACTAATGTTTTGAAAATTTGACAAATATGAAGTATCTACTCAGTGTTTCTAGTAAACCCATTTAGCTGAGTAGACTATTTTAAATTATAACCTCCTGTTTGTTTAATAAAATTAAGATTGTAATATAGAAATATTTTAGATGGCAATAAATCAAAGCAGTTAACTTTCTCTTTTTTTTTAATACTAAGAAAATAATGCAGGCATAGGTGATGAAAATGCAGCTATTTGACTAAAATATATCCCCTGTAAGGTTTTTTTAAGGGTATAATAATTTTGATTTTTGCCAGCAATCTAAGCTTAGTAAATAAGCTTCTGCTATATATACCTTGGAACTTTATTCTCAGTCTGGTTGCCTTCCTGATTACTAAGTCTTTCTAAATTAGAGCAAGCAATTTCTCTTTGTTTTACCTAATATTTGAAAATGGCAAAAAAATCCCCTGGGTCACTGAAAATTATCCTTTCATTCCAGCCGCCTGTTTCAAGTCAGTCAAAACATTCCAGACTTCAAAAGGAGGCTCTGCCTTCTTAGGCCATTTTGGTGTCCCTCTATGGTTGGCCTAGGAGGGATCGGTTATTTGGATAAATTAATTTCTGGAGCCTGCTGGCCTTCTAGAAGACCTCAATGTCTGACTGCAAATTAGTTCTACTGAACATGAAGAAATCCCTGGACAGGCTAAAAGAAATAAATGGTGATAAAATCTAATACTACAATGTTTGTAATGTGATTTTATTCTGCTATGTAGCTTGTAAGCACAGTTAATGTTGAATTAAATATTTTAAATTTTTCAAAAAGGGCTGTAAAAGCAGAAAATCAGATCAGGATCCAAGTCACAGCAAAAAAAAAAAAAAAAAAAGGCTAAAAGCCAACTTTAAAATAAAACTTCCAGCAGGAATCTTTTATGAGAACAAACAAAAATGTCGCAGTTTTCCACAAAATCCACTATATTTTTACATTACAGATACAAAACCCCTAGTCGGCCACCCCTCCTCTGAGACAGGAAGTCATGCAGTTGAATGGTGCTTTAGCGGGCCGTGAATAAACTGTGAAGCAGCCCCTGAGTACCGAGTTGTACAAGTGCCTTAGGAGAGCTTATCCTGAAGGAAGAGAAGTCCCTGAGCCAAAACTAACAAACAGGGCCCCTCAAGCGGAACAATGGCCCAGAAAACTCAGCAAAAAAGAAAATAAACCTCGTTGGCAGTTTGTTTTTGACTGTTAAGAGCTTAGCTACAACTATCAAGATTTTTAAGAAGGTAAGAAATTTCACACATAAGGCCTTCTCACAGCTGCTTGAGAGTTTATAGTGCAAATGTATCATCTTGTCTTGCCATGTCTAATCCACTTTAGGAGATACTTGTATCTTTTCTTTCCAAAGTAAACAGAACCACACCTCAGAGAAAGAGATGAAGAAAAGCTTCCTTTCCTCACTTCCACACCCTCAGGCCAGAGTTCAGCTTGAGTAAACTGAATCTAGTTCCTAGTCAATTTGTGCTAATTCTATCAAAGAGGTAATGAAGATTAGAAATAAAGACTGAAGCTGGGAACATTTTTTTTTTTTTATATCCCAAAGTATATACATATAAGATAAATGAACCCCAAGTACGGTATTTTCAAGAATTTTTAAGAAATTCACTAAAAAACGCACATCAGGGGGCTTCCCTGTTGGCGCAGTGGTTGAGAGTCTGCCTGCCGATGCAGGGGACACGGGTTCGTGTCCCGGTCCAGGAAGATCCCACATGCCGCGGAGCGGCTGGGCCCGTGAGCCATGGCCGCTGAGCCTGCGCGTCCGGAGCCTGTGCTCCGCAACGGGAGAGGCCACAACAGTGAGAGGCCCGCGTACCGGAAAAAAAACAAAAAAACAAAAAAAAAAACCCGCACATCATTCTAAAATGTACATAAGGAATTACAGTTAGCTGTATGTGTAGTTAGTTACAAATATATCCTGGTTCCCAAAGTTCCATTAATCTCAACATGTAACTACATTTGCAAAAGTTTTAAAAAAATATTTATCATGAGACTGGACATAATAGATTAATTATTCCCCCAACCTTATATTTGGGTCCCCTCTTTAAAAAAAATAAATTTATTTTAACTCAAATTAAGCCAGCATTACTTGGAGTTGAAGCAAAGAAAAAAATGTGTATATAGTATAATTAATAATAGATGGAAACAGTCTCAACAATGAGAAAAAAACTATAAAAATGGCTGAATATGATGCCTTCAGTCATATATCCCAAATCTGTGCTCAATATCACACACATTTCAGTAAAATGGAATTAAGGCTAATAAGATGATCATAGTTGTGAATTTTATTCTAATTTAACTGAAAATACTCATAGACTAATTTTTTTTTTTAGATTTGTAACTACATATGGAAAGCGATTCATGTATATATAAAGAAACAAGAAAAGTTCAAAGACTGTTCAAAGCAAAACGAAGATTCGTCAGTACATTCCCTGCAGAAATTTATAAAAGTAGAATGCGTGAAAAAGCAGGCATTTGTTAACTGGAGAAATCATTGTAGAATTCCTTTACTTCTGTATAACTTTAGATGGGGGGAAATACGGTCTCAACATAGTTTTTTAAACCATCAAAATCTAAGCTTTGTGTTTTCTAAACATTTCACAATAAAGCCCTGTTATACTTTTCTTTCAAGGCTGCACATATTTTCAAAGGTTTTTATTACTTATTCAACAAGTTATTAGTTAGATTTTGCTTTTTAAGGTCAGATCTGTAACTATTGATCTGAACTTCTGTTAAAAAAGAAAGGAAAAAGAAAAGGGAAAAGAAAAGAATAGGAAGAAGTTTATTACTCTGAGTTAAATTATAACCATCTAAAGCTTATACTACTTAATCATGGGTCAATACGTAATTTTGTTAGATATTATAAAAAAATAAAGGAATAATTCCTATATTTTGGAACTCACAGAGGGCTTGAAAAATGGCAAGAAAGAGCAGAAGTATTTCTAATCTGTATGTGCTTTGTGTGAACCTTTCTGGAAAAATATAGCACATTTTCTTCAAAATTATATGTTAACCCCAAAGGAACACAGAGAGCATTATGCATTTTGCCTACTTGAATATGGAAAAACAACCTTGATCCTTATAGCCCTACTTCCTCTCTTTCATTAAGCACTAGGTAATAAATCATGGATTCACTAAATCTCAGTGGTGAAAGGGATTTTTGAGGTAATCCAGTTCTACCTTGTTCCCATGCACGAGTCTTCAACAGATTATCACCAAGTAGTAATGAGCTAAGGCTATATGTGTGACATGCTTAGAATAGCAGTGCTACATAGTAAGTGCTTAATAAACGTTATTTATTCTTTTTAGTAATAGGCACTGCATATCTCAAGGACCTAAAGCTGATGCCTCCCAAGAAAATCAGCCCATTTCATCTTTTCCTGTAACTTGTAGTGTTTAAGGACTATCATTGGTTCAATGACTCAAAAATTACAATGTATGGAGAATTTAGCTACCAATGCAAACAACCTTTTTGGCAACAACTTAAAAGGACTCAGAACAAAATCTCAATTTAATATGTAATATTTTATAATATAAATGCAGAATACATTTACAATTTTAAAACTTTTCACTGAACTATAGGACTATAAACTTTATTTTTTCCAAATGCCCTTCATATTATACTATCTTTTCTCATTTTTCAAGGTAGGCGAGAACATTGTAAGATTTTCAAGCCTGGTCTTCCAAAATAATACCAGAATCTATTCAACTCTTATTGGCAGTATAGGTAAAAGCCACTATTTTCAGTTAAAATTGCAGCGGATCACCTTTGTCCCAACAAGTTAAGACAGACTTCAAAGGACTCTAATGCTCCAGGTAATGAAGAAGTTCACCATAGACTCATGGTCACGTATGAATTAGCCCAGTACTCTCCCTGCTGCCATTGCAGATGGTTCTGTGAATTACAGTCCCCATTCAATATCACAAATAGATCACACGTTCATTTGAAAATTTTTGGCAGCTCTATTGTTTTAAGATGGTAGCCTGACTCACGGTTTGAATTTAAAATATATAAATAAAGGGTGCGTCAATTTTGATTAAAATCAGTCACTGTATTTAAAAAACTACCCTAGGGCAGACAGAAAGATAACCTTTTTTTTTTTTTGCGGTAGGCGGGCCTCTCACTGTTGTGGCTTCTCCCCTTGCGGAGCACAGGCTCCTGACGCGCAGGCTCAGCGGCCATGGCTCACGGGCCTAGCGCCCCGCGGCATGTGGGATCTTCCCGGACCAGGGCACAAACCCGTGTCCCCTGCATCGGCAGGCGGACTCTCAACCACTGTGCCACCAGGGAAGCCCCAAAAGATAACTATTTTTAAAAAGACAAAATGAAATGCTAATTGATTAAATTAAAATATAGATCTGATTTTTAGTCCATAGTAAATGATGAGTCTATTTTTTTCCAAAATAATTTGGCATCTTAGCAAACAACTAATTCCAGTGTCTAATGTGAACTTTAATAAAAGTCAACTCCATGGATGAAACTATTTTAAGTTGCCTGGGTTCCATTTTGCCACCAACAGTTTCCTATTTTGAGAATACAAGTGGTTAAATGCAGGCATAACTAACTAATTATGAACATTTTTCAGGGCATATAATTTCACACACCTGAAAACAAAATATTTTTGAAGTTTTTAAAGTTAACCCTCCCAGCCTACCAGATAAGGTCAGGTAAACGTATGTTTTTTAAATGTTTCAGAGAATCTTCGATGGACAAGTCCACTAAAAATCACTAACGTAAACACCAAGGTTAAAAAAAGTAAAATGTGTATTTGATCATTATTTCCTATGCCAAGAAAATCTATTTCTTTTATTTAAATAGAAATTAGAAATGCAATTTTAAATAACATATCACTTTAATCATAAATAATCTAGCATTTATCTTTTCTTTCCTTGTAAAACATGACTGATATTAAGGTTAATATGTAGTTACCCAAAGCATAAAATTTTATTCTTGAAAAACATTCGAGATGGCTATCCTTTGAAAGAAATACAACAGCCTCATTAAAGAAATAAATAAGCATATACTATACACCTTGCCAAATGATGTTTGATATAATAAAACATTTGAGAATTTCTAGGCATCAAAATTAATTTCAATACATTTTAGGATTCCTAAAAGGAATTTTAGTTTATACAGTATTTAAGTAAAAACAAGAACTAGTGAACGAACAACCATCCATTTCAATATCTGCACAGCCCATTAGGAATTAGCTCTTGTGTCCCCTTATATTATACCACACCATATTTCAAAATGAAAAAAATAATGAAATAAAATCAGTAATTAAAAAGAAAACTTCTCATTTTTCCTTTCTCTTATAAAAAGAAGGGAGAATTTTTGAAAAGGACACAGGATTATTTTTTTTAAACACTACCTGGAAGAAGACAGATGTATTTATTGTTTTCTGATAAACACATAACATGCGTACATATATTGCTTAATAAAGGCACACCTGTTCTCCTTTTGGTCCTCACAACAATTCTGAGATACACAGGACTGAAATATCCCATTCTAGAGATGAAGACCCTGGCTAGAAATGATCAGAGAGATTTGCACACACTCCAGCTAGAACTTCAGCCCCAGCCTCCAGCTGCCTGCCAAATCCATGCTCCCTCCTGTACCTCACAGGTATCCACTGACTTGAACTGATAAGAACATAAGCTCAGTTATTGCCTTATTGATGTGAGATGGGAGTATACGTTCATAGCCTTGCAAGAATCAAAATTTTTAAAAACAAGACACTGTTAATCTGATTTATGTTAAGTTTGAATTTGGGAGAACTCACAAAGAAATTTCAAGAATTCCTTTGAAATAGAAACATTAATTGAACTAGTTTAACCAAAAACAGCACTTTGGAAAGATTTCTTCAATGAATAAGATTTTTTTTTTTTTTTTTGCGGTATGTGGGCCTCTCACTGTTGTGGCCTCTCCCGTTGTGGCGCACAGGCTCCGGACGCGCAGGCTCAACGGCCATGGCTCACGGGCCCAGCCGCTCCGCGGCATGTGGGATCTTTCCGGACCGGGGCATGAACCCGTGTCCCCTGCATTGGCAGGCAGACTCTCAACCACTGCACCACCAGGGAAGCCCATGAATAAGATTTATTTGCAAAAAGCACATGAAATTTTCGGTATGTGATTGTCAGGTTATTTTGCCCACCTACTTTCCTATATTCACATACAGTTAAAATGAATCTATATTGTTATTTTCTTTTATAATCCTATTTTCATAAAAGAACATATGTAAGAATTTACTTCATTCTCTGCTTAAATTATCAGAAATTTTCCATTAATGGAGGTCCAACTAATGAGGTTTCACAGCAGTGATGTTTGCTTTCAGTGGACCTCTACTTTCATGAAACCTAATAGAGCAGGAAAAGCTCTGAGCCTGATTCTGGTATGTTTCCAAAGACGCTTGGCTCCCTGGAGCCACGTGTAGCAAAGTGTCCAAACTAGCATATGTGAATATTTCTCTCCTTTTACATAGCAATTATATTCATTCATTCATTCATTCAACCAAAGATTTTTTGCATCTACAATGTGCAAAATAGAGAGGGCTGAATGTCAGAGGGAGGGTGATTATTCCTCTCTCATATTCTCTGCCCTCAGAAAACTCACAGTCTAGAAGGCAAGTAGATTTGTAGATAAGTGTGGACAATTTAAGATAGAATAAAATATATGCTAATTAGAAGTTCAAAGCATTTATTGTGTGAAGAAGAAAAACTTCTGTTTGGGGGAACAGAAAAGATAAATAAATCGACATCTGGATGTCCCCAGGTTGCAAATGAAATGCAATAGGAAAAATTAGAGTTTTATTAATTATATTTATATAATATTTATATAACTACTGAGCAGAGATAATTTTAATGCAAAAATAGGTTGATGAGATCACTGTATTAGTTATCTACAGCTGTGTAACAAAATTACCCCAAAACTTAGCATCTCAAAATAACATGAATTTATTATCTCACACAATTTCTGAGAGTCAGAAATCTGGAAGCAGTTTATCTAAGTGTTACTGGATATCAGGGCTCTCATGAGGATGTACCTTAGTTGTCTGCTGGGGCTGCTTCATCTGAAGGCTGGACTGAGGCTGGAGGATTCACCTCCAAGAAGACGCCCTCACATGGAGAGAGGAAGGAGAAGGCTTCAGAGCCTGGCACACAGGCCTCTCCACAGGCTGCTTGAATGTCCTCACAACATGGTAGCTGGCTTCCCCACAGAGTGAGTGATCCAAGAGAGAGCAAGGAGGAAGCCACAGTGGCTTTCATGACCTAGTACCTACAGTGGCACACCACTTCTGCTCTCGTTTCTACTTATTAGAAGTGAGTGACTCTAAGTCCAGACCATACCCAAGGGGAGGGATTCATCTCAAGGAGTTCATCATCAAGAGACTCCATGTCTTAAAGGGAGGAGTACTGTAAACATATTTTTAGATCACTACAAACACATTCAGGAAGGTGATACAAAGTGTAGGAGTGCTTCTTTATGTATTCCAAGCACCTTTTAAAGTTAATCATAGAAACATAGTTGATATTACATATAAACAAAATTATATATGTACAGAAGAAATGTGGACATCAAAGAACCCTTATCACAACATCAGTGCCAATATAAAAATATCCTATGGGCTCTAGAAATAAAAATATTCATTGACTCAGGGATGAAGGAGATTGCAAAAGGAATGATCAGGAGACCTTAGAAATGTGAAGATGCGTCATATGAGGGTTCAAATGCAATCCTGGAACTGTGGTATTGGATCATCAAACTGAGCACTTGTTGGGTTTGCAAAGTTACTCTGTGTCCTGATGGGTCCTCCTGCCCATCCCTTGGCAACAAATACATATTTATTTTGTGATGCATAAACTTTATTAACTTTGATTATCCAGTACCATAGGAAAATGAATGGATTCACACTTTGTTAGAACCAGAAAAGAACTTCTCCTCAGTTCTTCATTTTATAGATGAAGAAAATGAGGCTCAAAGGGCAGAAATAAGTCAAATCCAGGATGATGGAGCAAGCCTGACAGAAATAAAATGAGAAACCTTGACGGAGGTGGGAGTGCAATGGTAGACTGACCTGCAAGTGCTAATGGGAACAAAGGCGGGGATCCTCCATTTATCTGCAGGCATTAATATCGCCCTGGGGCTCTGTTCTGTATTGTCAATACTTTCACACCACAACACATGCCATAGAGATCTTCTAGCCTGTAAAGCCCAAAATATCTATCTGATCCTTTAAAGAAAAAGTTTATTGTATTCTCACTACAGTGAAATGGCTTTCTCAGAGAAAGACAAATATTATATGATATCACTTATATGTGGAATCTAAAATATAGTACAAATGAACTCATTTACGAAACAGAAACAGACTCACAGACTTAGAAAACAAACTTATGGTCACCAAAGAGGAGGCAGGGAGGGATAAATTGGGAGCAGGGAATTAACAGATGCACACTACTATATATAAAGCAAACAACAAGGATTTACTGTATAACACAGGGAACTATATTCAATATCCTGTTATAAACTATAATGGAATAGACTTGAAAGAAAAAAATAGATATATACATAAAATGTATAACTGAATCACTTTTGCTGTACACCTGAAACTAACACAATATTGTAAATCAACTAGACTTCAATTTCTTAAAAAAGAAATCGATTTCTTATTCTAGCTCACACTTTTGGTAACTTTTCAACATCACAGCTCTAGACCAGAAAGTGGTTTTATTTTTCTTTTAAGTATTTAAGCTGCCCTTCCTACTTCCAAAACAAAACAAAACAAAACAAAAAAAACACAGAGATCCCAAAGCTGTGCCTTTGCCTCAGAAAGAGAGATGCAAATGCCATCACTGCTAACTGCTCTGCTCATACATCCGGTTCCAAGCACCATGATCACTGAGCTCTCAGCCCCCTGCATGTTTAAGAGTGCAGGTCAGAGGAAGGTCAGAGGCAGTGAGTCTAAATGGTTAGAGCTCCTTTCTCCTTTTTTCCCAGCATCAGCCACAAGCAATTTTCATCCTTGTCACACTCTATTTGTTTGATGCATAGGGACCAAGTGAGCTATCCCAGGACACAAGATGCCGGTCACCTCAGATAAACAAACGTTTACAGAGTGCACGTAAAGGGCTTGACATTGTGTTTGGCTTAGAAATATAAACAAGTCACCGTCCTGGCTCTGGAGCAATTTTCCTGTCTAGGTTTTATTCTTCACCTAAAATACCCAACTGGTAATACAGCCTGGTACCCAATTTGAACTTTAACAGTCAGTCTCTTCTAAACTCTCAGATCGCATTCCAACCTGGGCTCTTTTAATGGGCCCAAACCAGCCTTGCCCATGCAAAGGGAAGTACTGTCTTATTCCTTCCAGCATGGTCTGATATCCCAAGACATCATCTCACCTTAACCGTGTGAATGTGGGTCCATTACAATTCAGTTAAGAAATAGTATCTCATCCCCCTAGTCAAATCCATTTTAATTAAATAACAATGAGCATTTTTAAAGCACTTACTATTTGTGTGCCTGGCATGGTGGAGATAAGATTAGTAACATCAACAAATGCTAAGACAGCATTTCCTGTATGTCAGGCACCATTCTAAGTACTCTCACACATATAACCTCATTCAATCGTCTCAGCCACCTTGTGACCTAAGTCATTACCATCATCCCCGTCTACAGACAAGGAAAATGGCCCCAGGGAGGCACACAGACGTGCCCGACATCACACAGCCAGTGAGTATCATAGCTCAAATCTGAACCCAGGGAGTCAGGCTCCGAAAACTGTGTTCTTATTCACTAGCTGTCGTTCATATGCTATTTCTAATCCTATAAGAAGGTACTCTTATCCCTTCTTTACAAATGAGGAGGAACTGAGGCTGAGAGAGGTTTAAAAACTTGACCAAGTGCAGGGCAAAGACTGAAGCAGTTATGTCTGACACAAAGTGTCCTGCTCTTTCCAAAAAGATGCCCCACAGGGCTTGATACTAGTGGCCGTATATATTGCTTTATAGTTTACAAAGTGCTTTGGCATGGGATATCTTATTTCTTCATCACAGAGACCCAGCAATATAGATCTAATTATCTGTAATTATAAAAACAAAATTGAGGCTTAGAAGTTAAAATAACTTTCCCAAGGTGACTTAGTCAGTAAGCTGTGGCTCAAAACTCGGTATTCTGATTCCAAGTCAAGGTTTTCTTCACTGTGCCCAACTGCCTTCCATTTTCAAGTTAGCATCTATTTGCTGTGCACCCATCATAGCCAGTTTAGCCCCAGTTCTAGGCTTTACTGCCTGGGGCTGAAAATGCAAAGCACCGCTTCTGTCAGATCAAGTGAGAGAAGAGAAACTAACTTATTAGGGATCCAACTTATAAGTGATAGTTGTAACAAAGAACTTACATC
>NW_020837977.1:5541866-5750027 GCF_003676395.1 Aethalodelphis obliquidens | reverse complement strand
ATATATATTCACCAGTAGATATTTCCATCAAAATGATTAGCATGTAGGTGACGGTACATCAAAGGCTAAATCTGTAAGATGATGTGATAGGACTAAAACTGTGGTTTCATACCAGTGCCTCCCTGAGTACAAACTGGGGGTTTCTTGAAGGTTCGTGGTGGGCACCTATTGGGTGGTCGGCTCAGTTCCTTCTCTGGGCATCAGCTGCAGAATCATGACTCATGCAGCACCAAGCAGTCTTGCTTTCTGCATGGTGGATGGTTCAGTAACATGTAAACCATGGTCAGCAGGCAGCCAACGCTACACAAGGGGAGTACAAAAGCCAGTCTACAAAGAAAAAGAGGACTGAAAAACATATGCAGAGAAAAATGGAAAGAAAATTGCTTGAATTTCCTTTCTTAAGACTTTCCTTTTGTTTAAGTCTTTCTTAAGACTTTTCTTTTGTTTGCTTAAACCAGCTCATGGGAATTCCACTACTTGCAACCAAATAAACTAGTTATTCAAAGTGCTAAGGTGGAGGGAAGTGGGATGGGTAGGCAAACAGATAAGGTCTGAAGCCTCACATTCTTCTTGGGCTTTGTTATGGGTTGAATTGTATCCCCCCACCCCACCCCCGCCGAAAAAGACAGGTTGAAGCCCTAATCCTTGGTATCTGTGAATGTGACCTTATTTGGAAAAAGGGTCTCTGCAGATGCTATCAAGTTAAGATGAGGTCATTAGGTTGGTCCTTAAACCAATATAACTAATGTCCTTACAAGAAGAGGAGGAGAGACAGAGGTAAGGGGGAGAATGCCATGTGACAACATGGCAGAGATCAAAGCGCAGGAGCTGCAAGCCAAGGAATGCCAAGGATTGTTATAGAGGTCTGGAAGTTACGAAGCAGCAAGGAAGAATTCCTCAGCAGCTGTCAGAGGAAGCCCTGCCAACACCTTGATTTTGGACTTCTAGCCTCTGGAACTGTGAGACAATAAATGTCTGCTGTGTTAAGTCACCCAGTTTATTGTACTTTGTTACAGCAGCCTGATGGAACTAATACAGGCTTCCAACAAGAAGCTCATGGTTTTAAAAAGGAAACTGAAAACTACTGAATTCTATATTTTTTAATTTATCTAAAAATTTCACTTACGTAAAATATCTCACTCATGATAAAGGTGAATAAATGTGATCTTGACCTAATTTATAATTTCCCAGTTAATTTGACTTATACAGATATAATATACATATATATATATATATATATATATATATATATACACTACTTTTAGAAATCTCTGCTTAATAGTGTTCTCCTCTCTGTTCATAAAATATATATTTAACTTTACCATTTTGGTTAAAAGTCACTTTGCCTTTTTAGAATGTCCAAACATAGAAATAAGGTACATACATATTTTAGTTCATGGTTTTCTTGCAAAACCCAGCATCTCAGCAAAAACTGCTGTTAGCATTTCAAATTTACCATAATCTAAAGAAGATGCAGTTATGAGAATACAATGGAGCCCAAAGGTATAATTATTCCAAAAAGCTCTAAAATATCACCATCTGAAATTTTTGTAATAAAAGTAAATTAACAATCTACCATTTATAATAAAAAGCTCCTTTAGAGTCTCAGGAGACCTGATTCCCTCGACAGCTAACAACATAAACAAACATATGTAGTGTTGGTGTTTATAATACTTGGCACTGGTATAATGGTTGCATTCAAAATTTTTTATTGTGGACTTGAAGGTAGCCAGATAACTTTTTATCCATGACCACACTTTTTTAGCGATATTTACAATAAAAGTGCATGAGAGGTGTATTGTACTTTTCAGTTATCAAAGAACTTTTAAATACATGACCCCACTTGACCTACAAAATTATAATTTTAAATAAGAGAAGGTAAATATTATCATCTCTGTTTTCTAGTTGAAGAGACTGATACTTGGAAATCTACCCCAGATCATACAATTAGTAAAAATTAAAACCCAGTCTTCGTATTCCATATCTAAAACGTAGTTTTCATGATATCAGGATTCCATCTAAATCAGACACAAGGTTTAGGTAACTGCAGAGCTCACAGCTTCTAAGGAAAAGATAGTGATTTATTTTTTAATTCACTTTTTTAAAAAGAGTTCGTAAATGCTTTTCTTATCTTGACATAATTTCCCTGTAGAAATCCTCATAAACTAAAGAAACTGAAAGATGCAGCTATAGCCTGGCCCTTCGATGTCTGTGTTTCAGAGGTGTCTACCTCGGAGAGGCCAACCATGGACCTACAGAGAGAGAATGGGGCCGTGCTTATCCAAATGGGACTCCTCAAGAGGGGTTACTGGAGCGGCTAGAATTATCACCCAAATGATGTAAAGCCCCACAAATGTCCTCCTCTCCTTTTGGTCCTCATGAGGCAAGTTGAAGAGTCGACAAAACCTACAAAATCTCATGAGCTACTTCTTTCTAGATGCGGAAAACACACAAGCAGAAAATTCCAGAATAAGAAAGGTGGAATTTCTGATTTAAATGTTTTGCCCAGGACTGTATCTCTTTAGGATCAAAATGAGAAGCTACGTCACGTCTGCCCCTGGTGTCTGGTCACATGAAAGATGTATTTCCAAAGTGCCACTATGGTCAGGAGGCTACATCCTAGGAATATTGGGGGTACAGTATACTCTTGTGTTTATTCTGAATATATTGACTTTTTTAAGCAAAACTTTGAAAGATGAATGTGGCAAGTAAGGGACAGTGAGAGTCACGTTGGGAGGTACAAGAATTTCTGGTACCAAGTCTCCTTTTAATCCTTTAGTTTCCTTCAACAACAACAAAATAAACAGACAACTCAATTGAAAAATGGGCAGAAGACCTAAATAGACATTTCTTCAAAGACGACATACAGATGGACAACAGGCACATGAAAAGATGCTCAACATTGCTAATTATTAGAAAAATGTAAATCAAAACTACAATGCAGTACCACCTCACACTGGTCAGGATGGCCATCATTAAAAAATCTACAAACAATAAATGCTGGAGAGGGTGTGGAGAAAAGAGAACCCTCCTACATTGCTGGTGGGAATATAAGTTGGTACAGCCACTATGGAAAACAGTGTAGAGGTTCCTCAGAAAACTAAAAATAGAGCTACCATATGATCCAGCACTCCGACTTCTGGGCAGATATCTGGAAAAGACAAAAACTCTAATTCGAAAAGATACATGCACCCCAAAGTTCATAGCAGCACTATTTACAGTAGCCAAGACACAGAAACAACCTAAATGTCCATTGACAGATGAATGGATAAAGGAGATGGGGTACGTATATACAGTGAAATACTACTCAGCCATAAAAAAAGAACGAAATAATGCCACTTGCAGCAATGTGGATGGATCCAGAGATTATCACACTAAGTGAAGTAAGTCAGAAAGAGAAAGACAAATACCATATGATATCACTTATATGTGGAATTTAAAATATGACACAAATGAACCTATCTACGAAACAGAAACAGATTTACAGACATAGAGAACAAACTTGTGGTTGCCAACGGGGAGTGGAGGTGGGGGAGGGATGGATTGGGAGTTTGGGGCTAACTACTACATATAGAATGGATAAACAACAAGGTCCTACTGTATAGCACAGGGAACTATATTCAATATCCTGGGATAAACCATAATGGAAAAGAATATAAAAAAGAGTGCATATATGCGTATAACTGAGTCACTTTGCTGTACAGCAGAAATTAACAGAACATTGTAAATCAACTATACTTCAATAAAAAAATAAATTTTAAAAACTCCTTCAGTTTCTTGAGTTACCTTACTGCTTTCAGCTAAGTTCTAGGCCCTCTTCCCATCTTAAGCCTGTTTCCGCACCTTCCTAAGAAAAGGAGAAACCTGAGAGCCAAAGAAAGTGAGCCTGGAGGAGCCCACCTGGGGCCCAACACATAGGGACCTCTGAAAAGACTGCTTGCCCTTCGTGGTTGAGTAGGCAGGGGCCAAAATGCCCGGAAACGGCTTCTCCAATGCCACACACTGTTTGCCCTTGAGAAACATCACTCCCTAGCTTTCTACTTCTGAGGCAGCCAAGTATCTTTCAAGAATAAAACTGCTTCACTCTTCACGTTTCAAAACACCTCCAAATGATATGGAATGAGATGGCCCAATAAACACCATTTTGTTAGGACAGGTACAAAAATTTTAATCATTCTATTGTTTACCTGTTTTTTTCATTTGTCTCAAATCTTAGTTAATTTCTTAAGTTTTAAATGAGAACTGGCAGAATGTCAAAACCTCAAAAGAAATATTATCTGCAGCATTTATTGGCAGAGATTGTTAAATCTGTTAGGGATTCGCCAACACTGCAACTTGCATGAACGTTGGGAGCAAAGTTACACACAAGGGGCAGAAAACAGTAAGTTATTCGTGCATTTATTTTTCACTTATTTTATAGGCATTCCGAAACTATTCTTCATATAATAAGAACATCGAATATCACAGGCCCATAACATAAGTTTAAAAGGCCAAACAAACAACTTAAACGTGTTAAGGGTGCTTTTCCTGTTTAGGGTGAAAGCTACACCATACAGAATGATCTCGAAATGCTTTATGTGAATTACCTCACAAGATGATTTAGGAGAGCCATGAAATACACTCTGTAATTGCATACAGTATGACTGCAGAAGCACCTTGATAGCACGTGACCCTTTGTTATTAAAATCCTAATCCATTAGCAGTTACTGCTTATTACATAACCACCAGAAGGTCTTGTAAAACACACATTTACAGGAACCACAATGTCATTACTAAAGATCACACTTCCGGTTTGTAATAATTCTATGGTGAACAAAGCTGAGCTACAAAACCACAGGTCTAAAAGCATCTTAACTGATGAGAGACCTTTAAAGGCAAAGTCACATAGTGCCACCCCAAATATTGCTATGGAAATTTTCCAAGGAAACAACTCTAACTTACTGAAATAGGCTTTTTAAAAATTAAAATCCGTTGACTTTTTTAAGTTCGAAACAAAGGCTATTTATAAGATGAACTCTTATTGGGAATATTTGTTTATGAGCCAAAGGAAACTTTTCTTCTTCCCGATACGAACTTGAGGAACATTTCTGAACCCTTTCTCTTGTGCTCACAAGATAAACAAACAAAATAAAACCTCAGGTTCTCCTTAATTTAAAGCCCACTCAAGAGTTTATCAAACTGTGAAACTACCACACCACCCACACATTTTATTTTATTTTGCTTTTTTATCACACATTTTAAAGATACACGCGCACACACACACGTATACATCAAAACAAATACATACAAAACAATCCAAACTTAGACATTAATTTCAAGTTTCACGAGACAAATCTATGTTTTCCCTGAGGCAAAGGAAAATGTAAGTCTAAAAATTTTGTTAAGCGTATTGGTATAATTAAGTAATACTAAAGGTTGGCTTTTTCCTCTAGACCTCTACTTTTGATAACTGATTCCTTTAAAAAAAGATATAAATTAGGTTAGGCTGATGAAATAATGTACCACTTAATTCATAACTTTAAAAATCATTAAAAATTGGTACAGAGCTTTTGAGGAATTTCCAGACACTCAAGTTACAACAAAAATAGTAATTACGATTTTAAGAGTAATAACTCTTGCCTTAGGACTGACATTCTGTTTACTTACAGACTGTCCATTTATCCCCTGGGGGTCTTCCATTGAAGATTTCTTCTTCCGAATTATATATGGGCTATTAGCTACACACTTCTTCAAAGGGTTCCAACACTCCAGCACCTGTGATGAACAGAGCATCAAGCCGCCGTATTAATTGTGTGGCATGAAATTAAGAGCTGATCTCTACGTCTGTAGCTTTCTATTTACTAGCATGTATACACAAGTCAAGAATGCTTACCTTCACTGATTGAATCTTTAAAATAAATATTATGGGCTCACTGTTTATCACAATTTACATGAGCCAAATGTGGCCAAATTATAGCTCAGTGTGTCTGCTGTCAGCAGCTGCGGCCCAAGGAAAAAAAAGACTGAAGAGGGCAGATAGAGAGCTTTCTACACGCATTATTTTTGAGCCAACAGTCCAAGAGCCCCCTTTTTTTTTTTTTTCTTTTTGAATTCGGTTTCTCCATGCTATCTATCAACGTCAGCTGTATCACAATGCCAAGAGGAAATACTCACAAAGAAATATGATTGTAGTCTGAGCAAGGATAAAAGAGAAAAATCTAGAGCTGAGTGTTTTATCCTCAGGGCAAGGATATTATTATACCATTTCTTAGCAAGTTTACTTTAGGTCACAGTTTCACAGTTGATCAATTCTGAACCTTCAGAGACTCAACACCTTCAAGAAGAGTGGGGTTTGGGCATGCTTCAAGACATGGACGATAAATGTAGTATTTTGAAATACAGTCTATGTTTAGCTATCTGAAAATAATAACAGTATAGCCATCTAGCTATCCATTCTCATTTCCTAACTCTCAGAATTAATTTTCATACTGATGCTCAAATGAGGAACCAAAAGAAACTCCCAGTTTTTCTTGCTCGGTCTTAGCAACTAAGAAATTAATCTACACACCTCACATCAACTTCAACACAGATAAATAGACATGTAAATTTAACCAAAAAAAAATAGACACGATCTTAATATCACCCAAGGTAAAATTACAGAACAGAGAACATGTAGTAGTGTAAACTTTAGTATCACTTCTCGTACAGGTACTTAAACTTCTGCATGTCAGCATGGTAGGAAAAACACCGCAGTTGGAAGCAAAAGGTCTGAATTCAGGTTCTGACTCCGTCACTAACTAGTTGAATGACCTCGGGCAAATAATTTTGGCTCCCTGAGCCTAAGTTTTATTATCTGTGAAATGGGAGATTTCAACTGGATGATATTATATATTTTAGATTTATAATTTAATGAAAGTATGCATTTACACACTAATTGTCAGGTAAAATATTCCAAGCATGGCTCATTTGGGATATAATTTTGAAATGCCAGAGTAATTCTCATTTATGATTTTTTGTTCACAATTATCAATGCTGGAAAACATACGCCTTACCCGCCATTAACACAAAAGTGATGCTTCTTGGACAACATAAAACTCATAACTGGGCTTCCCTGGTGGCGCAGTGGTTGAGAATCTGCCTGCCAATGCAGGGGACACGGGTTCGAGCCCTGGTCTGGGAAGATCCCACATGCCGCGGAGCAACAAGGCCCGTGAGCCACAAATACTGAGCCTGCCTGTCTGGAGCCTGTGCTCCGCAACAAGAGAGGCCGCAAGAGTGAAAGGCCCGTGCACCGCGATGAAGAGTGGCCCCTGCTCTCTGCAACTAGAGAAAGCCCTCGCACAGAAACGAAGACCCAACACAGCCAAAAATAAATAAATAAATTAATTAATTAATTAAAAAACAAAACTCATAACTAACTAACTCCTAAAATTTGGAGAATCCCTATTAAAGCAGACTGTTTCTGTAGTTTTAACAAAAAACAATGTCATAATTTCAGGTTACAAGTAAATAAAAATCATATGGATGTATTTAAGTTCTGCTAACCCAAGGAAACACAATATACCACTCTATTTTGAACTGCGCAAAATTTCAGAACCAAATCTTAAAATCCACCGGCATTGCTTTTAGAGGATTTCTTGCATAATTAGGGAAGAGATATTACAGAAACTAGATTTTTTTCATAGCTTCCGTTACTCTCTGGAGGCACGTTAACTTTTCCAGGCGATAAAGTAGCGTTTTAAAATAATGATAATAATTCTGCCTTACATTGGGAAAACACTTTACAGTTTACAAAGTACCTTCACATAAATCGCCCACAGTGCACCTATATGTGCTGAGACAAAGTCCAGTCTCATTCCTCACAGAAGGGGGCAGGCCCAAGACAAAGCCCCCTCTGATTTCCCCTAAATTCCCATCCTCTCCATACCTGTCCTGAGAACATGTTTCAATCAAAGTCTGTATATTTGATATTCCAGGATTATTTCCCATGTGTTTCTTTTCCATATTTCCATATTGAACTTACTGAACAGTTTAAGGTATTAAGAATGGTCAAGTTACATGAGCATGAAAGGTATTTCATTCGTAATTTTATTTCTTCTGAAGATGAAACTATTCTGTACTAAATACTCTGTTTGTTATTGTTTCCTGGCCTGAAAAGAAAAGACTGAGATTATTGAGAAGCCAAACAGTCAGCATTCATCTAGTTCAGGTAGATGTCTCCACTAAGAACGACTACCACTCAGAAATCACAAAATCACAGAGACCCATGGACTTTATTTACAAATCCTCCCGCTTGCTAAATCAGCATAGTTGTTTCCAGATTTCTACATGTCAATCCAAACCATGAAATATATGCCATGACTGGGTCTACTGATATTTAGGAGCCTGGCTCTGGTAAACCCTTAATTCCCTTGTTGGACTTGATCTTTCATGGTTTATAAATAAGCCTGCCCCCATTATAGCTCTTATCTCATTATTTCTCTACCTGTCCCCCCACTAGACCGTAGCTCCATGAGGGCTGGGACCATGCCTTACTCTCTTGTTCTGGTCACATATGGCATTCATTAAATATTCTGAATGAGTGAATGAACGAATATTATTGATACATGACAATTTTTGAATACATGTAAACTCTGAGCTAGAATTAGATGGGCAGTTAAATGGTGGTGCTATCATTCAGTCAACTTAAAAATGATTCATCGAATTTTAGGTCGTCAATATTTGTTCAAATGCCCTAAGAAACGGGCTCAAGCAAAAACAGGTTAATTGGTTCATATCTATCTACCTACCTGCCTACCTACACATTACGCACATAGGGAGTAGCTATTCATAAAACTATACAGACCTATAGAGTACTTAGAGGTGAACTTCAAAGGGACTTGTTTGTTTAAACCAAGGAGTGCTTCCTAGAAAAAAAAGTAGAAGAATGTCCAAGGAGGCTGATCTAGGTGTTGGTGTGGGGAGGTGCACATTGATGGAAGGATCGGTGACATGAAATTTGTTTCAGGAGATCTGTGGGGCAGTACAGGCAGGAGGGGTCTTGATATCAAAAGTACCCCCACATGTCTGGATGCCATAAGCCTGGTGGCGGTTACCCATCCTTACGCCCATCCCCAGCACTCACCACGCCAAAGCAGGGAGTTGGGTTAATTACCCACTTGTGCATCTATCTCCAAAGATGAAACCTTTGATTTACGTACTCCTGAGCCAACTCTTTGGTACCCTCCAGAAGTAGCGGGTGGGTTGGAGTTGTACACAATGGAAGGCCACCTTTCTATTAGCCACTCAAGTGCAAGTTCCCTAATAAAGAGAAAAGGGACTGAGACACATCCTGGGGCTCTGCCGCCCAAATTCAACACTCCAGAGTCAGTTATCCACTCTGAGCATAGAGCAAAGAAGCCTGGAAGCCTCTTCTTGGAATGGGTTTCACTAACCACTTAAGGAGGAAGAAGAGATCAACTGAATAAAACAGTGAGAAAAAGCTGTACAGCTGGGCACATATTTCATATTTGCTAGTTGCATGAGGCCACCTAAAGAAGATGCTCTTCCAGGACAGACAGTGGTAAGCAACCCCTTCCAAGGCCACCAAAGCCCACAGGTGACAGGGAAGGGGCACCTAGAGCTCTTGACTTGCATTCACAGCCCCAGGCCATAGGCCCATCTTGGCATCTGCTGCTAGCAGAAGCGGGCAGGTGGCAAGAAGGACAGTGGGAGGCATCCCGGACAAGGAGGAAACAGGAAGTACTGGCTCTGTTTGAAATGATCTTTCCAACACCTGAGGGAACTATGTCTTCTTCGGTCCCAATCCCATGGACTGTTGATGAAACACCATGGAAAAGTGAACTTTACTACAAAGACTCTTCTGACACAAGATTAACAGAAGCCTTAGGAACTTCATTTTGCACTCTTGGGGGAGTGGGCTGGGAAGGGGCTGAAATTAGTGTAGACATACTAGCGAATACGCAATGGTAAATAAACGTTAGATTTATACACTGATAAAACAGACTCTACAGAAAACACCAAAACAGCATGACAATCTGACAAATCTTGCAATCACACAAAATCCCCTTTGGGGGCTCAGAGGCATTATGAAATTGCACCCCTGGTGATGGCATTACAATGATGCCTATAGAGTTCAGTGATGCATATTTGGAAATGATATTTTATGCCCCACTGCAACTAACAAGCTTATTGTTAAAATACAAAATAGTTCTAAATACAAAAACGTTAACATATATGAGACAACACATCTATTCCGTGCATTCCTGCTATAATTTAAACTCTCCCCAGGATGACAATTTTTCTCCGCAATTCTACAGACAGCACTTGCTACTTAAAAAGGGTACTCAAGAGCTTTGAACCTCAAGCTTTCTGGATTCTGGAAATCCATTTTCACCACCCCACATACACACTTCCTATTCTTTTCCACCCATTGGCTAAAATCAGGCAGTTGATCAAATAAGCAACTGCACCTCATCTTACCTGTAAACATTTCTTACTTTTACTTTAGTTCTAGCTCATCACAAACATCCCATCTATTGTCAGATCAAAAGACTGGGAGAAGAGAAGTTGGGATAAGTGTGCAAGTGACAGAGGCGTGAAGCAGGCAGAAAAAGGCTCTAGGCAGGTGCATGGAACAGACTTTCTAGATTGAAGAAAAACAAGGTGGGGTTGGAGGTGAGGATTGATATGATTGGGAAGAAAATAATCTTTTTAAAAACTTTATACATCACGTATATTTTAATTTTTCCTGCTGGGTTTGAAAAATGGGTTACAGTTTAGATGACACATAAATCATCTCTAATGAACCAGAGACCCATCAGACACTGTTAATAACTTGCGGCTCCTTGGATGAAAGAGTATTTTCATTACAACACACCATCACTTTCATCTTTGCCTTCTCACCAAGTGTTGAGTTTTCTAACATTCCTGAGAGGCAGAAGGAAACTAGTGGTTGAACATTGCTTTGTAGAAAAGAAAAGGGCTATTCTGAAGTATGTCCCCAGAAGACTACAACTGCAGATTGAATAAACATATCAAATCAAGGGGTCTTTAAGAAAATTTACAAACAGAAGCCTGCAGTGAAATGAACCATTGGATAAATGACCTCCAGAGACTTCTTCAACTCACTGTTCCATGGCTTCAGAAGCCATAAGCAGCTGTGTCTGAAGGTGACCTCTGCTTTCCTCACCTTCCTAAGAAATACGGTTATATCGAGGAAAACAGAGGTTGAGCATGCCCAGGTGAGTCAGATTCAGAAACTAGATTCTCTTTCCAATTGTTGTAAGGACCACATCCCAACCACGGAAGCTATTATCGAAAAACAAGTTCAGCTCTTTACACTGGTGAAAGTCTTCTACAGCTGGAGATGTAGTTTCTATAGAAATAAATGTCGACACCAATTTGCTTTTATAGCTTTTCCACTGATTTACTGGTACTGCCATTTTAAAGTTTTAAGTATGAAGCCCATCCATTCTATATAGAACTTCTGAATAAATATGATCAGATTTCTGTTTCCACCATATGCAAGTTCCTTCTGTCTTCAGAGGAAGAATGTAAGGCAACCCAATGAGCTGACATTAATTAGGAAAATGATGACATGTGTTTATTCAGTAACTAAAGTTGAATTCAAATGATGTTTTCAAGAGCATTAGACCTACACATTATTTCAATGTAGTACTTTCTACATTAACAATATAAAGAAAACTCTAAAGAGACACACCTGTAATTCCATCGACCCAACTTGTCTGTATGTGTACATAGTTTTACGTAGATATAATCAGAGCAAATCTTCATGCATGTGTTTTTCTGGTTTCTCTTAACATCATTTCATAAGTATCTTACAGTCTGTATCCTTATCATTTTTAATGTCCATGTAATATTCCATCAGGGAGATATTCCTATAAAGTGGGATATTTGGGGGTTTTTTTTCCCACTCTTTCACTATAGCATATAACACTTGAATATCGTTACTCAACAAGTTTTTTCCTTCTTTTAACTTATTTCTTTAAGGATAAATTCCAAACAATCCAAACAATCTAATGACAGGATCAAGAGGTATGATAGCTAAAACTAGTAATTCTTTTAAGGTGAAGTCAAATTCACTCATGCAGATTTTTCTCTCATACAACACTGGCCCTAGTGGAAGGATGAAACATAGATTTCGTATTTTAAAATAGTTAAATAAAGTTGCTACAAAGGAACCTGACAACATTCATGAACCTCCCTATATCAGAGGTTACAGAATTTTTGTGTTCATGGCAAACTTTTGAATACCAAAGACCATGGCAGGACATTTGAAAGCCTTAACTAAATCACTGGCGTAGGCTATCACCGTGCCGATAAATGTAAGCATGGTTATCACACACTCGTCAACTGCTCTTTCTTTTGCTGAACACGGCTCTTTGAATGGAATCTGCTCTCATAGACTCAAGACAAAAAGTCAAAACGGGGAGCTATACTCAGTATTTTCTAATAACCTATGAGGGAAAAGAATCTGAAAAAAGATAGATATACATGTACATATAACAGAATCATTTTGCTGTACGCCTGAAACTAACACAACATTATATCCACTATGCTTCAATTTGTAAAAATCTGAAAAAAAAAAAAGAAAAAGTCTTTAAACAAAACGGTGAAAATGCATTCCAGTGAACATGGGATCTTTTACCACTGTTGTAATCATTTTCCCCTCTTATCTTCAGCAAAGGTAAATCACCATGTCACATGACTTAGTCGGTTGAGTCTGACAGCCATTGTCAGAAAATAATTTCTACTGAGGCACGGAAAAAGTCAGTGCTGCCCGCGGATGATGACTGACGGCACGCCCAGGATGGATTTGAGGAACATGGGTGTGCTATAATAGCACAGTGCCTGAGAACTACAGGCCTATGTATCTTACATGTAATAAGGAAATTCAGGCATCTAAGAGAAAAATCTAAAACGTAATCACACGTGATAAATTCACCTAAAATTTCACCAGGCTGGCATATTAATTCTGCTGCAGCTACTGAATTTGGGGCATTGCTAGTCCACAATGTATCACAGAAATTGTTTCTCAGTTTCCCACAACTATAGTTGTACTTTTTTTTTTTTTTTTGCGGTACGTGGGCCTCTCACTGCTGTGGCCTCTCCCGTTGCGGAGCACAGGCTCCGGACGCGCAGGCTCAGCGGCCATGACTCACCGGCCCAGCCGCTCTGCGACATGTGGGATCTTCCCGGACCAGGGGCACGAACCCGCGTCCCCTGCATCGGCAGGCGAACTCTCAACCACTGCACCACCAGGGAAGCCCTATACTTGTACTTTTAAAATAACTTATGCTCTTGAACAACTGGTAGCAAACGAAACTGGTTCCATTCAGTGGTTGCTCGCTACTGTCCAAACAACTATAACTAAATGATGAATTTTCTTACTTTATTCAAAAGAAAAGGGGATCTGAAATATCTACTCCTTTGCTTTTACATAGAAAGCTCTACCATTGAATGCCTCTGAAGATGCTAATAAAACATCACAAAACTCATCCACAGGGACGGAAAGCAGGATATTGCTTGGAGCCAGGGACGGAGATGGGCGTGGGGAGGGATTGGACTATGGGGGGGCATGAGGGAACTTTAGAAGTGTTCTATATCTTGAAGGTCGTGGTTACATGGGTGTACATAATTGTCAAAATTCACTGAACTATACACTTCATAAAGTTGATTTTTTAAATTTTACTTTATTTTTTTATACAGCAGGTTCTTACTAGTTATCTATTTTATACATATTAGTGTATATATGTCAATCCCAATTTTAATGTGCCACAGTTCATATTTCCTAACAATTGTCAACATCTTTTTTCCCCCAGTACCATTAATGAAGCAACAAACGGTTTTGAGAGTGACTGCCTTCTTCATTGGAGATGGTAAGTTCTTGCCCCTCCAAGTCAAACATGATGTCAGTGCCGGTGTTCACCCACCAACACTCCTCTCTGATGCACGTGACATTTATTCCTGCTTGACTGCTTAACCCACCATAAGTTCAGCTGTCAAGAAAAAGCAGTTTTATTCATAAAAATAAGGTGAAAACATATTTCTCAGATTCTGACATTTCTTTTTCTTTCACTGCTAAAATTCAAAGGCAATTTGAACCATGGATAGAGGCAGAGACTTCAATATTCAGCTCATTAGGTAACGTATTTACTACAGGGGACCCACGTTCCTCATTAGACCTTAGAATGCATGAAGATGACATGTGTAGTTTAGGAGGAACTGGAGAATAAATGCCTCCCTGCTCCTTTACCTTTGACAATCACAAGCAAAGTTTAGCAAAGCAATTTCCTCATTTCCTGGATGCTGACTCTTATTTTTAGTTGCGTCTCGACCAGAGTAAGGATTGCTCGATGCAGAATAAGACTGCAGGGCTGCAGTCTCAAGAGGCCAAAACACCGAAAATAAAGACGGTAATGGAGAAAGCATTAAGCTGTCAGAAAAGAGGCGCTGACTCAGGATTTCTTTGGATTTCACTCTTTTCTTAAAATCAAAGGACAGGGCTTCCCTGGTGGCGCAGTGGTTGAGAGTCTGCCTGCCGATGCAAGGGACACGGGTTCGTGCCCCGGTCCGGGAAGATGCCACATGCCGCGGAGCGGCTGGGCCCGTGAGCCATGGCCGCTGAGCCTGCGCCTCCGGAGCCTGTGCTCCGCAACGGGAGAGGCCACGACAGTGAGAGGCCTGCCTACCGCAAAAAATAAATAAATAAATAAAAATCAAAGGACAACTTACATTACAGTGAAACTTGAAAAGTTTAAGAAAGCTCTCTCCCCTTAATTCATTAAGAAAACAGCTACTGGGTGGTACAATGTGACGGCAATATACATGGTATGGGATGTTGTGATGGAGCCGCGGAAGGAAGTTGTAGAATCCAAATTCCATCTAGGGCAGGAATCACCCGAAACCTCTTTGACTGATAGCCAACCTGCTTCTGCATGAACGCTTCTGGGGACAGAAATTCACCAACTTGGCAAGCCATTTGGTCTACAGCTGGAAGGTTTAACCTTTACGAGGTTTTCCCTTCTACTGAGCCGAAACAGACCGATCAAAACCCTCTCTTCTAGGGTCCATTTTTCTTCTGCACAAGCACAAATGTATTTTAATATGCCCCTGATACAAAATAATCCCTGAAACATCTGAAGATTTCGATGACATTTCCTAAAATTACAATCAGATCTCCTCTCTAGGCTCAAAATTTCATTACTCATCCTTTTAGAAACAAGTTACTTAACTTTCTGATCCGCCTCCACAGGACGTGTCTGTGATCAGTGGCCTCTGGATCTAAACACCACAGGCACTTACTGAGCTTAGGGATACACAAACGCTTCTGCAAACGACCGGAGGCATCCATGCGGCTTTGTATAATATGCCAACCTCAAAACCATTCCTTTAGTTTCCTTCTTTCAGGTCACTGACAGAAATGATAAAGGAGAGAAAGCCCCCTACAGCTAGTCCCAATGCGTCCAAGGGTAGAGGAAAAGACTACGGAAAACTTGGGGAAGCTGGGTAGGGATTTAAGTCAGTAACTTGAGCACTCATCAGCTCTGCAATCTTGGAAAAATTAATGAACGTCTCTGAGCTCGTTTCTTCATCTACACAATGACATCAATACCATCTAATGGGATGGAGAAGATTGATAACGCGTCTTACACATAATACATGCTCAATGAATGTGTGAGTGGATGATAACAATCACTTTGTAAAGGATGAAAGGTCATAAAACTATAATGCAATATGCTTAATCGTCTCTAGTTTTTACGTTCAAAAATTATCGTGGAATAGGATAACTGGACACTTTTCAGAGCTGCATTTCAGGTTACTAAGATAACAATTAGTAAAACAATATTGCTCTTGTTGTGTTCCCTCTGTTTAATTACCTTTTGTGAACATTTTGACTTTTTTATAGGCTACACAATCCCACTAATCATTTTTTTATACTTCCTATTTTGTAACATCTTCATTAACACTTTCCTCTGCCTTCTCCACAAGGCTTTCTTCACATGTTCCAAATTGTGAAACTTGTTAGCTTTTGCTCTCTTCCAAATAGGGAACAAGTCTGATTTAGTCTGTTTGGTCTGACATGGAAGCCCTTTCCAATCTGTCCCCAGCTACAGTCCCTACACATCTGTCCTGCGTCCCAAGTCTCTCCTGCTCACCTGCAGCTACACCAGACCACTTCCAGATGCCCTTGGTGCCAACAGCTCTCTGCCTGGAGGACGCACCTTCCACCCAGATTGCTACACAGCCTTCAAGGCCCATCCAGCCCTGCTTCCAGGAAGCCCAGTCCATCTGTGTTTCCCCATCTGAGCACTAGTCATTTTAGGTCACAACTGTCTACCAGACCACTCCTTCAGGGCAGAAACCATTTGAATCCATGTAACAAGATGTTTGGTACATGGCACGTTTCCCAGTGTTGGCTGAATGAGCAGCTCTGACTAGAGACAGAGGATTCTTAGGGTACTAAGGTCTCTGAACAGGATGGAAGAATGCCTTCCTTGGCCTCCACAGAGACACTGCTCCTCCAGTAGCCTTGCACTTCCCACTCCTAGCTGGGATCCTCTGTGCTGACAGTCGCCACTGATTCTTTTGAATATATAATCCACTCACATTTCTTGACAGGTTTGAGTTCTTCTCCTACCCAAATGTTTTCAAGAAGCGTTGAGTTTTATGAGATGACTTACCTAGCTAGCGTTAGTCAGTCTGGCTTCCAGAACAAAAAACTTGGGTGGGTCTTAACATGAAGGAAACAATGAAAGTTGTTTATACCATTTGCATTATTCTCACCACAGTTAAAGCAGAGATCCTGTTTATTTTCCCTTGCTTTCCTAATTATTCATAGAATAATAATAATGCCTCGCCGTCGTTGACCTCCTCCAATTGATCTGCTACTTCTTTTAACTGGTCTCTGTTAATTGGACCAAACAACACACTTTGGGCCAAAAGAAGGGACTCCGGGGTCCAGAAAGCACTAAATATAAATATTCGTTTGTTCAGCCTACTCCCCGAGTATTTCCTACCACTGGAGCTTCAAACGCAAGCACACGTCCAAGACGGCAATCACAACAGCAAATGAGGCCAAGATGACGCCCCCCACTTCCGTCCCCATCAGTCATCACCTCCCTCAAGGAAAACCCACCGGCCCTAGACACATCCCTCCACGTGCAGCGCCCTGATGCCGCGGGGCCGGGGGCGACACCGGCGTCCCCTCACTGCTCTCCCGACGCGCGTCCCCATTATTGCGCGCGCGCCGCCGCGTCCTTCCAGGTGGCTCCGCGTACCTGGCGGCGGTGCCCACGCCGAGGAGGCGGCCGAGGAGACGGCGGACGGGCGGCGGAGCGGGCGATGCGCGCGCGCGACCGTCGGCGGGGGTGGGGGGTGGGGGTCGGGGCGCCGCGCCGGCTGCGCCCTCTCCGCCGCCCCCGCCCCTCCTGGCCCGGTTGGGGCCGCGAGCGTCACGGTCCCGGGCTCTCGGCCGCGGCCTCGGCGCCCAAGGGTCAGATTTCGTTTCACAACAAAGTCTCCCGGTCACCGCAACCCCACTGGAGGCCAGAGCCGGCCGGGCGGCCCGGGGCAGGGGCGGGAGCGCGGCCGCCGGGGGCGAAGGTGGGAAGGGAGCGCGCGAGGGGAGGGTGACCAGCGACAGGGGGCCGGCGGCTGGACTTACTTGGGTCACAGCTTCGGCGACGCGGGGCCGAGGAACCGGTTCTTCCAAAACCAAACCGAAAATGGGTAACGGAGAGGCCGGGGCAGCGCTAAGAGGGGTTCTGTGTCGGTGTTTAGGGCCCAAACGGCTCTGGCTTCCAGAAATTCGAGCCAGTCGAAGCTTTTTTCTTTCTTTCCTTCGGAAATGCGCCTGTGCCTCCGGGTCGCGGGGCGCCCTTGGCGCGGCTCTGAGTGCGCAGCGACGCGGTGGCCGGCGCTGGCGAGGGGAGCCCTCTTCTCGGCACCCCCGGTCTTCCCAGTACCCCCTTCCCCGCCCTTCCCCGCCCCCCTCCCCGGGCCCCGACTCCCCTCGGCGCCCGAGCTGGAGCCTGGGCCTGGTGCCCACGCCCCGAGGGGTGGCTCCGCCGCCTGGGCCCTCGCAGTGTTTCCACTGAGGCACAGGGTGGTAGCGTTTTCTCTGTTAACACGGGGGAGATAGGTGTGCAGGAGGTGGCCCCGAAGGAAAGGTGGGTGGAGTGATACAGTGATTTTTTTATTTTTCCTGGTGGTGTGGGGAGGATATAAAGCAATAAGCCGTCAGACTGAAACTTATCAAAACATCAGAAATCAAATAATTTTGCAGGTGGTCTTAAAATTATGTACTGTTCTTAGAGCTAGGGAAACCGAGGCAAAGAGCGGTAAGTGGATTCCCCAGAACTGTGCGTGGGGGCCTGGACGAAACGTCCACGTCTAGCCCAGTATCCTCGCTACTAAATGTTTTGTCTTTCTTGGCATCACCCTTTGGGAGGGTAGGGGAAAGTTTCTGTCACCCCAAAGTTCTTTTGTATCTGTGACTTAATAGGGGCCAGAGAGACTCTTGATTCAACGCGTAAGGTATTTCAGCATTGGATGAAGCACCCATTACAGGCCGGTAATCTGAGCTACACCTTCTTTGGGAACTTCCTCTTACTTGATTAGGATCCAATCACAAGCAGCGAAAGATATGCAAATACTTTGATGATTTGCTCTTATAAGGACTCATCGGCCTCCAGTGAGCCTTCAAATTTTAGCACTTCTCTCTCCCTCTCATATGAAATCTCTTTCCCACCCCCACTCAATTATTCACATCAAATGAGATAATGTAAGCAAAAGGCCCTCGGAAAGTATAAAGCAGGGCATGAATACGGGTATTATGGTACAGGCTCTTTCAGAATCAGCTAGATTCACACGCTTTGCTGTTGTTTCTATCAGTCATCGAGTATCTGTTGACTTGTAGTAAGTACTATGAAGCTCTAGTCAGAACAATGAGACCTAATCCTTCACCTTCAAAGACCACAGATTATAGATTGGAAGATAAAACCAACACACAGGAGATAATTGGAAATCTACACAAAGACTGATTTTTGATCCTGACTGTTGGATGTTTATATGTAGGCAGACCCGGAAACTTTTCAAAATACGCCCTGTGTGTTGGGTGAAGAGGACTTCCGGTAGAAGTCAAAGCATTGCTAAATTATGTTAGCCCAATAAGACCCCAATACCTTGTCCAAATAGAAACATTAGCCAAACCAGCCAGTTGTTGAGGATGGCTTTGCCTTTTTGAATTCATTGCTTATCATTTCTACCCATTCACAAATATAAGGAATTTCTATAACATAAAAAAGCGAATCTAGAATCTCTTAAAGCGTATGTGATCAAAAGTATTATTTCAGGAGGGAACAAACAATAACCCAAAACTACCAAATATGTGTCTGCTAAGAACTCACCAAAGACAATGAAAGTTTCTCTTGTCAAAAACTACAGGCTTGTTATTTATTTGAAAATCACATTTTGAAAAATCAATGTAATTCAGAAGTAACATACAGTCTAAAATGTTTATGTTTGAATACAAGGAGTCTTTTGATCCTTAGCTCTGGTCTTTTCTTAAGAAATATATATATAGAACAACTTTCAACCCAAATGTCCTATCGTTTTAATTTTTTAACTTCTCGAAACCTAGATTCATATGGCCTTTGGATAGAAACAGATCTAAATTTTGTACCAGTTTCGGAATTTGAAAGTGTGGAGAATTATTTCATTATTGCTCTTTCAGAAATGCCATGTGTTTAAAATATTGGCAATCCTAGATTCAGAAGATAGAG
Source organism: Aethalodelphis obliquidens (assembly GCF_003676395.1). Lineage (NCBI taxonomy): Eukaryota > Metazoa > Chordata > Mammalia > Artiodactyla > Delphinidae > Aethalodelphis > Aethalodelphis obliquidens. The sequence goes on along the minus strand of NW_020837977.1, from coordinate 5,730,240 downwards.
TCATGTTTAGACTTTTCTTTTAAGGAAAATTGTTATTTGGGCAAAGTACATTTATTTTAGCACAGTATACAAATTCTTCCTATTCTCCAAAACGGGAGTAGCGGGAGCCAATTTATCGAGGATAACGTATTCCAGACACTTGCTGGAATAAACAATGTTCTTGAGCCCCTCAGATGCACAGCCAGTAGGGAGCTGTTGACTACTTGAGGTTTTTACACATCTCTCAGCCAAATCAGAAATCCAAATCCTAAATCAGTCACAGGCACATGGTGTGGATTTACGGTCCTGCCTGGGCATAGGGTCACAATCTGCAAATGAATTATACCACCCAAGATAGGTTTATTTTTGACCTAAAATATACTTATTTTTTTCATTTGACATGAATGCGATTATGAATAAAATTTTCAATAAAAACTTAAATGTCCTTTGCAACGCCAAGCCCAAGCCCAATAAAACATATATTCACAATTCTCCATTTGAGAATATATATGAGAGTCTATATTCATCTATGGATGTGTATATAGAGATATAGTTATCTGTTGAATTGCCCTGTGAGTAACTAGTAAATGCCATAAGGACTCAATTACATATCTGTTAGTTTATATTGGACTTAGAACATTCAGCTGTTTACATGTCATAAAATGCTAATCCTAACTGCTAGCCTAACCTACACTGTGTACAATAAAGAAATGACAAAGTTTTTTTGCACAAAAAGGCACAAAAATTCCTTAAGTGTAGAGTTATCCTGTGGCTTATGGCATAAATATAGAACACATGTGACAGAAATGTACATTGATATCAAAGTTTCAAATGCAGATCCACACAAGGCAGTGGGCAAAAATCAACAGGAGTTTTGTAGTTCTCTGAGTATTTGTATTCTGCCTATACTGACAGGTATGTTATGACTAGTCCTGATTCAAAAGACTTTTCTCTCTTTCTCTCCCTTTCTCTCTCTCTCTCTCTCTCTCTCTCTCTCTCTCTCTCTCTCTCACACACACACACACACACACACACACATATACACACACACACACACACACACCCCACGTTTTTTAAAATTCCTTTGTTATTTACTTTGGCAATGTAATTTCATGAGAAACTTGTCAAATGCACCTAATGGGAGTTTTCATAAGGAGGATGTGAAGATCCAGCCCACAGGTTTAAGTCAAGATTTACCCCTAAGCATCAGGGAGAGAAGATTGGACCCTATGGGAACAGGCAAGAGGGAAGCCAGCTCTCCAGGTGTGAGTTGGAAATGCTCTTATGTACAGGAACCAGTTAAAGAAACTTTTAAAAGACCAGTCATTTTCCCCATACTGGCCTCTCTTCTTTCACTCAGTTAAATCACTTAGTACTGTTAGGAACCATGTTAATTCCTTCAGTGTAGAGTGCACCTCGCTGAAGAGCATCAACTTAAGGTACTAGAATAATAATACCAAGAAAACTTACACACAAGACTCAAGGCATGGTCCCTATACTCCAGGACCTTTATATATAAAAAGTACATGTGCTTTTTAGTTTGCTGGACTAAATGCTTATTGCTCCCCTAAAAAAACATGTGAGATAAACCAGGGAGAAGTCTATTCACTACATAGGAACTTACTACATGAACCATAAATTTTTGACTTTTCCATCCAATTTCTTGTTACATTGGGATTGGTTTTCTAAACCATTTATTGTTGACTCATGTCAGGAAATACATTTCCCCCTATCAAGACTTCTAAAAGGACATCATCAAATGCTTTAATCACACCAGGCATTTTGGAGATATGCGGTGAGAGGACCTGGGGTGAAGGGAACAAGTTTAAGTTTACTTTCATCCTTATGCACTTCTAGCTTAGGACACCAACTGGGGGGTGCAAAACTAGGATCCTTGGCCAGATTTCTACTAAAGCAAAGACTTGGGATAATTTTCAGGTGATGTTTTACCCATATCCTTTGTCTCATAAATCATTACTATGGTAAACTTAATTGTATATTTCACTAATTAAAAAAAAAAAAACCCACACCTGTTCTGTTGATCTTTTCTTTTTAGGTGAACCTTCCAAAGTGGTTGAGATGTAATCCGTCTGCATATTTAAGTAACTTGCCTGTTTTTTCTTCTTATCATTTTTCTCTCTTGGCATATATATGCTTTTCATTGTCAACTACTGTTATAGATGGAACTTTCCTGAGCTTCCAGTTTTCTTTTATCCAGATCATTCTACTTATTAACATATCTCTTTGTGAGCTGCCTTTACCTTTATAAAGAGAGGATATTTAACAAGTGTTTTGGGGGAATATGATTCCTCAATGTGGAAATCACTTGTTTCTCCCTCCACCCCAAAGGCAGTGGCTTGATTGTTCCTTTTACGTTCCTATAATATCACATGACAAACAAGCATCAGATTTATTCTTCTTTCTCACAACTAGGAAATTTAAGAAATAGCACCTCTTCCTCCAAGAATAAAATTGCAGGTGCATTAAAAATATATATATATCCAACATAATTGTTCTTCCAGTGTAGTTTAGAACAGAACTGCATGCTTCATAAGTAAACTCTAATGGCCAGGAGAATGGAAATATCTGGGAGTCTGACTCATGAAGAGTATGGAGTTGGACCTCTGGTTTATGACTTCTAGATTATATTTCCGCAGACATACTACTTGTACTTATCTAGGTTAAATCTCATTTGCTGTTTCCTAACCATGTATTTGGCAGATAGCTGATAGTACTTTTATTGACTTTAGGTTTACAGTTGTAAATTACTGTTGAACTTTTTAAAAATCGATTCCATTTTGTGACTTCTGTCATCATGCAAAAATAAAACTAAGCAGGTACACTCTGATTTCAGAAGGCCCAAGATAAGAATGCTTGGATTCATTGAAAAGATGTAATATAAAGGGTTATTCTATAAAAGCATAGATTGTGGGCTGAGGCCCATTTCGACCAAACAATCAGCTCTCTATTGGCCAACAATACGCCTGAAGAATAGCACCAGAGGTAGCTGTAAAGATAATTTTCAAACTGCCTTGCCTTGCACGCTAAGCCCAGCACCATCTAAGTGCCAAATTTAGTGCCAAAGGAGTAGTGAAAAGGAGAGAGCAAACAATCCACTGTTTGTTTGGTAAGCATAAAATATTTAGAGAAAAATCATGTTTCCAACACTGTAATTGTCTTTATTTCTTAACATGTAACAAGAGGCACTGAAGAGATGTTCTTGGTAATGAAAACCTAACATGTCCTTGAATATTAGACATTCAGAGAGCTGAGCTGCTGATTGAGGTTGACTCTTTTGTTCCTGTTTTTGTTTATGTCTGTTTTTTCCCTTTGTTTTGTTTTATTCTCTGCCTCCATGTGGTTTCTCTCCTAACACCAGACATTTTGTTTGCTTGCTTTGTTTTGATAGGGTATTCTATTTTATCTACCAAATGTCTGATAGCTTAAGCTATCCTTCAAGGAACAACACTTTACATTGCTTTGTGCATCATTTAAACCAGTGCTTTTACATGATATTATATCTATATGTTAACTGAATCATAGCCAAAACCCATGATGTTTATAGTGAGTATGAAAGGAAGGAATCTAACAGATACTTTTCATCATTCAGTTTTCAGAACACACAGCATGCTGACTGACAGCTCATGGCCATTTTCCTGTTTGTCCCAGGATTTCATAGTTTAATTTGCCGTAGATTCATTTTTAATTTGCTGTAGATTCATTTGTCCCAGGATTTCATATTTTAATTTGCTGTAGATTCTGAAGTAAATGGCGAGCCCAATAATTTGCCTAAATCTAACACGATACAGATATTTCCCTTCAAATCATAAAATTGATTTATGTAGGCAAGAGGAAAACTCAAACCACTTCACGATCAGCTAAGGAAACCACTGGAGATCAGCTGGGGCAAAATGTTTGTTGGAGTGAAAAAGGAGTTATTCTTCCGTATGTAAGAAAACAACATCCCTGTGGTCACTGCAGTGCGACTGCTTATAGCAATTTTTTCATCTTTGTTGTTATGTAAAATTTCGCAGCAGCCTCAAGTCACTCATTCAGTAGGTTTGGGTGTTGTTCCAGTAACACGGGGAATACTGAAGTTCAATCAGATGCAATGACATCGTCGGAGGCAAAACGCACGCACAGAGCGTTTACCTGTACCCTGTGTCGTTGCAAGTGGATTTCCAGCGAGGCGAGGCACAGGGGGGGATGAATGTCTGTTGAAATTTAAACGTGGGCTAGAAATGCTAATCGAACCGTTTGCCTCGGAAAGAGGGGTTCACTGTTCAAGAAATACTGCGAACGTGGCTGCGAGGAGCTCATTTGACGTGAAAACTGAGCAAGAAAGCCTGAGGAGAGGGACAGAGCGAGAGAGTCTGGGGTCGCGCGGGGTCTGTGGCGACGTGGGAGGAATCGCAGGACCAAAGACCGTGGAACGACTTGAGCCCGGTTCAGATAGTTAAGCGAAATTCACCTCAGGTAGGAGGATTGTCTTTGTCGATTTCGCCTTCACATTACGGAAGTCTAGCTCCTTTCGTGAGACTCGTCTTTTTCCTCCAGCCCAGGACGCTGCACATTTGCATTTGAGGCAGTCTCGGAAAAGCCCCCGGAGACTCTGGGTTGCTGGTACTGTGTGCAGGCGCGTCCGGTCGCTCTGCCTGCTGGCTCTGCAGTTCGATTTCAGGCCCTTTCCCCCCACCCCCTCCACCTCGGCATTGTTTTTCTGACTACTTGAGAGGAAAAAAACAAAAACTATCTAAGAAACTCGAGAAGAGACTGTGGGATGTAGAACCGCACACGTGGTCCTGAAAATTGGATAGGAGGGTGGGGGAGGTGAGGAGGAGAGAAGTGAAACTAGAAATTACGGTACAGCTTTAGAATTCGAGAATCTCCCTTCTTCTTTCCCAATACATATTGTTTTTGGTTCTTCACAGCCGCACTTATCCAATAGAAGTGGAAGAGGGACAGCGACGCGTCTACGGAAATAAATGTAGGAGCAGCTTCCGCGGTGGGGATTTTTCCGGGAAACCTCAGAGAGAGATGCTGTTCCCCGGGCTGTTTCCAAGTAGGAGTAGATTATTTCCCGCAAAGACTATGAACAGTTCCTTTGTCCAAATCCAAGATACGGAAATGCATAGTCTCCCTTCAACAAGACATTCGAATTTCATTTATTTAGAGAGATCTGAAGCCCTCAAGTATCAGAGAAGTAAAGATGAAAAGACACCTCTTTAGGATATATTTTGGGTGGCTAAACAGGTAGGCAGATACGTGAAAGAGAGTGGTTTTCTTCTGGAAGGTGTTTTGCTTCCAAATGTACCTTCTACTTGCTAAAAGTGTACATGATTGTAAACAGGATCTAAAGACAAACTTTTGTCAATGTAGCTGCACCGTTTGATCAGTAAAATCGAACACAAATTTTCTTTGGGAAGGAAAGATAAAGTGCTACCGCTGATACCTCAATCAAGATTTAAGAAAAATTATTGCCTCCATAAGGACGTTCAGTTTTGTTTTTCTTTTCTAACATGTCTTGAATTAAACAAAACATGTTAACAAGATTGTAACGAAAACTGCATGATGTAAACATTCAAAGAAAGAAATTCTAGATTGATTATATTCTGGGACCGCAAAGATTTTATTACTAGATATCGCTGAAGTAGTGGAACCAGAGGCCGTGAAAGTAGGACTCTAGGGGGGATGGGGTGGGAGAGGGGACGACTTTGGAGAACTTTCCCCCAATTAAAAAAAAAACTCCATAAGATGTAAATGCGATAAATGGAGCTGAATTTTATTTTTCCAGGGTTAAAATACGTATTCAGTAGGTTTTGAGGGCCAATTGCCAATTCATGCATGTATTGGAATAAAAACTCAAGAGCAAAAGCCAGATGCCTGTGGTTTATGTAAACTACATAAAATCACGGGGGTTTCATATTTAGATGGATCATGGACGGATATAAAATGATAGATCAAAAATCAGTTGTTAGGGCTTGTCGTGGATTTTCAGGTGCTTATTAATTTTCCGAAGTTTCTAAACGTGTTCATTTACAAACACTTGTCTAATATTTTAAGCTTCTGAAAATGTAACAGGCACCATTTCCTTATTTCCCTTCTTAGAAGTACATGGGAAGAGAACCAAAGAAACACTTCTAAGTGAAGCGCGTCCTTACTGCCTGATCTCAGAACAATGGGAAGTGTTTGGCCACTTCTGCAAGGATGCTGGGTGTGGGGGGAGGAGGTGAGGGGACTTCGGTTGCGGGCCGCGGTCCCACCTCCTTAGCAGGCTTTGAATAACACCCATCTAAGCACCATTCTTGGGGTGCAATGAGGGAAAAGGAGAGCGCTCGTTCGGGTGGGAGAAGTAGGAAGTGGGGTGTGAGGGGCTTTCTACCCCGTCTTGGTGAGGAGGGTGTATCAAGAAAGCCCTCTGGGACTGAGGGGTCCCCCGCAAGGTGAAGGGGGTCTGCATCGAGGCCCGCGGGTGGAGCGGGCGCCTCCGCTGCGTGCGGTTCGCTCCTGCCAGCGGTGGCTCTGGCCTTCCGCGCGCCCGCCGCAGCCGCGAGCGACCGGGACTGGGAAACCCTCTTCCTCCCCGGCGGCGCCGATTACCAGCAGCTGCTTCTGCTTAGCCCTGCGAGGATCAGTTTGCCCGAACCCACGGCCTCTCACTGGGCTCCATCTCCTCCCGCCCCTCCCTCCCCTTCCCTTCCCTTCCCCGCCTCCCCCGCCAGCTTCGCAGCGGCCCGGCCCGTCGACGCCGCGGCGCAGACCCGCGCGCAGGTTCCGAGCTCCGGGATGCTGTAGCTGGGGTAGGGAGCGCGAGGGATGAGCCAGGAGGACCACGAGGCTTTAAGCCCACCGAGGGAGGTTAGAGGAAGGCTCAGCGGCGTTGATGTTAGGAGGCCGCAGGCGGGAAGGGCGCCGGGCTAGGCTCGCTGGAGACCGCTGCCTCTCACCCGCCAAGGCGCGCCGAAGAAGGCGCGGGAGGCCTGGGCGAGAGAGGGGGGCCCGGGCCCTGCTCGCCACCTGTAGCGTCGGGGAGATCGAACGCGCGGAGAGGGTGCAGGGGCGCTGCTGTCCCGGCGCGGGGCCCCGGGGGCTCGGGAACGGCTTGCCCGCGCCGGCACTGGGAGTGCGCTCTGTGACCCCCAGAGGCACGGCTCGCCGGGGCGGCCCCCTCCCTCGTCTTAGAACTCCACTTTCAGCGTGAGCTAGAAACAGACACCCGAGAGACGAGAACAGGCGCTCACAAAGGTTCGATGGAAACTGGGACAGGAAAGCCAACGCGGGGGGGGGGGGGGGCGCCGCGATGAGCGCGGGACCCAGGGCTCGGCTCTGCAACGCCGGGGGGCGCAGGCCCGGACCCGGCCACCGCGGTGGTCCTGGCTCCACGGGCTGGCGTCGGTTCTCCTCCCAGCGCCGGGCGAGAGTGGGACCCCGGGCCGCAGCAAGAGTAGCCCGGTGAGGACTGGCCGGGCCCCTGGCCCCGGGCTCGAAAGGGGCCTGATGCCGGCCGACTTGCTGCAGAGGCCTGTTTTGACACCGAGGATGGTCAGATAAGTAAGAATACGCTTCTGAAGAGAGGTTGCACCTAGGCGTGCGGTAGGATTTTGGAAAACAAGCCTGCGGGGGCTGCGATGACTTAGATTCCCGCACCCTCGCACAGCTGTGTTTTTCCGGCTTAGCCCAATAGTGTCTTGCCAGCCTAGAAGTGACCGAAGCAAAGGGCCTATCGGGTCCTTCTCCCCGCCCACCGCCGAGAGTAGGGGGCTCATCCGTCAGCGGAGGGCACACCCATTCGCGCCTGTGTCATATTTGACAGCTGGAAGGGAACTCAGTGACCTTGTAGTCATCCAACCCTGCAGCTGTATGGATGAAGAAATGACATTCCGAGGGGTCAAGTGACCAGTCCAGGATGACACGGCTGTATGCCCAGCCTCTGGAATAATGCCTAGCGCAGGGCGAGCCATCAGTCAATGTGTGTTCAGTGAATGAACACCCAGCCAGGTGGTCGAAGACTTGGGATCCGAACCGAGGTCGGACTCCCAGTGCGCCCTCATTAACCGAAGCGTAACCACGTGCCAGGCCGTTTCCCGCGCAATCCCGCGCGCTCCAAGGCCAGGCTACAGCATCCCCAAACCCAGATGCTCCTTTGCCCACAGATTCCGGCGAACGGAGCCCTTCGCTCTCCTTTACTGATCTCTAAGAATCCGCGATCTCCAGCCCCGACCGTACCCCCTCCTCGGTTTTCATTCCGCAGTTCTGCCAACTCTGCTGTGGTCAGTATCATTTCCTCAGCATCAGGAACTGCCGCAGCAGAAAATGACAAGGAGTGAATTCTCTCTCCTCGGTCTCCTTTCTCCTTTAGGAATACCACCCTGCACCCCTGTTTTTCCGGCGACCTACCTCGGCCAAGGTGCGTTCCAGGGCAGGGCTGGAGCTTTTAAAGGTCATCTGGGGAGGCTTTAGCATCCCTCCCAACACCCCCGCAGTGAACATACAATCTAAGTGGAAAATCAAAACCTGTGTGCAGTACATCACAGCTTGAAGACCCTCTGTCCCCCAACTCCCAGCCACACTCCAAGCCAATTGTTGCCCTGAGCTAAAGCCTCCTAGAATTTCTGGGGCCACCACTACTCTGGGGGAACCGTGGGACAGAGTCCCGGGAGGAAAGGTGACCAGGCGCGGGAAAGCGTGCAGGAGCCCGGACCGTCCGTCCACAGTGTGACGGGAGAAACACCTTTGCGAAGACGCTTGAGAGGCTGTGATTCCTCTCGGCCAAGGTACCACCTGAAGACCAGTAGGGCTTTTTCCAGATAAAGACGCGCTTCCCTAGAGGGCGGATTCGCCAGTTTTCTGGAGATGGAGAGAGATGTGGGGCATTTTCGAAATTTAGATCAGCAGCTTACAAACCACTCTTTGACAGAAAAGCGTGTGTAAAACTCGACACGCGTCGGAGAAGCACCTGCGGGAAAGACCCACAGGACTTGGCACATTAAAGTATAATGATCATTGAATGAATAAGCGTGACCCTATGCAATAATAACTTCACGTTCTCTCCTCTGGTGAGCCTCAGCAGCTACCACCTTCCCTGTTTTTAAGACTGCTGTGGGACCCACAAAAATAATTTCAACTTCCTGACTATCAGCCTATTGAATGCAAGTGAGATACGGATGGTCTGACATTGAGGTTCCTTCAAACACTGTTGTCAATATTTTCTGAGATTAACTCTGCTCATTGTGATCAGAGAAACAGGAATCCATGCTTATATGCACAATTAAAGGATGTAAAAAGTAAGATACAGTTATTTTTTTGACAGTGGAAAGAAACTGGCTTCTTTGGAAGAAAAAATGGCTGGGGGAGACGCTTTCAGATCTCTTTACTGATAATGAATTTGGGCAGTACATAATGGCTAGGGAATTGGTCACTGTAGCAGAGAAATCATAGTAGTAAAGCTGTTTTCATGATGCAACTATCTTTTAAAAATATCCCCAGTATATTGCTGTACCCATGTGTTCATACAAAACCCCACATCTCTCTATTTTCTAATATTAGCAAAAATTCCAGAAAATATTACAACTCATTTAGGGGGAAAAAATGAATAATGGCATTTTCAAAGACGTGTAGACACGTGCAAATCTCTCACTTCCCTGAGGTTAAACCTTTGCTTTCCCTTTCTGTTGCAATTTAAACTTGAAAGAATAATCATAGGTAATCTGAAATTCTTCGTGCCACATCTCTCAACAAAGAGATTTTCTTTTGCCTCTACCATATAAAACTAGAGGCAAGACATTTGGCAAGACGGGTTGGTTTTTGTTTTTTTAATTCCACCTTTTAATGCCACACACTTTGTCTTCTTAGTATATTTCCAAGTGTACTTCAAGCAAGCACTGCCAACATGTGAGTCGAAGCAATATAAAGACAAATCTCCCTTAGCCAGTCATCCCGTGGAGTCTGTGGGGATGCACAGCGCTGTTAATTCCTCTGAGCTCCATCTGTGGGAATGATGAAACTCAGCCATTATGGAAGATGATGAGGTTAAATTAATTAGGTTCTTCCATTATACTGCAGTCTTTTGGACATGCTTGCCATTTTCCCTTTAAATGTCATTATTTCTAGATCTACTTAGCAGCTGATGCAATTAAAGAGGAGATAATGTAAATTTAACAATACAAATAACACTTTCTTTCATGTATGTTGAAAGATGCATGAAGAGAGAACCAGCCACATTGTACCTGCCTGCCATAAACAACCAATGCAACTTGTGCTTTAAAAGAATAAAATAAAACCAACCAGTGTGCACTTGGATTCTTCAGTGAATTCTTGAATCAATACTTTTGTTTCATGTTTTCATGTTCTCAGTAATGTTAACATATCCAGTTACAAACTCTTGCCAGTAAGAAAGAAAATATGCCCTGCTGTGCACCCTCCTAAACACTTTTAAAGAATCATGCTTTCTTTTCATTTGGAATTATGATTGTGATTGTCTGCTGTATCTTTGCAATCTTCAATGGATAATAAGTAGACACACTTAATTCCCTATGCTAATCACCTGAGTTGAAAACTAGGGTCACATTGGCAGGCCCAATAACCTCTCTGATCTTGTGCAAAAAGGGCACACATAGGCACAAAAATAGCATTAATTACGATATTTATTCTGCAACTGCAGAAACAGATCAGAAAGACCAGTAGGCTAATGATCTATACAGCAAGTATTGAAAACAGATGTAGTCCTGTTGCATTACAGAGTGAAAATGTATTATTAATATGTAATAAACTCCACATTCCTAATAAAAATAAATGCAATATAACAATTTCTTGATTCTTTTCAGCCTTTCGAGATATATTTTATTAGTTGTATAGTGAATAAAAACTTCGATAATTCAATAGCCAATATTTCTAGGACCGATATTTAAACAGATCACAGATCATAAATAAAAGCCCTTTGTCCACAAAAAAAACCCACTTTTGTTTTCTTTGCTCGAGGTATTTGCAGCCTTTCTCTGTTTCCTACGAAATGGCTAAACGTTTTTAATTGTTCGTAAGGGGCACTTCGAGACACGATTCGGCGCATTGAAGTCACAGCCCGTTTGGGTGCAGGAGATCCGCCTTCGGCCTTCTTTGGTGGATTTTCCCTGCTGGGTGGATGGGCGTTGCAGTCCGGGTTACCCGCCGCAGCGTCCTCAGTTCAGACATCTACTCAAAGGCGTGACGTCGCCACCACTCCCTCCTCCACTCTGGGGTGCCTGGGTTTGGGCGGGCCTGGCACTGGTGCATTTACTGTGGTTCGTGCAGCCTCGACGGATTCCAGGTGAAGAAAGCTGGCAGCCAGGGCTGCTGAGGTGCGCAGAGAACGCGCGTGTCCGGTAACAGCAGGCTCAGGCACCCGCAGACGGTGACAGCGCCGAAAGCGGCCTCTGACTTAAGATCTTAAACCCTTGTCCCAAATGAACGTGAAAACCTTTAGGTGGTATCAGTAGCCCCGGAATCTAAAAATGCAAATGTATTTCGAACTGCGAACGTCTCTAGCTTATGGAAATGTACAGTTTAGGAAATGGTAATTGGGTTGAGAATAGGGGACTGAACAATTAAGTCTAAAGATTCCAGCTAACCAAAATATCTCATAAACACTGCACTATCGGATAGCCCAGGGTATGCCACCAGCAATCAGAAAGCCATGGCGTCTGCCCTATCGTTTTTTCCACCTTCTCTCTTAATGTCAGCGTTCTCAAATCGACATTGTTCGTTAATTTCAAAAAAAAAAGGGAGACTCTAGATTTGGGACCTTCGAAAACTTTACCCTTCCTGAACTACTAGAGATATAAACGTTTACTAAGACTGAAGTAGTCAGATCTGAGGGGGGCGGGGAGGGAGGGAGAGGGGAGAGAGGGAAAGAGAGAAAGTAACATTTTTAAAGTTTGCCCCTCCTCCCTCTCTCTCCCTCTCTCTCTCACTCCCTCTCTCTCACTCCCTCTCTCTCTCTCTCTCTCTCTCCCTCTCTCTCCCTCTCCCTCCCTCTCTCCCTCCCTCTCTCTCCCTCTCCCCCCCTCTCCCTCTCTCTTTCTGTCCCTCTGCCTCTCTCTCTGTCCCTCTCCCTCTCTCTCTCTCTCCCTCTCCCCCCCCCTCCCTCTCCCTCTCTCTTTCTGTCCCTCTGCCTCTCTCTCAGTCCCTCTCCCTCTCTCTCTCCCTTCCCCTCCTTCTTTCTCTCGCCCTCTCCCTCTCCCTCTAGAGGAGGAAGGGGGAGCCATAAAATTCTCTGCAGCACATGCTATAAATTGCATTTTGCTGAAAGGGTTAATACTTAATTTAAAATCAAAGGATATTTTCTTGACCATTTTAGCTCTTCCTGTTCATCTGGGAGAAAATCCAAGTGGCAAATTTAATGTCACTCAGCAAAATTTTCCACGTAGCCTTGTTCAAGGCAAACATCTTGAGTGGAACAGGTATTATTAGATGCAAATCAAAATCTGTTTTTGTTGACAGAGAGGCAATTAGCATTCATTAAAATATTCAGAACTTTAAAAGTGGGTTCAGTGGATATTCAGTGGAGGGAATGGAACGGATGAATAATTAAGAGCAGGGTCACTGTTGGTAAAGCTCTTTAGGATACCTTTGGACAATCTGATCTCTCAAGCAATATTCAAAGTTGGTTGGGAGATCAACCGTTGATGCTTTTGTACTGTGAGATAGAGTTAAAGAATTAATCCAGCACTTCTGGAAAGACAAGGAAGAAACATGGTTTCTGACACTTAAAGGAATTAATCACTTTGAGTTAGCCTAAAAAGAAAAATATGAAGATTCATTCTAGGAAAGTTCTTAATCTTTTCTTATTTGTAACATGATAGGAAATACTTTTAATAATTGCATTAACTGCTTTCTGATTCAGACATATTTTTCATGCATTATCAAAATAATCTATTATTTGAACACATTTTTAAAGAAATTCTGTAGAATGCAAAAGGAATTCACCTTGTTTTTAAAAACAGAAACAAAAATGATCCCAGTGTAGGTAATACCTTTTTTTTTCCACAAGAGATGTGATGAAACCAGGCCTCAGAACAGTTTTTAATGTTGATAGAGCAGACTTGAAAAAACTTGTCCTATAAATCAAGCTGTTCTGGGGGCAAACCCATGTTGTTTTTAAACCACAGAGTGGGTCAGTGGGTGTGGTAGTGCACACGGTTGAATGGTGAATGTATAGATTAAAATACGTTTTGCCACACTAGTTTCCAGAGGATTGTTTTGGCCTGGTGTTCCAAACCATGAGCCAAAACTTTGGTCAGTATTTTGACAACAGAGCCAGGAAAAACAAAAAAGCCTTAGCCTGTGAAAAAGAAATGAAGATGTAGTGAAGGAAAACAGTAGTCCCTCTGCCACTGCCTTACTCAATCCATATGTGGGCTTAAACACAGGAAATACCCACCATTCACCGCAATCAAGCCAGAGGCTTGTGCATCAGAAAGTGCCTTGTGGAACTAATTGGACTCTATTAAGATTGTCATTGACATGGGAAAGCATTCTGAAATTTTAAATCAGAACATGCAATGTACACAGAAAAAGATAACAGTCACATTGTTGACTCAGGACTACAAATATAGGCACAATACACACATGGACATGAAAGATCTGCGTGCTGTGTTCAGTGATATACTGTATTAATTATCATTCGGGAGCATGTTTGTCTTCCTTCACTTTCTATGTTTGCTTTGCATCTACAATCTTTCCAGAATGGGCAGACTTCACTGAGTAGGTTCTGGCACCAGCTCAGAGCAGAGAAAATCTAAGCAATTGAAAATAATAATCAACAAAATTCGTGGTACTTTTGCCATAACAGCAAAGTTTACAGAAAAAAAATATATAGTTTGAAACAATGAAACTTCCAGGGAAGTTTTTCACTCATGAGGTTGGACAAAACCACATGTACTATAAGTATGCGTGTGCACACATGCTAATCTAAGTTTGCCAACAAATCTTTGGGAAAGAGTATACTTCAGCATTTCCATTACAGATGTCTTTTAAAATTACCCAAATACGGTGTATGTTGGAAGCTTACCCTCCTTTTGTTCTTATAGCCATCATATTATTACCTTGAGGACGACCTACAGTAGAGTGTATGCGCTTAGTTCTGACAACGATCTCAGTGTTGTGGCTGTCACTCACGTTTGTTTTATAGACAAGGCGAACTTGTTGCTAATATTCTTGGGCCTAAAATCTGTATTTGGTTTGCCTTTTTAGAAGTATGATTTCCCACTGTTATGAGGAACATGCTATATTTCATCCCCCTAAAATTTTTGGAAGGCATCACATTGTGTAGTCATTTGGGTCAAGATTTCTTTTCCGTGAAGGTTGACAATAACCATAGCCACCATCTATTTCAGAAGATAATTGATGATTAATATAGACAAGATGATCTCTTACCCAATTTTGAGTCCAATGTTTAACTGCCATTTTTTAGTAGGAAGTTTCTTTATTTTGTTAGTTTCAAAATGTCTTCTTTGTCATGGGTCACTTCCTGTGTAGTTTAGCATTTCTCCAATTTCAAAAACAAAATGATTGCAGCTAGGGAGGGTATGTAATTTGTGTTCATGAAACTTAGATTTACCATGAAGATATTGCCAAAGGAAAGGGAAAGTTGGACAAGCAACAAATCATTGGAAGGCTTTGATGTGTGTGTGTGTGTGTGTCTGTGTGTGTGTGTCTGTGTGTGTGTTTAAGTACCTTCATAATCTTAGTATAATGAAAATTGAAATCTGATCACCCAATTGCCAGGTTCTTTATACGAATTCTGAGACCTAATTCCAGATCTTTATATGAATTGACTCAATCAGTCCTCACAACAATCTTCTGGAGTAGGTGAATTTATTATTCCCATTTTATGACAAAACTGAGTCAGAGAGAAGTAACTTGTAGAAATCAGAGCATAAGTAATTTCTTGGAAAATGATAAAACACTGGTTCCACTGGGACCTACACTAAGCTGTAAAGTGTGCAGAAAATATTAAAAACAACTTTTAAGGTGATTTAAGTGTCTACAAAACTCCACCCTCATTTAAAAATTTCCTAGCACCGGAAGTAGTATGCGAAAATATCAGGTGAAAAATAGGCAAATAAAGATAAAAAATAGCTACTGTGGAAATATTATTATATTAGTTTGAGATAATGTCATTTCCTCCCATCACTCCATTGTCTTTCAAATATACACATCATGTGTATACACTTCATGCCAGTTGACAATCATAAAAGGGTCTCACTGAGACAGGGAGAGGTAGGCGACCTGTAAGTGCATTAGTATAAACACTTCTGTTTAGCCACATAGAGAAATTCTCTTCAGTGGAAGAGTAAAGTACTAGCCTATACAAAGGGAGAATGGAAGAATATGGATTTTACTTTTTTAAAAGAAGTTTTTATCTGAGTATAGTTGATTTACAATGCTGTGTTAGTTTGAGGTGTACAGCAAAGTGAATCAGTTATACATATACATATATCCACTCTTTTTATTTTAGATTTTTTTCCCATAGAGGCCATTACAGAGTATCGAGTAGAGTTCCCTGTGCTATACAGTAGTTCTTTATTAGTTATCTGTTTTATATATAGTAGTGGGTATATGTCAATCCCAATCTCCCAATTTATCCCTCACTCCTGCCCTTATCCCCTGGTAACCATAAGTTTGTTTTCTACCTCTGTGACCCTACTTCTGTTTTGTAAGTAAGTAAGTTCATTTGTACCCTTTTTTTTTAGATTCCACGTATAAGCGATGTATGATATCTGTCCATCTGTGTCTGACTTACTTCACTCAAAATGACAATCTCTACATCTTACATTTTTTTTTA
Organism: Aethalodelphis obliquidens; assembly: GCF_003676395.1. Lineage (NCBI taxonomy): Eukaryota > Metazoa > Chordata > Mammalia > Artiodactyla > Delphinidae > Aethalodelphis > Aethalodelphis obliquidens. The sequence continues at coordinate 5,714,441 of NW_020837977.1, read as the reverse complement.
ATAAAATAATTTTAAGGGGGGAAGATGAGATTAAGGAGACAGCCTGGTACAGGAGAAAGAGCTTTGCTTTGAATCAAGCAAGGCTGTGATCTTGCACAGGGCTAGGGCCTCAGTTTTTCCATCTGCAAAATGGAGGTAGGACAATCTCTTGGTTTTTGAGCATCCTGGGTGACAATGTCCCCTTAACTGGTTTAGCAGCCTGATTTAAGGCAGATGCTCTGGAATTAGACAGCTGAGTCTGAATCCCGACTCTGTGAGACCGAGGTAAATAAAAGAACCTTTTCAGTTTGCATTTCTTCTTCTGCAAAGTAGTTATGAACACAACCACCTTACCACACTGTATTGAGAATTATATCAGATAATGTAGATTAAGCACCTAATAGAATTCTTGGCGTAGAGTAAATGCTCAGTGAGTGCCAATATAATTATTGACATTACTTGAGAAAGAGTAAAACAAATCAATAGGATTTGAATTCCCTTTCCAACAATCCCTTTAAAAAATCTGAATAATAAATTTCTGTTTTCCATATAGTGGAAGCCTAGGTTCTACATTTCCTTTTTATTTCCCTTTGTGATTTTTACATTTGAACTTCAGCTTTTTTCACCTATGAAATGGGTATATATCCCCTCTAACTCTGTCGTGGTTTAAGTTTTGAAGATATCATTAAGCCATCTTTACACGGAATTGAATTTCTTAAAATGCAATCTCTATGGTACTGCACATAAAAATTATTAATGAACTGACATTTAGTTAGACATGAGCTATAATTTTGTTAGGCTAAATTCTTAACCTCAGAAACCCAGGGGGTAATTTTGCTTCATTGGCTTGAATAGGATGATAATTTATCCAAACAGCTTTAATTCTAAAAAAGTAGTTTCAGGGCAAATGTTTCCTTATTTGAAAACCCATTGTGTATATACATATAATTTTTAAGCAACAACTTACAAATGCCAGTGGAAAAGATAAGTGAAAGAAAGTATAAGATAATATTTCCAGACTTAAAGGAAAGACTGTCAGTTGAGAATGTCATGGATGACAGCTACACTGTAAGTCACAAGACACTTTGGACAGTACCTCTGTGTTCTTTATATCCTGACCTTTGTTATAGCAGACTTGGAGTGATCTTGACTAAAAATCACTCCTGAGGGTACAGTGAAATTTGCTCGTTAAACTATTTTAGTGTTTTTTCTGGATATCATGCATAACATGCTGCTGTCTTTCTGTGGCAGAACCCAAAGCTAATAGCTTTTACTGATTCTGCAGATAAATATCATATGTCACCACTCATTAAAAATCTGTTCTAAAACCCAAATTCCCATTAATCAACATTGTTCTTTATTTTCAAATAATTAATGCAAAAAAATAACACTTAAAAAAACCTTATAGAGAATCTATAGTTGGTTATGGATAGAAACTTTTAACTCGAATATTATAATTTTATAAACTCATATTTGGCCCCTATATATTTTCTTTATTTCTTTTAAAATAGAATCTTAAGTTCTGTCCTGTAGCTCATTTGTCTGTGAGTAACCTGACCATATATTTTATTTTCTGAACAGGATATTTTGAGAGTATTATCCAGAACTACAGGGATTGTCCTGGGGAAAAAGTGAGGGAAAGTCAGCTTATCTATAAGCATAGTTTTAATCAACCTAAGGATTTAATTCTGTAGACTGTGGAATAAGTTGGTGGTTTCAGGGAAAAAAAGCCACAATTTTTATCAATTAATACCCATATTGATACCAGAGCATATTGAAAACAAATATACAAGGATCTTTAAAACCTAATAATTTTTCAAATTAACAAGAGAGTTGTCAGAAATTCATATTATTCCATGCTATTTGTTGTCCTTTGAATTAGATTACACGACCATTTTTGGAAAATACTAAAAACTGAATACTAAATCTAACTTTTTCTTTTTGTGTTATATCTCTGGCTTTTAAAACAATATGTTGCACTTATGAGGTATCCAGTAAATATCTGTTGAATGGATGAAAAAGTGAACCAAGATGTTTTTGGTTAATCTGGAACTCTCTGGATAATTCAGAGCTAATCAACAAATGAAAAAAATTCCTTATTCCAAATTTCTATGTAAAAAGAAAACCACATTCTACCTCTTTTTGGAAGCTACACATATATGAATGTGAACATATTATTTACTAAAAAATCAAGCCATTATTGACACATTACTGAGAGAAACCACACAAATCATTTCATAGACACAGGAATGCTACTTCTTCAACAAAATGAGCAACTTTGCTGTTTTGTCTTAAGGGAGCTGTTTTTATGACTAGCATGTTCCTTCAAATTCTTGAGAAATAAGTATCAGCTAATAGTGTCTTTTTTCTTTCCTTCACCATGAGACAGTTATTTAGCAGTAGCTTTTTCATATTTAGGTATTATTTAATACCACAAACTAATTTCATCCTCCAGAAAATAAGAATTTTTTGGTATGTCTCATTTGAGAAGCATTATGCCCAGACAATACAAATACTTTATGACATCTTGTTATTGTAGGGTCTCAAGGTTGGACAGCAGCTTGGAAGGTATGTGTTATAAACACTTGACCATCCATCTTCCACTTCTCAGTCATTCCTGAAATAGCCTTTATTTTCTTGTCCTTGACCCAGCTCTGAGACTTGGGAGACAAAGAAACCACTTTCATGAAGTACTGGCAAGTAATTGTCTATTTTCTAACACCTCATACTACTCTGGACCTAGGAGTGGTCCTCCCCACTGCTGCTCTCAGATTATTAGTCATCTCCTGTTTGAAACCCATCCCATTTGGCTAGGCCGTTCTTCTTCCAATTTCCCAGCCAATGGAAGACACTGGCCTTTGGCTATGGTCCTTTTCTCTCCCTCAAGCCCTGCCATCACCTTGAGCTACTTTAGGACCCACAGTTTCAACTGCCATAATCAACGCCTCTTGGTTCCTCATCTCCTCCTGACCTCAGTCTCCACTCCACTTCTGTCCATCAGGCCATAACCTCACACCAGACACTGTCGTCATCTGCAATTTCCCTAACTCCAATATCACTAATTTTGGAATCCATATGTGACCATGACCTTCCTGCTTTCAGCCTGTCTGTTCAACTACACCCCATGAGGTGATGCTTCTTTCACCTCACCTCATTTGGCACCTCTAGGTCACTGACCATTTCACTTTATACAAATATATTAGCCTTTGCTTTTTTAAAAAAAATTTCATTCCTATCCAAAGCCATCATTCCAGTAACAAAAACAATCTTTTCAATAACCTAAATTTCCTCCACCTCTTATCTTTTGACTGTATTTACCTACAAATCACTAGGTTTGGTGACTCCAACTATTTATTTCCTCTGTGTCATATAACATGGCAGCTTGGTTCTACTACATTCATGGCCAACTTCAAATGGGCCCTCACCAATGCTTCATTATTTTGATCAAATCACTTTCTCATTCTCCTTAAACCTCTGATCTGACACCTCTGCCCCTTCCCCAGCAGATGACCTCACCTCCTAAGTTACAAAGAAAACAGAAGAAACCAGAGAGAAACCTGCTCATGTTTTTTAGTTAACACCAAATATACAAAAGTACTTTTATCCGTATCTATTTTATATTCCTTCTCTATTTCAAAATAACCTCTAACTTTTCATCTAAAGCTAACTCCTCTGCCATTTAGGTGGCTACTGTAGTTGTCTAAGTGGGATATGATGTCAGCCTAGAGTAAAAGGTGATAATTGGTTACACTCAAGGTATTTTCATAAGGTAGGATACACAGCACCTTCTGGTGGCTCAAACATGGGTGTAATACAGGAGAAAGAAAAAAAATATCAAGATTGACTCCTATGGGTTCTGCTCTGGCTACAGTGGATTTGAATTTATCAGACCATGCACTAAGAACTGGAGAAATTGGATAAAATATTAAAAACATGGGTATAAAGTCATCATGGAACCACCAAGACAGCCAAAATATGAAGTTCCAAGACCACTCTCCTCCCCAAAAAAGAGTATGTACAGAGAAGTAACCCAACATTCAGTGCTGCTTTTCACCTTGAGACATTTACAGATCCACGTATGTTCTGAAAAACTGAGCAGAACTCTCAGCACTCTCATGGAGCTAGGGAGACAAAAATGGAAGTTTGGGACTCATCAAGCTAGAGGGGCCCTGGAAAAACCTCAGATACTCTGTTGGGACCACTAAAGGGCTAAACTCTGTGAGTAAAATTGAACTAAAAATGGGCCAGGCTTCCTAAGACTGAAAATCAAATCAGAATCAGCTCAAACACTGATGTCTTTCAGACTTTTTGCTACTTCCTGTTAAATGCAAAAGCAAATTCTCTAAAGGAAAATATCATCCAGATCCTCAAATGTCTGACATTCAACCAAAAATAAACAAGGATATCAGGAAACGTAACTAAATAACTGAAAACCAAGAAAGTAACAGAATATAAACAGACCACTTGGAGATTCAGTTATTTGAGTATCTGACATGAACTCAAAAAACAAACAAACAAACAAAGAAAAAAACACATATGATTTAAAAAATAGACGGCAAGATGGTGAAGCCCAGAAGATAACTAGATATTAATAAAAGTATTAAATAGAAATTCTAAGGCTGAAAAATAAAATAAATACAATTAGAGACCTAACAGCAGGTTTAAAAGCACACTAGACACAGCCATAAAGAGGATTAAATGAAGTGTAAGGGAAGTCAACACAAATAAAGCACAAGGAGACAAAAGTATGAAGAATGTATGAGACATGTGAAACATGGTGGGAAGACTCAGCAAATTGGTTTTTCAATTCCAGAAAGAAGGCAAGGAGAATGGGGCCAAAGATTTGAAGATACAGAAGTCAAAATTTTCCAAAATTGGTGAAGCCATAAAAGTTATAAATTTTGTAATGACATATAGGTTTTTGTCTGAAAACGTGGGTGAATAATAATGACATTTACTAAAGATGTGTAACACTGAGGAGGAGAGGCTTGAACCAGGGTGGGATTAGAGGAATCAAGAATTCAGTTTTAGATATGTTAATGTCAAGATGCTTATTATATCTTGAAAATGTTGCATAGGCAATTTGATACAGAACAGATGGGTGAAAAAAATCAGAACCCATAGGTTTTTGTTCTATTTCTACCTACCAGGCTGCTTTGCGACAGTTGGTACATTACTCTCAGTTCCTTTCTCTACGAATGACTTGTCATTTTTCATTAGGGATTAAAAACTTTATTAAAATACAAAGACTATTTGAGTACTTAATGTTATTTTGAATGTGTATTCAAAATAAATTGTGGGATATCTGAAATCTGGTTTTTGAAGAAATTTAGCTGCTGGTGATGAGCCATGAGGAATTCTGGTATGGCTGTGTTTATTTTCTCATTAGAGTTTTAGTGGACTGATTCCGTCATCTTGTCTTGCATTTATTACTCTCCACTCCATGCTTTTCTCTTTGTGGAAATTTAAGGGATGAACTTATTAGATCCTAAGTACTTTGTAGCTGGTTATGATTGCGCAGTTCTCATTGGCATGATTGTAACTGATGATCAATGGAGTTCTTCAGAGTTTTATAATCAATGATATGTATCACCCTTTTTTTGTCTGAATGTTAAAGTTAGAGTGAACATAGGGATGGGGGTGGGGAAGGGTGGCTGTATCACAAGAGAAAATCTTGCAGAGGAATCCTTAATTCAAACATTAAATGTGAATTAAATTTAAAATTTAGCTTTAAATCAAACCAGCCTGAAATTAAACTAGTCAAATTATAATATAGAGAGAACTAACAAAAAAAAAGATGAAAGGTAAATGTCTCTGATAGTTAGATTTAGGATCTGATTAAAAATATTGACAGTCAACATGGATGTATATGTTATTTAAAACAGGAGGAGATCACCTAGGAAGGAGGCCTAGAAAACTGAAATTTTGCAAAGATTTAGCTCTGGCCACACTGATACTTAGGATCTAATTCAAGGAAGAGATTCCAGCAAAGGATTCTGGGGAAGGACCAGTTAGTTGAGATGGGAGAAAAATTCAGGAGAGGTGGAAGTCCTGGAAAGCAAGTGAATAAAGCAAAATTTGATCATTAATACTAGATGTTACTGAAATGTCAAGATGAAAATTGGGAACCCACCACTGGAATTGTAAATTTGGGAGTCACTGGTGACCTTGAGAAGAACTGTTTTAATGAAGTGATAGGGATGAAATTATGATTTGAATGGGTTCATGAGAGGATGGGAGATTTATGCCCTGGTCATGGTAGCCTAGGTCGTTCATTTCTTTCCACTAAGAAAACTCAAAAATGGATGAAATATTTGTAAAAACTTCTAAAAGCATAAAAGAGCTGACAAGATATTGAATCACTACAAAGGTACTATAAAGGAGGAGATGCTAATCCAGGGAATGGAAATCTGCAATATGGGGCTGTTTTTGCCCTGGGGTATCTATTAATATGAAAGAGTGAGCAGTACATCTAGTAGTTTCAAAGAATTGGGTAGCCAGAGTTTTAGTCTAGAGTTTTCCAAGGGAGAGAGGCTTGTTAAATCATCATACACTTTGGGTTAGTGCCCTGAAGGGATGCATGCTAATAAGGAAAAAGGAAGGAGTAGAACAGCTTTCACACTGATGCACACTTAAACTCATTTTATTTGACCAGAAAAAAATATAAAGCCGAGAAATTAGACTGAAATGATCCTGGATTGTTATTTTTCTCCTAAAACAGTGTTTTGGAAAGGCAAGAAAAAAAAAAAAAAAAACCCTCTCACATGGATAGATAGATAGATACATGATAAAGAAAGTGTAGTAAATCATTAAAAAATGTTAAAGGTAGAGTCTAGGTGGTGACTCTACAAATGTTCACTGTAAAATTCTTTAAATTTTTAATATTTTTGAACATTTAAAAAATAAAATGTGGCAAAAGAAGACAGCTGTCTCTGGAGGAAAGTAATATCATCTTAGGTCTCAAATCATGTTCAAAATTTATTTTTCAAATACAGTGTGCAACAGACAATAAAATATAACTAGGCATATGCGAAGACAAGAAAACATGAAGAAGAACCAGCACAAACAACAAAGAACAGAGACCTACAGATACTGCACACAGAAAAGTCACCAGACATAGACTAATAAACAATTATGATTTCTATGTTTAGAGAAATAAAAGCTCAACTTAAATTCAGCAAAAAGCTTTAAATTAAAATGGATATTGTGGATGTGAAATGAACCAAATAGAAGTTTAGAACTAAAAACTGTAATAATTAAAATCGAGAATGCAATGGTTGAGTTTAACAACAAAATAAACTTAGCAAGAGACAAACAGTAAACTTGATGGTAGCTAACAATAAACTGTCCATTATAAAGCATGGAGTGACAAAAAGATGAGGAATACATGAAAGACAGTGAAAGACAGACAGCTCGGTGAGTTGGTCTAACACAGATTCAATTGGGGACCTGGAACTAAAGGAGGTGAAGAATGTAGAAGATGCAATATTTAAAGTGATTCTGGACCAAAATTTTCCAAGGGTTTTGAAAACTATCAATCCACAGATTTTAATTGTTTAACAAATCTAAACTCACAGAAAATAAAAAGAAACCTATGCCTTGATACATCATAGACAAACTGCCCAAAACCAAAGACAAAGAGAAAATCTTAAAAGTATTAGGGGTAGTGGTGGTAGGTGACAGATTATTTCGAGAGCAACATTAGACTAACAGCTGCTTCTTAATAGCAACAAAGCTAGAAGACAGAGGAATGAGATCAATAATGTAATGTATGAAAAAATCTCCTGTCAGCCTAGAATTCTTTATCCAGTGAAAAATCCTTCAGGAATCAAGGTGATACAAAATATTTTCAAACAAAAAATGAAAACAGTTGTCACCAGAAGACCTACATTAAAATAAATACCTAAGGATTTTTTTTTCAGACAGAATCAAAATCACCCCAGTTAGAAGAAGAGAGATACAAGAAAAGATAGGGGAAAAATGATAAAATGCAGGTAAATATAAAGAAATACAGTAAGGTCAGCAGTTGACCAGGCTTAGGATTCGATAGGTTGAATAATTAGAGTTGGCTCTGGGATACAGGGGTGATCCTTAAGTGTCTGGGTACCTGGCCCTAGGGAGATTAGGGCAGAGGACTATTAACTCCTAGAGTATGAGTGTTCAGTAAAGAAGACAGCTGGAGTATGGGCTTTGGGTTGGTTGGTATACATATGAAAGGTATGCTTGCAGTGGAGTCTTTTGCTTCTCTAGGAATTAGCTGGCCCTGGGAGGAGTAGCCTCACCTCTGTCAGTGAAGCCCCAGATGCCTGAAAATCAAGAATACAGAAAATAGAGTTAATATAGGTGCAGGCACTTTTCCTGGCCCTGGTGATCTGGGGGCACTGTTCCCTTTAATATTTTCGGTGGTTCTTTCCCTGGACTTGGGTAGTTTTCCTCAAATGCATGTGTTGATCAGTACCCAACTGAGTACTTGAGACAAACCTTTTACAGACATCCAGAGTGCCTCCCCATTGCAGTGCTCTTCTCTTCAGTACTCTGCCTTACAGACCCTAGCAACTCTGCTTTCCTTGGCTCCCAGATCCATCTCCACACCTCAGAGATACCACCAGCTTTCCTGGGGTTTCCCCTGCAAAGGCTTACTGACCTGCTCTAGGCAGTAAGCGGAGGTCACTGCAAGTCCTGACACCTTGATTTCTTGCCTTTCAGGGAGCACAGGCCTTAGTTTCCTTATGTCCAGAGTCTTTAGAGATATTTTTTCATATATTTCATCTAGTTTTTCAGTTGTTTCAGGTGGGAGGATAAATCTAGTCCCTGCTGCTCAGTTTTGTTTGGCAGTAGAAATCAAACATCAGATTTTGATGAGGCACATATTATAATTTCTAAGGTAAGAACTAATAAAATATCTTCCCCCAAATATAATTTCCAAACCAATAAAGAAATAGATGGAAAAGCTAATTAATCTAAAATAAGACGAGAATGGAGCGAAAAAGTAATAGAGGACAAGCAAAACAAACAGAAAGGCACAGTAAAATGATAGATTTAACCCAAAATATATTAGTAATTACATTAAAAGTTAAATATACTAAATTATGCCATCAAAGGGCAAAAATTATACCAGATTAAATAAAAACTATGTGCTGTTTTCATATATACAGCAAGAACAAAGGTTGACAAGAAATGAGTTAAGCATTTATCTCAGGTAGTTAGAAAAGAACTGCAGCTCAATCCAAAAAGAAGAAGGAAATAATAAAATAAGGCCAGACATTAATGAAATATAGCTATCATGAAAAAAAATCCAAAAGATCCATGGCTATTGAAGATGTTAATGCTGTAATTTTAAAACTTCAACAATAACCCAAACAAACAAAACAAAACAAAACAACCCTTTGGAACTAGATGGATCATTGGCAAACTCTACCAAACATTTATGGGAGAGTTAGCACACCAACTTTTCCAGGGAATTGAAAAAGAGGGAACACCTCCTACCTCATTTTTATGAGGCCTGCCTAACCTTACTACTCAAACTGGCAAAGCTTCTATAAGAAAGGGATAATTAAGGCTAATATTACTCAAGAAAATAGATTCAAATATTCTAAAGCAAATATGTGCAAGTAGAATGCAGCAATACATATATTAGACAATGTATTATGACCAAATTGGATTGACTGCAGGAATGCCATGTTGGTTCCACTTATGTATTTATAAAATGCCTCAGTGAGGTTTGTCTCATTCCTTTCATAGAATAAAGGAAAAAATATATGGTTATTTCAATAGATGCAGAAACAAAATTCACAATCACTTATGGTAAATATTCTTTGCAAACTGGGCATAGAAGGAACTTCCTTACCTACGAAACGCCTGTAGCTAACATCACACTGTGAATCACATGGTCAATATGAGTTGGCAGTGTGATGTAGTTGCCAAAGCACTTGACCCGATCTTCTAAGGAAGCACAGTGCTTTGCTCCAGGAAGGCAAAGTCCTGCTTTATTTACTCTGCTTAGGTGAGACAAGACCTGGGATATTGTGCTGGTTTCAAGAGGCCCTAGTCTAACAGGGACGTGGGCCAACTGGAGAGACCCAGAAAAGATGGCAAAGACCAGAAGACATGGTAAGTGAGCAATGATGAAAGCAACTAAGGAGAAGAAAGAACTTAACAAGTGGCCAGGGTTTTCTGGGCAGGAGGTGTCAACTTAATTTGAGTGTCTTTGGAAAATAGAACTAGTACTAGAGAAGGGTAGTTAAAGATAGATGCACTTAGGAACTCTACAAAGAAGAACACTTTAACAAATAAAACTCTCTGAAAATAAAAACCATCTGCTAAATTCTCTAATGCGGTTAGTGTTTATGAAGAGTCTGGATGAGCCCTCAGCAGGGGTATTGCAGAAAGGGTTGGGATGAATTTGCAACATCTAAGATGATTTCTAACCCTAAGATTCTCTAACTCAACAACCATAGATGAGAACTTTAGCGATTTTTACCAAAAAGCCATTGCAAGTTTACTCCATGATGCCTTTTGGTTACAAACACAACAGCCCTACCAGAGTGGCTCTAAGTGTTAATGGCTTTGTAGCTCTTTTCTGAATTTTGTTAGAAACCACTGCTAAAACTTACTCTCCAAGAGGCTATTTTGCTTACATCATCATTGATAAACTCTAAAGTCGTTTTAGTAAGACTCTAGGTCAGTCAAAATAATGTTGCATATGGGTACTTAGAAGTTCATCACTTAGCTTCTACTTTTGGAATCAGGACACTTAATAAATAAAAACTCGGGGAAATTGAACTGGTTTCTCAACATCCCTGAATTTGCTTATGACTTCCTGAACTTTTCTCCTCCATTATACTCAGTTTACATATCATGTTTCTTCTCTTGAGACTGGCTTTATTTCCAAACTGACTTTCATATTTCTCCCCGCCTTAACAGTTTTCAAATTAAATGACAGCAAAAAAAAGTAGCATTTAAACAAAATTTCTCATCTAAATTTCCTGAGAATCATTACTTCCTTAATGTACATCTAAGTTATTTGCCTAAATATCTACTACTTACTTGAACTGTGTTCTTTTAAATTTGTGTCTCATTTCTATGATTTCATGAGTATATGAATGAATCATATTGCTAATAGTTTTTTCTATATATAAGCTCCATTAGAATATCTAGGTGGTTTTAATGTCTTGGTAGAGAGTTAGGGAATTTCTCTATTTCCTCCTACTCATCAGTTGTTCTTTCTCAGCTCAGTAGGGAGAGAGGGTGATTCACAAAGCAAAGCCTGTAAACCAGCTCTAGTCAAAGACCTCCGTGGCTTTGTGTCCAATGTCTGAAAGCCACTCCTGGTCTTATGTTTTATCTCTTCAGAAACATCTAAGCATTGAGGTAATGGTTAATGTCAAGGCTAGCTCTCTAACATCTAAATCCTAGTAATGCATCAAAAGGATTTATACACATGGGTATCATTTTTTCCCATCTTTTGTGATTTATGGTTTGTTCACATTGTCATGCTTAATATCACCTATGTTTCCCCAGTTACAATTCTTACTGTATTTCAGCTATGGTTGAAGGAAGCTTAAGAAAAGAAAATATTTGCCCACTTCTTTTAAATACATAATTTTATTTTAGCAAATAAATATTAATTACTTTCTTCTTTATTATTTTACTGATTACTTTATCAAGCTTGCATTTTTAACAGGGCTAGAATAGAATAATTATATGTTTTTAATACTGAGATATTTTTCAAGTGTAACTAAAGATACTTTTAAGGATTACTACTTTTCAGGATTTGTTTTTACCTACACATAAATTTTAATATTACCACAGTTATGAGTGTAGTCTTAAGGAATCCTTCCACATTTATTTTTAAATTTACTTAAAAATTCTATTATAGCTATTTATTAGAAAGTATGCTATTACAATGGTTAATATAAATCTCAAATGGTGCTCAATATTTTAAACAACACACTAGTAACTCATCAAGTGATATTTGTCGGGAATATTAACACTTAAAATATCAATTTATAGATTTTTACATGAGTTCTATACAATTTTCACAAACTGAAACATTTGAAAGACAAAAATCAGGTATTTCACTAATACACATACCTAATTTTCTTCAAATTCATTTATTTAGAATTTCATCAATTAGATTATAAACACCTTTATTATAATTTTGCTAAATAAAGTTGTATTCTATATAATAAATTACAAAGCATTCAGAAAAAAATTACAAAATGCATGGGTGTTTTATTGTAACCCAAGATTGGGTAGAATTTGGTACAACACTAATATGTTAGGGGTTCCTTCCGAGAGAGGTTAGTTACTAAAAATCTAGAAATGCTGGAAGCAATTTATTATGACCTGGTCCTATAGCATGGACCCTGAAGGCTCTGTTAGAGCAATAACGAACAATTAAAAATCAAAAAGTGGTTAGCAAGTCAATACAATCAAATTTGACCTTATAGTAATTTTATGTTGAAGAGACCAAAACTACACTTAGGAGCTGGGTTTCCCAGACTATAGATCAAGCTAGGCTTTTTCCTATCTTCATTTAATAAACTGTTGTCTAAATAAATAAAAGGTGAACGAACTTTCAGCAATAGGGTAAGTTTTTAGAGAGGCCGATAAAGAACATTTTCCCCATGGGATATATAAAAATAAGGTAAAGAATTTTTGTGCTGCATCCTTTGCAATCAGATTTGAAAATGACATGGGGAAATATAAATATCTCTTACTCTAACAGGAACAATAAAAATGAACTCAAAATTACACAACTCAAGATTCAAGACCAGCACTAACCACAACAGTGTGAGACAGGGCTACTTAAAGTTAAATTTTAATTAATCAAATAGAGTTTAAAATTCACTTCCTCAAATGCATTTTGCAGCATTTCAAATGCTCAGTAGCCAAATACGGCCAGTGGTTGTTTTATTGGACAGCATAGACATAAAATATTTCCATCACCATAGGAAGTTCTATTGGACAGCACTGCTCTAGAATAGAAGAGAGGAAAGGTACGTGTATATCAAAGGGAAAAGAGCCTAAATCCTGTGCATGGACAGTATCCGTAGCACAGTTGGTCCTTCTTTTCCTCCTTTTTCTCTCCTTCAATTTTTATTTAACCAGAAAATCCATACTTTCCAAAAAGTTGTTCTCTGGTCCTTTTGAAGCAATAGTATATTTTTTCTGAGAGCAAGCATTGCTGACAAAAACTGATCAGTTCTTTAAAAACATAGCCTAAACTTTACTAATTGGCAAGGCACTGAAAAGGCATACCAATATTAGAGTAGTAGAACTGGTTGACACTAAACCTTTATAGTTGTAAGGGAAAAAAATCAATAGTACAAATTGTACGTGGGCATTGAGATGAATATCTTGGTTACTGAGAATGGATTGGATCTCCGTAGCCTGGACTCCCTTAGATCTCATTGCTGTCTTCAGGAAGAGTTCTGTGTGGTCAACCAGGAAGAGATGAAGCCACATAATCCTGCAGGTTGTTCATGGAGGGATGTCCTCAGGCTCGTGATTTAGGAGAGCAAGTGAACCAGAGAATGGGTTGGAGTAGGGGGTCGAAAAGGCTCTTTAAGACAGAAAAAATGCTACACCATGTAAATTCCAACCTTCAGAAACCCATTCCAGGAAAACCACAGTGACTCAGCAGGAAGAGTGCTTATTTGAAGAAGTATCTCTAAATTGGAGACTCCCAAACTCTGCATTTGATTAAACACACTTAAGAAGAAAACACCCTCATTTTGTGTCGGCCTATTAGCTTGAAATGATTAAAATGATATCATTACCACTTATAAATTTTATATCTCCCTTAAAGATTACATTTAAAAAAACACTTAAATGATACCATGCTGCCATGAAAGGCAGTTTCTCCTCTCACTGAAATAATATTCCCTTAGGGTCAGATTTACATCTCGTGCAACGCCATGGGAGAATTAGACTCCAAGAAAGCCAAAGAGAATCCTCATAGAGTTACATAGGATGAAAATTTGGCTCAGACATTATTTTTTAGATAGAAACTGATAAACAGAATAAAAGTTAAAATATACAGAAATGGGGATCCGAGGTAACAATGCCAAAAGAAAGGGGCCTTTTGTTGTTGTTGTTTCCAGGATTTTTTTTCCCCTCCTTCTCTGTGCTATTTTGAACAAATTCTCTCCTGGTCTCTTTTTTGCTGGTGCTGCTAGAGCTTGCTAATATGAAAAACTAGGAATTCAAACAAAAATAAAATGGTTCCTCGTCTTATTTACCCTTCATAACGATGAGCTCTGAGTTGCATACTCTTTATGTGTCTCAAACTGTGATCTAAAAGTTGAGACTCCATGCTGAAATTATTCCATGGGACATGCTAACCACAGGACAGCAAGTACACAGAATGCCTCTTCTACTCTCTTCAAGAGACATCACCCTGTGCTGGGCCATATTCATGCTTAGAAAACCAATGAGGTCTCATGCTTATTAGAATTGCAAATGTGAACCTCAAGATGTGTATGTTGCAAGTGTACAAGTGATGCATTTTATTTCTTTTTCTTACAGATCACTTTCTTGCTTGTATTTTCTTTGCTTTATCTTTGCTTTATTGCTGTCATAAAATAATCGAGTATATTTTTGTGGTAATTCCAAGAACAGATGAACTGTACTCTGTTTTACTTAGTATCATTCAAATAGCCTCAAACAGCTCTTTCTCATTTCAAAAATCCAGACTCTGTAGTTCTCCCTCACTCTTGTGAAAAACATAATTTACTTTCGAGTTGCATGTAATATTTCCATGTTACATATTTTGGGCTGCTCATAAATTACTTTTTGATTGATGTTATTTGGCTGAAATTCAATTCCACAACCACAAACCATTGTAAAGAAGGTGGGAAATGCTGTTTTATACCTGCATTAGGCATATTTTCACATACTCCTAAAATGCTAATTGCTGATTTTAGAGACATAAAGCTAATTAATCCCATGAAGTCTGTAAAAGAATTATTCGAAGCTCAAATCATTGCCTTATTTCTGTTGCAGTGGTACCTATGTGTGGTTTCTATGCACTGTGTTTGGTACAGTTCAAATGTCTAGGTGTTTTTCTGATGAAGAAGCCAATTTTCCTCCAGCTTACAACCCAAAAGACCAGACCACTGTATTCAGAGAATATCTACCACATGCAGAACACTGCTCTAAGCCCTTATATGTCTTACTGTTTTCTTTAATTATCATAAACACTCTCTTATTGTCCCCACTTTGCAGACAAAGAAACTGAGCCCTGGAGATGTTAAGTGACTCGACGGGAAGCGGGGGAGGTCTCACAGCTGGAAAATGGTGGAACCGTAATTTGGTCCCCAGAAAATTTGACTTCAGAGAATCTATAACAATGGGGAAAAAGCACATCTGGATGTTTAAATCATCATGAGGAATGGTACGGAAGTTTTTGTATTTAGTTGCTAATTACTGTTTAATTCTCATTGACATCTACAACACAGTGATGGTTTATATGTAAGGGTTGAAAGGAATGATGCTGAACTTATTGGACACCCGCCATGTGCATACCCCTCTGCCAGGCACTTTATGTGTCATTTCATATGATTAGCAGGAAAGTTTTAAATGCTGTTTGACTTCCTATTATGCCAAAATAAAGCTACTTCTCTTTTAATATTCAAGTTTCTTCTACTAAATTATGTTGAAATATACCTGAAAGAAGAGAGTATTGTAGAAGTATCACTAAGATTAGAAACAAAGGAACGATTGAATTCAAAGATTAATTGCCTATTTTCAACATTTGTCGCAATATGGAGACTGTTGAGATATATAAGCGTATCATATTATGGTAATATATAAGATTAAAAAGGTGACAAAATATTTTTAAAATGAGGAAGACATAAATCTATTACCTATCAATCTATCTATCCATCTATCCGTCTGTCTATTCATATATCCATTCACCCTATCATCCATCCATTTTATTTTCATACAAGAATCTTTGTAGAGAATTATGGGTTTTGTCACCTTGTGCCATGGATGTGTAATAGTTCCAAATTTCTTTTTGCGGATAGACTTCAATCCATAATAGTTATGTGGCTTCATTAAACTTTTCCAAGGAAAAGATGACAGAGAAAGAAGTTTTCTATTGGAAACATATGGTTCAGTTTTTCTCTCCTCAAGTTCCCAGAGTCCCTCTTAGCATTGTCACTTCTCCTCGGGCTTCCATCTATTCATCCCAATGCAGCCTCTGGTCAATTCTAGAACCACCATCCTACTCCAGTGAGAGTTATTATTCCATATGAGCAGCCTGGGTGGCCAGCTGGAGCAAGTGTGAATGCCTATCCCTGTGTAGGGGAACAGTGTGGAGGAGGCTAAGGGTGGGGCTTCAACCAAAGACTTCTTTGAATGAAGGGACTCAGGGAAATCTAAGAGATGATGGTGGCATGTAAGAAACATGTGCATGTATCAGGAAAAGAGGAGGAAACTGTTCTCTTGCCCAAAGACAGTAAGCACTCACTCCTACCTTCTCACTGTGGGGAACTATAAGAGGCATTTTCCATCCTTGTTAGAAAGTTAGCCAGGACAAGAGTTGGTTATCCCCTCTAAAGTGTAATAGTAAAGGCAGGAATGTTGAAATATCCATATTTGTATCTATAAGGCTACCATACTGTCCATGATTATACAATCATGTATACAGCACATTGTTGTTGCTTTATACATGATTGTATAATGAATTACCTAGAAATCTGGAGACTCCTGGAAATAGCCCACAGTATGAAGCAGCATAGTAGAGTATTGAAAGTATTGTCTTATCAGAGGTTTAATCTCTGTGCTACCCTATACTAGCTCCATGGACTAGGGTTGAAATTATTTTATCTGGCTGAGGACTTTTCCTTAGATGTAGTATGTAGATAAGTATTATTGGGTTGTCGTGAGGATAAAGTGAAACAATGTGGTAAGAATAACTAGTATTTACTAAATGCTTATTATGGGTAACATATTGTTCTAAGTTTGTCGTATCTGTGGGGTAGGTATTATTTTTATTTTTACTTTTTTCAGATAAAAAAATGAGATCCAACTACCCAAGGTTTCACAGCTAGTAAGTGATGAGTTAAGGTTCAATCTCAGAACTCTAGTGCTAGAGTCCACACTCTACCATTGTGTTCTGCTGCCACCCTGATTAACTATTGCTATAAGAATATATACAAAGGGCTTAGCACAGCACCTGATTCACAGTTAGGGGAGAAAAAAAATTCATTCATTTGGCCAATACTTATTGATTATCTACTATGTGGTAGACACAGTCCTAGACACTGAAAGTAGAATAATAAGGCAAAAATCCCTGACTTCACAAATTTTATTCTAGTATGGGAAAAAATGCAAAAAATACATTAATAAAATACGTGAATAATTTTAAGTAGTGATTAATATCGTAAAGGCAATAAGATACATCAATGACACAGAGCATGTGTGAGTGGTAATGGGGAAGGCCATGTTAGCTCACATAGTCAAAAATGACTGAGGAAGTGATATTTGACCTGAGATGTAAATGATAAAAGGGAAACAGCCCTGCAAAGACCTGAGTGAAGAATTTTCCAGCTAGAAGAAATAGCACCGCCAAGGCCCAGAATGGGAATGAGTGTGGGTTCGAGGAACCTAAAGAAGGCCCCACTCATGTGGGGTTTGGGGGTGGAAGGTAAAAGTTGTAGGCAAAGATTAGCTAGATTACTAGGCACTTCAGAGCATGGTGAATGGTTTGGAATTTTTCTTGGTATAATGGGCCATTTGGGGATTTTATGGAGGGTAGTGATATCATCTGGTTTAGCTTTGAGCATATCACTCTGACTGCTAACTGGAGAATGGAGGGTAGGCAGCAAGGAAACCAGTAAGATGATACCAAAGATGATGATGGCTCAGACTAGAGTTTTGTGATGCCAAGAAGTGGTCAGATTAAGAACGTATATTCGAGGTAGTATTGACAAGATTTGCTAATTCACTAAATGTAGATATAAAGGACAGAGAGGAATTAAGGATGATTTTAAAGATTTAACATAAATAACTAGGGGAATGTTGGGATGAAGCAGGGACGGAGAGTGCATGGGTAGAAGAACAAAGAATTCTGCCTTAGGTATGTTATATATGAGCAAATACGTAGCAGCCATCAGCTGTCTACCTCCCAAGGATGTCATTGGGGGAAAATAAATGTGGTTTGCAAATGATATACTAATTTGAATTTAAATTTTGAATTGAATTTAAAATGCGGTTGGATTGGAATTTAAAACTTAGCTCACTGAATCTATGTTCTGAGAAAAAAAGGAGGAAATTCTTATGAGATTTTATATTGATCAGATTTAATTTCTTAGAGCTCAGAGGTAGGAGCCATCAGGCAGCAAGTTGATCCACAAGTCCTACAAATCCCCTTAGTTTGTAGTCCCATCATCTCGATCTGAATTCACTGCTGCCTGACAGCTGGGACCTCAGGGAGGTCCTAGTTTGAGAGCTGAGTAACCTGGGTCTCAACTTGCCACGGCCACCATGACGGGGGCTGCTCTCCATCCCTACACCCTTGGTCTTCAGTCTTTGGGACAAAGATTGGATTTTCCCAGGGAGTGAGTACAGGGGTGGTGATCGGTGTGGTAGCTCAGTGTCTTTTTGTACTTTTCTAGGGGTGGGAAGGACTGCCAATAACTGCTTCGTTGCAAATTTAGCCTAATTTCATGACAAGGGAAATTGGCCAGCCTGCTTTTGTAGGTGGTCCACTCCCCGTTTCCATGTCTCCCATTTGTGTCTTCTCACCTTCATGAAGGTGGCATGACCAACTTGATACCAAGGACACCAAGGCAGGCTCCACCTGCAGTACCATCTGGAGAATCTGGCCCAGATCTTTCTTTCAAGCGTCTAGGAGCGACCATGGTGTGACTTTTGTCCAGATACTCAATTTAAGAGTGCCTTAGGTGAGTGGTTTTCTGTGGAATCCTGAGGGAGAGGGGAAGCCAAGCATGAGCAACTCCGGGCCTCCCGCCTCATGTCTGCCAACAGCTCCCAGTTTTCTGTTTTAGATTTCGGAATTCTGAATGAGGTTACATGTGGAACCGCTGGAGGAAAAAAGAAATGTTTGAAAAGCACTGTTTAGACGAATAGGCCTAAGATTTTCAAAACCAAGCCGACAGATTAGATCTGTGCCTTTCCTCTAACTTTAATTTACCTCAGAAACATTTTGCAGAGAAGTAAAAACAGATCTGGGAGCTGAGGTGCAGAAATATTGTCTGGCCCCCCCTTATCTATATACCATTTATCTGCACAAGTAGGGAGGGAAGAATAACATATCTTTCTCCCTTTGGCTCCGAGGGTCGGCCTGGATTGTTAAAATTTCTTTTGGCTCTGGTTTAGCCCCAAATCCTCATCAAGCTCCTATGTTGTTGCAGAAGAAAGATTTAGTGATTGTTGCTCTGTCATTTACAAGTTTTCTGACCACTGGTGTTGACCTCCATGCATGTAGTAAGAATAGGTGGAAGAGCTGATGGTTTTTTTCTTTCTTTCTTCCTTCAGATTACTGCTGAGTTTTCAGAACCACGGCTCAGAAGTCATCAAAATAAAAAATTTCCCTCCGGTCATCTTTGTTAGGTCCAGAAGATGTGAATCAGCTTGTGGGTTTACCAGGATGATTTATTGTTTTCTGTGGAAAACTAGAGAGTTCGGTTAGGCCAGCAGCTTCCTTCTGCCTCTCTCTCCTCTTACACTCTAGCCCCAGCCATTGTGTAATTGGGTTTACAAAAAGAAAAAGAAAAAAAAAAAAAAAGAACATGGAAAAGTTTCTCAACTGAACTAACACACAGGGGACTTGTACTGCATCCAGAAATCCAGCAAGTCCTTCGGGAACCTGGCAGACAGATTCTGGCGTCAACAGGGCACCAAGCTCCAGCTCCAGCTAAAGGTCTACAAACAATGGAGCTGTCCAGAGAGCCCCGAGGCTCTGATACCTGGACCTGCTTACAGATACCGTTTTCAACGTCTGGGCTGGGTCCCATCAGTTATATCTATAAGCTGTGTTTAACAAGGCCACCATTAATGAGGTTCTGCTGTGTGCTCGACGAAGCCTTTTTTCTTTTTTTTTTCAATTTAGTTTCACTGGGCTGTGCATCTCAGGATCGTTATGCTCTTTCCAAGTTGCTATTGAACTGAACTAAAGTAACCTTGAAGGAACAATATAAGTATACCCAGACCTAATGTTAATTGCTTGGACTTCAAGGAAAAAGTTTCAAATAAGCTTCCTTTGAGTGCCCTCGCTCCCAGATGACGGCTGGACGCTCCTTCCCAGGACACCACCCTGCCCCCGCAGTCCATATGGTTTACTACAGGGGTTTCCCATGTCCTTATATGACCTCACACAACCGCTTAGGGGTAACACAGGGCCCTTCGTGGTAGCCCATCCACCAGCCACAGCTGATGGATTAATCGGGGAAAAGATATCACTTCCAAGTCTGTTCTCTGGGCTAAGTGTCTAAACTAATAGAGATGCAGAGAGGTCCTGCCTCTGTGGCTGGAAGATAAATGCGGGGAAACCATGGGCAGCTATGTTTTGTGTCATTTTAAGAAGCTATTTCATATCAAGGGCAAAAGAAAGTGATGTGCAGGGAGCAGCAGAGATTGGGGGCAAGTGAGGAGAATGGTTTCAGTTGTCCTGGGACCAGCTCGTCTCTAGCCTTCCCTGACCTCTGGTATTCAGTATCTTGTTTTATTTTATTTTACTTTATTTTATTTTATTTTATGGTTAAGTACATTTCTTTCAGCTAATTGGAGGTTTGCTTCTGTAACTTGCATCTGAAAAAGTCCTACTGAATATGCTCTTTAGTACGTCTTTGGGGGAACTTCTCCTTTCAGAGGCTATATGACAGTTACCAGTCAGTCAATTAATACTTACTTGCCTACGAAGACAAGTTTGATGTGAAGCATGCTAGGCAAGAAAAAGACAGCGTTATGAATTTGGTGAAGTTTATCATTAGATTCTATTCCCCTTGCTTTTAAGAAGCTCACTTTCCTAACTGTTTGACCTAGGCTTACGTTACCAGAATTGACTGAAATTGATTTCTCAGCAATTTTTTCCTCAGGCTTTATGTTATCCAAAGTGCTTGATTTAGAAAACAAAAACAAAAACCTAAGTCAAATAGGCGTAAGCAAAGAAAGGAATTTATTGTTGCTTATCACTAAAAAGTCTAGGGTACATCTAGTGAGAAAATGTTCAAAAGCGCTCAACTCTTGTCATCAGGATTTGCCCCTGTTCTCTATATTGGTTTAATTCTCAAGCAGCCTCTCTCCTCTTGGTGACACGATGGACAGAAGTTCTCAATAGTTGGTGAATTTTCCCTCCCAGGGATATTTGACAATGTGTGTTGACATTTTTGACTGTCACAACTGGGGACAGGGGTGGGCAGTGCTGCCGGCACCTAGTAGGTAAAAGCCAGGGACACTGTGAAACATCCTACGATGCTCAGCCCTTTCACCCAACAAAGAATTATCTGGCCCCAAATGTCAATAGTGTTAAGGTTAAGAAACCCTGCTTGAGGCATTCTATCACCAATGAAAGACAGCTTCATTGTCTAGAGAGATTTAGTGAAAGTTCAGGACTCATTGGCACTGGTTAGCTCAGCCTGGGTTATAGGCACATCCCTGAGGAAATCACTGTGGCCAGAGGGTGGTTGTACCCTCATAGGCAGGTCTGGGTCCAATACCCCACTGGTTATTAGGCAGGGAATTATTTCTACCCAAATTCCATGGACTTAGAGCGGGGGACGGGTGGTTCCCTAAAGGAAAATAATGATGTTCTTGCCAGAGAAAGGGTAATTGATACTTGGCTGTCAAGAAAAACAGCATCTACTAGAGTACCCTAGTTGGTTACCAGTGATTGATTCTATCAGATCAATGCCTGTGACTGTGCACATATGAGAGACTCTGAGGAGAAGGATGCCCTGGCCATTGTGTTCCTTTTCCTCTTGATCTGCGTGGGCTCTAGAGACAGTGTCCCCTTGTTTTTTGGTTAACCTAGAAGATCAACACCGGTGAAAGAACTTGTGTTAGGAATGGTCAGTCCGTGGGGTAGAGTTTAGGGAGCAGGTGGTACTTTAGAGGAGCTTTTAAATTATCATTGACTTCTCTGTCTATACTAAGCTGAGTCGCAGCCCTTGTAGCGGCTCATTGTGATAGGCAGAATGCTAAGAGTCCCAACATTTCCCAGCCTGTTGTACACACACTGCATAATCTCTATGAATAGGATGGGTTTTACTTCCATATTTAGGTTGTGTTATACGCACCATAGATCTTAAAATGGGGAGATTATCTGGATGGGCCTAACCTCATCACACGAGCCCTCTAAAAGTTGGAAGTGTTTTCAGTTGGTGGAAAAGAAGAAGTCAGAGATTCACAGCATGGGAAGGATTTGAAGCACTGTTGCTGGCTTGAAGATAGAGAGGGCCAGGCAAGGGCCGTGTGTGTGTGTGTGTGTGTGTGTGTGTGTGTGTGTGTGTGTGTGTTTCCTCTAGAAACTGAGTGTTCCCGTCTGAGAGCCAGCAAAGAAATGGGGATGTCAGTCCTATGATTCAAGGAGGTGAGACCTGCCAATAATCATGAACTTGGGAGAGAACCCTGAGGCCCAGATGAGAACAGCAGCACCGGCTGACACCGTGATTTCATCCCAGCAAGACCCTGAGCAGAGAATCCAGCCATGCCATTCTGGACTTCTGACCTAGAGAAATGGTGAGACAATATATTTTTGTTGTTTAAACAGCTAAGTTTTGGGTAATTTGTCATCCAGCAATAGAAAACGGATATAGTAATGGATTAGCTCAAGATTGCCCATTTCCATTGCCACTTAATGCTCAAACATTGCGTGGCAAAATGGCAGATGTAACCCTACAAGCAGCAATAAATGTTGCAGGAGGACAGGTTAGATTATGTAAAATGTTACTTGATTTGAAAAGACCACACGTGGATTCAAGGTAGGAAGGACCACAGCTATTTTTCCCATCCATGAATCCACGAATGGATAATTAGCAGCACTGTTCTACCTCCTTTCTTTGCCCTTTCCTCTCATGGAGCTCCAGCTACGATAAATTAGCCTTGGCTCTCTGGATTTGCCTTGTAGTCTCACATCTTCCCGCTCTGGGTCAAGCTCTTTCCTCTGCCTGAGATGTTCTTCATCCCTGACTTTCCCTGGTAAATTTGACTCTTCTTTCAAGGTTTGGCTCAAGTGTAATTTCCTCTGTGAAGAATCCCTCCTGTTCTCCAGCTCATGGTGCAATAAATGTCTTCATCTCTCTGTGCTTCAGATCTCCTTTGTCGAAGATAAGGATTTGGGGAGCAGGAAGTCCGACCTGGTTGCTTTTGGTGATTCTCATGGCCCCTGAGCCATGAGAACATCACGGGATTGTTGAACAGAAGTCTGCCCCAAGCCTTGGTGAGCTGTCACTACGGCAGGTCATCGGTTGGAACAGCTGGGGACAAGACCTCTTGAATGGGCTTTGCTTTACCATGTCTCTTGTCAGCTTTGGATGAAGAATCTCGTGTCCCCCGACAGTATCAAGGTCTCACAATCCCAGCAGGTGATGCTGCTTGGATGAACTGCTGGGGCAAGGACATTTTCCCTTGCCTGCACTGAAACTGTCAATAGAAATTAATTATTTTCTGCAGAAGTTCACAATTCCTGGGCATCAGCTTCATCACAAGGCACACAGTGTGCACAGAATCAATTTCTTGAATAAATAAAAGACAGCAGAGCATGATTTCATAAAGAATTTCCTATGCTCGCTCACCTGTTAACATAATTCTGGTGTTTATATATTTGGAAAGTGTAGTGTATATGCCCCCAGGGGTCTGCAGGCTGGGGGCAACAGGATGCATCCCTGAGAAGGGCTGAGAAATCTGCCTGACTCAAAGAGTATTGGTAGGGATCCCAAGCTCTAGGCTGGCACGCAAGAGGGATATTTATTTTACTTCATCAGCTGTTGACTATGCCTCAGATAGCACTGTTTGTGGGAAGCGACTGATATCTTATTCTTGGTACTGAAAAGAAATGTCAGCTCAGGTTGTTTAGTGCACTTGGGACTTACTTCAAATATATTAGCAAAATCTAGCATTCTGTTTTTTTATTGAAGTATAGTTGATTTACAATATTACATAAATTTCAGGTGTACAGCATAGTGATTCAACATTTTTATACGTTATACTGCATTTAAAGTTATTACAAAATAATGGCTATATTTCCCTGTGCTGTACAATATATCTTTGTTGCTTATCTATTTTACATATAGTAGTTTGTATCTTAATCCCATACCCCTTTCTTGCCCCTCCCCTATTCCCTCTCTCCACTGTTATCCACTAGTTTGTTCTCTATATCTGTGAGTCTCTTTTTTTTTTGTTGTATTCACTAGTTCGTTGTATTTTTTAGATTCCACATATAAGTGATAACATACAGAATTTGTCTTTCTTTGAATTATTTCACTAAGTGTAATACTCTCTAGGTCCAACCATATTGTTGCAAATTTCATTCTTGTCAGGGTCGAGTAATATTCCATTGTGTGTGTGTGTATATATATATATATATATATATATATATATATATACACACATATCATATCTTCTTTATTCATTCACCTGTTGATGGACACTTGTGTTCTTCCATATCTTGGCTATTGTAAATAATAGTGCTATGAACATTGTGGTGTGAGTATCTTTTTGAATTAGTGTTTTCAGTTTTTTCAGATATATACCCAGGAGTGGGATTGCTGGATCATGTGGTGGTTCTATTTCTAGTTTTTTGAGGAACCTCCACACTGTTCCATAGTGGCTGCATCAATTTACACTCCTACCAACAGTATACAAAGGTTCTCTTTTCTCCACATTCTTGCCAACATTTGTTATTTGCGTTCTTTTTGATGATAGTCATTCTGACACGTGTGAGATGATATCTTACTGTGGTTTTGATTTGCATTTCCCTGATGATTAGCCATGTTGAGCATATTTTCATGTGCCTGTTAGCCATATATATATATATATATATATATATATATATCTCCTTTGGAAAGATTTCTATTCAGGTCTTCTGTCCACTTTTTTGATTGATTTGTTTGGTTTTTTGATTTTGAGTTGTATAAGCTGTTTATATATTTTGCATATTAACCCCTTGCCTGTCATATCATTTGCAAATATTTTCTCCAATTTATTAGGTTGTCTTTTTGTTTTGTTGATGGTTTCCTTTGCTGGGCAAAAGATGTTAAACTTAATTAGGTCCCATTTGTTTATTTTTGCCTTTATTTCTTCTGCCTTAGGAGACAGATCCAAAAAAAAATATTGCTACGATTTATGTCAAAGAGTGTTCTGCCTATGATCTCTTCTAGGAGTTTTACAATTTCAGGTCTTACATTTAATCTATTTTGAATTTGTTTTTGTATATGGTGTGAGGAAATATTTTAATCTCATTTTTTTCCGTGTAGTTGTCCAGTTTTCCCAGCACCACTTACTGAAGAGACTGTCTTTCCTCCATTGTATATTCTTGCCTCCTTTGTTGTTGATTAATTGACCATTAGTGTGTGGGTTTATTTCTGGGCTCTCTATTCAGTTCCATTGATCTGTGTGTCTGTTCTTGTGCCAATACCATAGCATTCCATTTTTTAATCCATTAATTCTGCATTCAACAAATATTCACTGAGTGCCCACTACATGAATACAACAGGGAGGACAGGCCTTTGTGATGGTGTCTCGGAGTTTACTTCCAGTAGGGAAGAGAGACATAAATTAGTATAAAAGTGCTACTGCAACAGGTACTTCAGAAGAGAGGTTCCCAGGGTTAGGAGAGATCATAAGAAAGTTTGACTGAGTCAGGGAGGTGAAGGGAAGCATCTCAAGGAAAGTGATAAGAAGGAAGAGAATTCCAGGCTGATAAAAGAATGTGTGCAAAAATCCGTGCAGCGGGACAAGACATAGGGATCTCAAGACGCTGAAAGAAGGCTGGGGTCCCTGGAGTGCAGGGAAAGAGCAGGAGGGGAGCATGAGAAGGGGCCTGGAGGGGTTGTACCATGGCATAGATGTTGGGCTTGATCCTGGGAGCAACTGGAAGGCTTCAAGGGTTTGAAACAAAGTGATATGATCAGATTTGCACTTTCAGAACACTTCCTCTGGTTGCAAGGTGGAAAATGGATTGGGGGAGGCCAGTGTAGATGCAGTAAAGTAGGTAGGGGACTACTGTGGCCCTGATGAAAAGTGATGGCAGATTGGACAAGGGTGAGAGTGGAAGAGATATATTCACAGGAAGGGACTTGAGAAATATTTGGTATATAGGTGTGCATTTTCCCAGAAAAAGCTATAAAGAACGTTTGTAGAGTAGATCAGCTTCTGATTCTTAGGTTGAGAACTGAACACTTTAAAACAGAGTTTATATATATATATATAAATACAGAGAGGGAAAAGGCATTTATTTATGCAAAAAAAGACAAATTTTAAAAATAATTTAAATAATAAATTAATAATAAATAGTAAAAATAAGATATCTAAGACATTGCACTAGGCAGAATTACCGAACCCTCAAGGCACCAAAACAATCCTACCTCATGTGGCTTGCACTGAACACACAAGCTGGGTGGAAAAGGCTTATGAAATGGAGACTTTCATGTGATTCAAAGCTTTCTATAAATGTGTAGCCAGAATGTAATGTGATGGTTTACGTTATTTTTCTTTTTTTTCACATGGGACTCCTCATGGCTAAGATATTTTGGAGGGTACATGACCATTTCTAGTCCTGAAAATAAAATCAGTCTAGTCGAAGTAAATAATTATCGTCAAGGAAAAATAACTTATTTGAAGTAGTCAGATTCTAGTGAAAACATTCCAAGCCCAACAAGCAATTTTGTTCCTGTGTTTACCCTGGGACTCCATTACTACACCACAGAGACATGGGTCTTCTGTGTGTCTCTGTGCAGAGATTTAATTAACCATGAAGGTGCTTGATGGTGAGGAATCCTGCTTATTCATGGTGTTTTAACATCTATGAAAAGGAAATACCATGGTTTTCAGGTCTGGTCACGCAGCCATACGTTTCCATTCAGAAACAACTGGGAGGGGGTGTATTTCTTAAATAAATAAACTGATTGAAAATATGTGCGGCTGCCCATGAGACAAAATGACTGACAGTTACTGTTCTTTGATTGATCAAATGCTGATTGATTTATCCAGCATTTGCTTATATGTATATAAGCAAATGCTGAATAAATGAGAATCTATTAGGATCTTACCCTGAAGCAAATATTTAATCAGGAAACATCTTAGAAAATAGCTGAACAACTTGAAATCACAAACTCAAGTTAGACCACTTGACTGTAGCTTCAAAATATGTGATACAGATTTATCCCCCCGTGAAAAGTTATTTTTCGACAAGAATAACCCCAATTTGGATTAACTAGAGGACTGGAAAAGAGAGACAGAAAAGCCACATGTGCCTCAACCATCCATAAAATATGAAACAAAAACGATAAATGTAAAGACTAGATTTCCAGTGCTTTCAACGTCTAAAACCTGTGTGAAGAGGGCACAAGGCCATGTTCATACGGTGCCATGTGTTACCTGGTGGCCATTTTCCCAGCACTGGATCCATTTTCAGCCCCATGAACCAGTCACTTTTGTTTGCAGCCGTCAGTTGGTCTAGACAGACAATTCTTTTCAGATTCATTCTCTTTTGATAGGTTTATCAGATTTCCACCCCCATTTTTCCTTTATAATTTTCTACTTCCTCCTGTCTCTCCTGCTGGCACATGTGATATAATGACATTTACTGGTGAAGGTCATTAATGGCCTAAAGTCTTCGAGAGCAGCGGAAAGACCAGGAGAGAAGAACGGTGTATGGTGGATTCTGCAGGCCTCCCAAACTTTCCTGTTGGGAATCATTCCTTCCTCACCTACCATAAGAATAACCACCCCCTACCTGACTCCCAGTTTCCTGAAATATTGAATCCCAAGGAAAGTCAGGTCACCTAAGAAGCAATGCAATGGAAGAGTTAGGAGCACACTCTCTGGATGATCCAGCGCCTAGGTTCGAGCCCTAATTTTGTCACGGCTAGATTTGCAATCCTAGGCAATTGCTAACCTTCTCATGTTCACTTTCCCACCTGTAAAAGGGAGAGTAATTGTTGTGAGGATTACATGAAAAAAAAAAAAAAAAGCCTAAAGAGTTCCCTGCACAATGCCCAGCATATTATAATCAGCCAATAAATATTAGCTATTCTTACTAAAGGTCAGAGATGCAATCATTTGAACCCCAGCAGGGAGACACTGGGAGCACGGCGTATAAAATTCTGTATTTCTACTATCTTGTACAGATATTTATTTGCTCTGGCAAGCTTTATTTTGTATGAGCACATACAAGAAAAGAGTTCTGTCGATAGAGGGAATTACTTTAAAAAAATAGAGTAGGGAGAGCTTTAATCAAGTTGTGCTCAGGCATGGGGATATTTTTTGTTTATTTTTAGAGCAGGAGAACTGTGCTTTGGTAGTCCTGTCCCGCCGGATGTGTGAGATATTTAAAAATCAATTCCAGAAACCAAAGCAGTACTGTTCAAGATGCAACAAGGGCCAGATTTGAGCTACACGGTCAATGTAAATAGTGTAAAGGCGTAAGTCACACTTTATGGTAAGCCGGACAAAACAGAAGGAGGCGGACAAGCTAATCAAATAATTAAAACTAGTGGAAAAGAACTGGTTGACAGCAAGAAGTCCACTTCTGTAGACAAACCACTTAGCTCTAAAAACATATACACATTGATATATGATGGCTACAAATGAGCTTGCGATTTTCCTCTGAAAGTATTTGAGCAGGAAATAAAACCTTTTCCCAGTGGATAAAATAACAGTCGTTTCTGCCAATCTAAGCAAGGCAGATTTAAATTTTATATGTGTCCAACTGCTTGTTCCCCCTTAGCTAATAACCTGCATGGTGGAGACATTTCAAATGAAAGGGAGTTCACAGCCCCAGAACCCAGCTCGGAATATATCTACCATGCATGTAAACAAGCAAACCATTATGTTTCTTACTGAGATAAAGAATACAATGATAAGTGGGGACTTTCACAAAACAAAGAGCTTCCTATTGGGAGTGTGGATAATCTTCCAGAAAACCCTGTGTTTTGGCAAATCGCACCAGATTAATCTATTAGGCATCTCCTTTCATTATCAAATTTCCGCTGCCTATCACAGCGACTGCCTTATCAAGCACCCCTTTTTCAAAAGCAGCCCCATTCCTAAGATTTCAGATGCTGGCCGTCCCCGCTCAGAAAACAGGTGCCCCTACTGTTTGCAGGCAGCAAAGGTCTCTGCACAGAAGCCTGGGAAAGGGCAGGGCTATCAGACTCTGTTCTACCTGAAGGAACAGGTAACAGAAAACTGTTGATTCAATGAATAGAACTTAATTGGCACACATTAGCCAGAAGTGAGTGTTGTTCCGAATTAAAATTCCTTCAAAATTTCCCACTGACAAGAAAAGCTTAAAAAAGAAAAAAAACGTAGAAGATTGTTTTGTGATTATCAAATGGACGGCTCCAAACAATGGAACTATTCTTTCCGGAATTCTTTTGTAAACATCACGTTCACCCAAATTCATTCTTCAAATCAGGTGTCGAGGTTTATGACAACTTCACAGAGTTACCTATGGGGCCTAAGCTGTTGGGTGCATTGTCTATATTCAGGAGGAAATGAATTCCATGGTTCTACAAAAGACTAATATTCCAAGTCAATTAGCATGATGTATCAGGTTTTCTGGTTTTCAGTGTCTCCACTTGCCAGCCCGTCTTCTTTCCTTACTTAATAAAACTGGGCATGTGGTTTCTGACCAGACCTTTTGTGTGCTATACCAGGGTCACCCACCAACACGGGGCAATGAAATCCACTGCTAACCAAAAACTCAGCTTTCCTGGGGATGCGCCCGAATACGCATATATAAGCACCAGATTGTTTATATCACAGATAATATTGGTAGTCTAGATATATGTCATTCTGATATTGAAAGTTATTTGCAGATGGTCATTCAGAGGAGGACGATTATTTTGTTTTGCTTAGTCAATAGCGTTAGGA
Organism: Aethalodelphis obliquidens; assembly: GCF_003676395.1. Taxonomy (NCBI): domain Eukaryota; kingdom Metazoa; phylum Chordata; class Mammalia; order Artiodactyla; family Delphinidae; genus Aethalodelphis; species Aethalodelphis obliquidens. The sequence continues at coordinate 5,684,393 of NW_020837977.1, read as the reverse complement.
TTTCTTCAATGTCTTCTTGTCAGATCTGTCCACAGCAAGTTCTGGTCTTGCTAGTATTATCCAGGCCCATCTGCATTCTCCGGCAAGTAGAAAGACTTCATTCTCTGCTCTGAACTGAGCTCTTAAAAACTTGGCCAGCGTGCGCTTTACTGTAATAAAATCAAGGCGTTCAGGAAGGCCACCGTACTGACAACCGGAAGATCCAGTCTGCTTGCAACTCCCCTGCCTGCCGGCAGGATGGCTCAGACATGGGTGCTGGCTCTCCAGGGTGGTAGGAAGCAATTGATAAGCACATGCCTTTGCTTCCGGCCCTCTACAGCACCCGCTTTGTTTCATCTACAGATGATTAAATGGTCTACAGGGCGATTATGAACTGGAGGAAGGAACAGCCAGCTCTCTCCAGGTTTCCTCAATCAGCGTGATTGAATTTCTCAAAGGCAGAAAAGCAGTAGCAGCAGCAGTTTCGGGGACTTTTCTTGGAAAATATTCCGGCAGCTCAGAATTGAGCCTTTTTCATTTAACTACTTGCTGTTTCATTTTATTATGTGCAAATCGTGGCTTAATAGATTTACAGTTGCTATAAACTCTCAACCCTCAGGGTAGCCCAAGTGGCGAGTACTTAATAAAATGACTGATATGAACCCAAGAAAAGTGATAGCTGCAAATTCTAACCAGAGGTGGAATAAACTCCATTTTAATAAACGGCATGCCAGCACCCTACACTCTTCCAGTCGAGGGGTAGTATTTTCATTGCCCCTTATAAGTGATAGAAAAATATAAGGTATTCATTTGGGGGGGAGGGGGAATAATGGGAAAGTGCTTGAGAGAAGTTGAAATAATTATTTATCGTGTCACGATTGATAGGTAAAGTGCTATTCCTTAAAGATATTGGTTTGGAAATTTATGCAGTAGGTAAATATGTATATAAATACAAGGTTTAGAAAGTTTTATTTTTTGAAAAATCAGAGATTGGAATGAATTCCTTTCCTCCCTGCATATAAAACAGCAATAAAACAAAACAAGTCGTCATCCTGTAGTCCAATACACTACCTACTCTTTCTGTGGCAGCATCTCCATCATGGGTTACCATCAACAATGATCATAGATCAGAATCCCAATGGTTGAGTCACTTACCTAATATGAATGATGTTTATAGACATGTTGAAATAATCTGTTACCCAAACAGGGCTTTGGAAAATAGCTTCTTTAAAACTGTGCAACTCATTCGGGCAACTGGCTTATAAAAAGAATCACTGAATAGGTGTCATAATACCTGCGTATGGTTCCTGAAGCAAAGTAACTTGCCACTTGACCTTGGACTTAGTAATTTAGGCTTCATTTTGGATCGCAGGGACTCAGGTTTCTCATGTGTTAAATGGGCTTTTATCTTCCCTGATAAGCTCATGCCATTTCAAAAATCAAAAAAAAAAAAAAAAAAATTCCAAAATCCAAAAACAAAAGTGAAATAGCTTTGATAAATACAAAATGGTATACAAAGGGCAAATTAATGTAACCATAACACTCTGTCAAAAACACATCATTGGATTTGGATTGTAACACTGAAAATGTGGCCTACCAGAGAAAGGATGTAAACAATTTAAAGGGATAAAATCTTCTACATTATGACCTAAGTTTCCAAGAAAATCACATCAGCAATGACACATATTCAGGATTCTGTAAAGGGATACAGCCTTTTTAAGTCTGAGCAACCAGTGGTTTAGAGACTACTGTTTGAATGCTCAAATCCAGGGCTGGTTAAGTCTGGACCATTTCATGACTAAACAGAACAAAGTGAGTCCTAATTTTACATGACTTGTTGGAAACACACACAGATCAGTAAACATTGAATAATTAGAAGGTCATATGAAGGCTTCATCGGGATAATCTAATTTCTCTTGGTATCATTTATACTAAAGGAATCTTTTTGCCCTAAATTGTGTAATAAAACCTATGGTCAAATACTAATGTTAGGAATCTGAGTTCAAGCCACTAATTTAAATAAAATAATCTTTAAATATTTAAATAATATATTTTACTACAGCATAATTTCATTGACTAATTTATTTTTCCTTTGAGTGTTTTCCAAAGGAAATCAACTTAATCTATTAGAGACTGGATTAAGTAATTAGCAAATTATTCAGGCTGGCAATTGTCATTTCAACTTTTAGCAAAATCTGTGCAAGGAGGAAAAGGATGTGAAATTCAAGGCAATTAGATTCCTAGGTTTTTCAAATTAGTAAAAGACTTGAAGCAGTAGGGGAAAAAAGGAAAAGTTACTTTATACATTTTATGGCAGGCAGAGGACGTGAAGCTGATTTTAATAAATTTAAATTCATTACTATGCTTATCTGAAGAAGACCGGCATTCTGTAATTCATTTGGAAATAATTAATAATATAGATACATGACCTAACCCAAATGGGGCAATGAAATAATTTAAAATGTTTGGGTAAAAATGTGTTAAAGCAAAACCCAACTGTATAGAATGAGAAATATAAAATGTTTGCTGAGTAAATTATTTTATCCACAGCTCCTCTGAATTGTGCTCAAAATCCCCAAGACGTTTTTTAAGATGTGTACATAAAACATTTAAATATTAACGTTAATGTCTACATATATTTTTCTTTTGTCTACAAATTTCTCATCTTCCTAAAATCAAAGAAATATATAATTATTCAGTGAGTAACATCATTTGGGGGGAAAAATAATCTCTTTATGACATGCCCTTGAAATAACATCTGTTTAGTATAATGTAGATAGGAGAACAGTCTTTAATTCATCCATCCACACAGCCACTTAAAGTCTAAGGATATGTAAAGTATAATGTGATTTGCTGCATTTTTGTTGTGAAACATAATATTAAAATGGTTCAGAAGCTCCCAAATGTAATTTTAAAATTGCATAGACTTCTACACTTCATTAACAAATGACAGATGTACAGATAATAAGGCTCTAGATTGGAGAATATGCTATTGAGCAGCTGTTAGCACAATGCAGTAAAGGAGGCCAGTTGCAAATCTCATCAATAGTTCTACCAGTTTCCACTACTTGGATGAAAAGTGATAATGTATAGATCTCACAGTCATTAAGAACTTTCCGTTACTCCTTTAGGATTAATTTGCATTGACCCAGAATTTTGTATTTGCTTAACACAAGCCATGGGTTACTTTGATGTTATCTGCTTCTATAAACAGTAATATACAGTCCTCTCCTAGGCTAAAACAGCTCTTATTCCAGTGAGAATAGACGGTATTAATCATTCTGAAGTCCAAGAGTGCTGATCATAAATTGTATGTGGGGCCCTCACTCAGTACCTCCCAGGACTCCCATTTATCAGTAATTCCTCTTTTCCACCTGCATATAAACATATAACGAGTAATTTATCTCAGAACCTGGGCTCTGTGATCTTCTTCATGTCTGGGAGACAGGAGAACCATTTTGTCAACAAATAAATATTTATTCTCCTAGCTTTTGAAATAAAGATCTAAATTATCTGCCATTTCTAAAGCCTGATTCCCTCAAGTGGCCAGAATAGAAAATGCATGTCTTGCCTTTAAGTTTCACGTCTATGAAACAAACGGGATGACGGCAGACAAAAGGAATCATTTTTCAACAATGTTAAAAATAAAAGATAGTAGCTTTAAATCATGTCTGAGATATCAACACAGACTTATTTTTGTCATACATTAAGACTAAAAATGCTAGTCTACAATTTATGAACCGTTGGGTCTGGAAAAATGTCTGGAGAGCATTATTTTTTTTAAATGCAAATCTGCAAAGATCTGCAGAAATATTTATCTTAAACAAAAGCTGAACAAATAACTCAGCTCAAGATCAATACAAATCAAAAGAAAGCACAGAAGTTAACTTTGTTTCACAGATATTAGCAAAGTCTCCCTTCCATACCACCCAAATTAGCTAAATCTGAGAAGGGGTTGAATCTGGTACATATATTTTTAAGGGAAAATACCCTCATAAAGTTTGGAAGAAGATAGGCAAGGGGAGCAATAACCAGAAAGGAGACTCGATGGAAACCTTTAACTTCAGGAGGTGTTCATTTCTTCATATGACCTCATTTGGTAGCTTTTGGGATTTTCCATCACGTAAGTGAAAGAAGGCAAACCAGTACACACAGACTCCAACTCTGGAACACAGAGACATTTCTGCAACATTTCTGGTTTCATCCCAAGCTTAGCTTGGATTTGTGAATTTCAAAGCTCTCCCTGTTTCATTGTGAACACGTGGTTTTAAAATTTTGCTGGGCTCCAAACTTACCAGTATGTGAGTTTATTTTATGTTAAGCACCTTAAAAATCCAATCCTTAAAATGCTAATAGAAACAACAAAAACATAAATAAATCATTGCAAAGAGCCAAAAAAAAATCCAATTTAAGAAGGTAAACCTAAAACAGTTTTGCCAGAGTGCAAATGGAAAAGGATTAAACACTTTGTAAACACAATCTTTTCTTTTTGCTAAAACGATAAACTCCACAACTTTTTTAAAAACATGATCTAAAAAACAAAAACAAAGACAGAGTGTGGAAATATGTGATTCCCCAAATTATTCTACAGACTGCCATGTGACAGTTCCTTTGGTGGATTAATTTAGTTTGTGCAGAGTTCTGCTATCAAAGCTCAACTTTCTTGGGATTACTGTAGTTCCTCATTAGATGGGCCCTTAAAATGTGTCTGAGTTTGCCGTTTGTCAATTGCATTGTTTGTGGAGTTGAACCCTGAACTAGCAGAGTCAAGGATAACCTGAATATTCTTGTTCCTATCTAGGGATGGCCCCTGTTCCCTACAGGTTGTACTCTGAACGACACAAGAGCCTTACTAACCAAAACGTCTCCCCTAAACAGGGGCCATGGTGTTTAACATTCCGTCACTAGGCTCCTTTTGGATTCTTCTCTTTGACACCGTTTTGACAAAGCATAACTCCTGGGAGTTACAATGCATTCCGTTAGTGTATCCAAGATGCTGGGGCGAGAGAGAGAAGGCAGGAGCTCTAGGACACTGCATAACCTCTTCACGGATCTCTCTCTGCACATACAGGCTCTTCTCACTCCAGTTCCCTCTCCCCACTTCTCAGACTACTGCCAGTCACTCTCCTACATACGTCGAAACACCTCATCCCATCCATTATCTTTTGCCATTCCCTGCACAGCTGCTTAGACCTTCACATACAAATATACACATGCGTGCACGTGCGCATGAATGTGTGTTATGTCTTAATGAACTTCTCATCGTGCCAAGCCCTTTCATCATTCTCTACCATTTCCTAACTCGTTTGTATGTATATGCTTATTTTTTCTGCCTGCAGTTCCCTGTTCTGCCTTTTTTGCTGGTTAAACTCCTACCTCGTCCTTCAGGATCCGGTTCAAATGACATTTTCCCAGTGAAATCTTTCTAAGACATTTATTTATTGTTTATTCATTTATTCAAGAAATATTTATCGAGTACCTCCTATGTGCCAAGAAGAGCGTTAGGTGAGAGGATTATAATGGTAAGCAAAAATAGACAAAATTTTTGAGAAGTTTATAGTGGGAGAGACAAATATTCATCAAATAATCATCCAAGCAAATGAAAATCTTTACCTGTGTCAGTCAGTGCTATGGAAGTGAGTTTCGCATGCCATGATCCAATAGGCATTTGACCTATTGAAGGGTTTGTCAAGGAAGACGTTTCTGAAGAGGTAATGTTTGTGCTGAGAGTTGAAGGATGGATTCAAGGTAATAGGTGAGGAAGAGGGGGATAAGAGTGTTCTAGGCTGAGGGAATAGCATGTACAACGGTTGGGGTGGGAGGGGTTACAACAAAAAGAAGAGAGTAAGAATAAGCCAGAGTTAAGTTACGCAATGATTCATTAGATAAATCATTAAAAGTGCACAGAATAAAAGAAAAAGATAGATAAATTGAACTTACAAAAATTAAAAACTTTTGCACTTCAAAAGACACCATCAAGAAAGTGAAAAGATAACCCTTAAAATGGGAGAAAATATTCACAAATCTTATATCTCAGAAGTGACTTGTATCCATATAAAGAGCTCTTACAACTCAATAATGAAAAGACAACCCAATAAAAATGGGAAAACGATTTGAATAGATATTTCTCCAAAGAAGATATACAAATATTCAATAAACACATGAAAAGATGTTAAACTTCATCAGTTATTAGGGAAATGTGAGTCAAAACCATGATGGGATACCACTTCACACCCACAAAGATAGCTATAATAGGTAGACAGTAACAAGGGCTGACAAGAACGTGGAAAAATTGCAACATTTGTACACTGCTGGTGGGAATATATGAAATTGTGGAACTACTTTGGAAAACAGTTTTTCATAAACAAAAAAACCATAGACATCATATGACCTAGCAATTCCACTTCTAGATATCTACCCAAGAGCAGCAAAAATATATGCCCACACAAAGACTTGTGCATGAATGTTCAGAGTAGCATTGTTTATAATACTCCTAAGATAGAAACAACCTAAATGTCCATCAGTTGAGAAATGGATAAACAAAATGTGGTCTATCCATACAATAGAATACTATTCTACAATAAAAAGAAACGAAGTACTGATACATGCTCACAACAGGGATGACCTTCAAAAATATAATGCTTAGGGAAAGAAGCCAGTCACCAAAGGATGCATATTATATGGTTATATTTACATAAATGTCCAGAAAAGGCAAAAATGTAAGGATAGAAAGTAGATTAGGGGTTGCCTCAAGGAATAACTGTAAATGGAGGTAAGGTTTCCTTATAGGGTGATGGAAATGTTCCAAAGTTAGATTGTGATGATGTTTGTAAAACTCTAAATACACCAAAAAATTTTTTAATTGTTCACTTTAAACAGGTGAAGAGTGACTATTATGGTATGTATGTATTATCAATAGATTGTATAAAGTCGTTTAGAAAAATCATAAGCCTGAATGGCTGGAACCCAGAGAGTGAAGAGGACACAGGGGGACACCAGAGCAGGGTGATCTGGGGTCTTGCAGGCTGCCATGTTAAGGAGTTTTGTTTTTATTCTCAAAGGAGTAGAAAACCATAAAAGGATTTTAATCGGGGTGAGCAATGATGATGTAATTGGATTTGCATTTTGAAGAACACTGTGGTTAAAGTGTATGAAAAACTTAGATTTAGAGGTAGACCAGGTAGACTGTGTGTGTGTGTGTGTATGTGTGTGTGTGTGCGCACGCACACATGTGTGCTCACCAAGTTAATTCCAGAGCTAATTCCAGAGCTACCATATTTGATAGTGATTTACCCATTTATCTATCCATCCACTCATTCTTCCTGCAGTTCTGGAAGGTGGGAATGATGTCTTATTTACCCTTGTATTCCCAGTACCCAGCACTTATCTGGCATTCAGCAGCCTCTTGATGATTATACGATGAATGATGTTGAAAGGAACACAGGGGAAGTTCAACCTGAGCTCTACCACTCTGTTATTTGATAGGCTGCTTGTCTTCTGTCCCATTTGGTAGTTTTGCAAATGGAATAATAGTTTCATCTCTAATCAGAAGGCTCTACATCCCATTTTGCCCTAAACTCTTTTGGAATCAATATTTTAGGCACAAATAAGTAAGTAAATTGTGATAACAACATATTCTCTGTGTGCCTCCTGCAGCTGTTCAAATATTGGCAACAAAATTCTAATTTAGGTACTTTGCAAATTTTGTGTCCTCTCAGCTGACAGTCTTGAGAGATTGCTTCCATAGGTTGAATTTGATTTGTTAAGAGAATAAAATATTGGTAAAATTGATTATGCAACCTAAAAATTGATGTATAAAGATATATATATATATATATATATACACTAATAATATGACAGGCAAGCATCTTTTTTTGAGAGTCTCATATAATTGATAGTACACTGCAATTCATTTTTAAAGTAAAGAAGGGAACAAGATGGAAAGAAACTCGTAACGTAGAATATGTAAAAACAAAACAACTCTCATCCTGTACCCTGGCGATAGTCCATGTTCAGCCTCATCACCTACATTTCACATATACATATGGTGTCTTGAAAAAGAACTCAAGTCCAGAATTAGGAGCATAAGACCCTGCATGATCCTACACAAGAAGTAAAGACCCTATTCTGTTGTATAAAGAGTTATAAACAAAGGCAAAAACAAAAACAACAAAATCTTTTTGAAAGTTAATTGGCCACAACTATCTCCTATCATGTTATTTATTTAAAAGTCAATTCCATATGAATTTGACAAAATTGGAGTAAATTATGCAAAAGAAAATAACTGGCTTCAAAAGAGTCCCACAGCACATTTCTCTGTATTCTTTTCACTATTTTGATAGAACCTCTATTGAGTCTGTGCTTCTACAAGTGAAGACCTGGGGTTCAGTGTAATGTGTATCACCTAGGTAAGTTCTGGTTGCCCTATAGTTTTTTTGCACACACGATTCATGACCTTTTGGGCACAGAAAGCCAGATAGACACTGAAAAGAATTTGTCCCGCAACCATTTCAATCAAATGTTCTGTTTAATTTTTAAAAAGTCCAAATTGACTGGTTATCTAAATTGACTGTTTCTGCCTTCGTATCTAGGGAGTAACCATTGGTGAAATTTTTAATTTGCTGTAATTAACTGGGCCAAAATCTTTACTGTTTTAACCAATACAGTCTTCTGTTTCATATAAGTAGTCTGACATTTTCAAACCACTTATACATTTTGGAGAACTTTTTCTAATTTGCTTTTCTCATTGAGCTCAACCTAGAAGGACTGCCTGGTGCTCTAAAGTTTAGATGTTTCTGAGAAATTTGAAAGACAAAAAAGGCAAAAGAGGTAAAAATATGTTTCTTTCATGTTGCTATCACTCAAAAATAAAAGCAGATTCCTCTCAGACTAGACCCCTACCCACAAATCAACTTTGGGAAGCATCAAACAGTAATATAATTTCAAAAGAAAATTTCTTAGAAAATAACATAAGCCATTATGATTGTATTGCTAAACAATTTGGAATCTATCTGTAGCACAGAGGTTTTATAAAGTCCAGGTGCTGTTTTAAACATTTTAACTTTAATAATTTAGATGATAGGAATGATATAAACCATCTGCATCTTCCTGGTTGTAAGCAGTGAATTTCCTTCTCACAGCTGGCCTGCACTTGAATTCTATAAGCCAAGGGGGCCAGCAAAACCTCCCCATGTATGGTAGCCATCTTTTGTAATAGAATCTGAAATAAGAGTATGTTGTGCAGAGTTGTGTTATATGGTCTGAAACTTTAATAAATCTGTTTTGAATGCTGTTTAAACATTATTGTGCACTTTAAACTTAAGTTGTTGCAGTTGAAAAGTCAGGAAAATTTTATGAAGACCCCATATTTTGGACTACAAAGGCGCAAAATTTTTCAGTAGTCATAAAAGTTCACATTTTAGCCACCCAGAGTAAAAAGACAAAAAAACCAGTCCATTAACATGTGTTGAGAACAGTCCACCAAAAGTTGGTGATATCTCAGGCTGTTTGGTAAGGCACACTTAAGCACATTCTTAATGAACGCTTAGAAAGTGCCATTAGAATTGGTTGTCAGGGAGAGATGACACAATGGGTCATGAAATCTTCCCTTGGCTGGCAATGAACAGAGCTATCACTTTAGACATCTTATAAGTATCCAGGGAGAGAATGAGTTAAAGGCAAGCCAGAATGGTACTCACCTCTGCAGCCCGAGACCACCTTTAGCAAGTGGGAGACGAGTCGGGTGGAGCAGGATAATGCTTATCAGGATGCAGTCAAGTATCGTGGAGAACAGTTCCAAAGAGGAATGACCAGTGTCAGCAAACAGATCAAGGGCGCTGAGTCAGCGTGCAGAATCAGTAGTGAGGCAAGAGTCACCAGGAATGGGAAGATATCACGGGAGAGAGGGGTAGCACTTGACGTCATGCTCTGGGATCTCACAGCAACATCTTGGCCAGCAGGTCCTCTTCCTAGGAGGTACTTAGGGACTTGTCCTTGGGGCCAGATAGCAGCATGGGCCAAGCAGCCACTCTGCAATGCTGAGATTTGCACGCTTCTGTCGTCCTTGTACTCATGCAGCTTGCACCTCTATATGCCAGACACTGTAATTTCAGGCAGGTAAAAACAAGACTGTTAAGTAAAAGGAAATGTCTATTGGAAAGAACAATTCAGCGACTTTGTGTAATGATGAGTTCTGGGGTAATTTCAACATGTCAGGGAAAAAAATGATCTAGCCATGCAGGATAAAACAACTTTGACAGCTCAGTGGAGGTTTAGTGTGTCGTGGCTGGCGGCAACCCGACCGTGGTCAGCTGCGTGAAAAGGGAGCCAGGTGCTCTCCTGCTTCAGGAGAGGCGTGGGTGCCCGCATGATTTTGCTCAAATACTCCAGCAGAGCACAAGACCATGACCATGGCCTGTATGGTGAAGGCACACTGGTCAATACAGAGAAATCAAGCCACTGAAGAGCCATGTGATGCCATCACTATATAGGTATGTGCACACATGTATGTATATATACACATATGTATACATGTATGAGTGTATACACATACACTTTAATGATTTTGCAATTAGAAAATACATGATAAGCACAGGAAACTATATTCAATGTCTTGTAATAACCTATAATAGAAAAGAATCTGAAAAAGAATATATATACATATATATATACATATTTTAAATGCTGTGTTAGTTTCAGGTGTACAGCAAAGTGATTCGGTTATATATATACTGAATCACTTTGCTGTCCCTCAATAAAAAAGAAGATACATGATAGAAATAAAATTAAAACCATTAATACCCTTTTAGCTCTGAAATTGTTGCAGAGTGGAAAATACATTTATCCACTGAAAAAAGAAATACTGAAACTTTAATTTCAGAAAAAACCCATAACTCAGTTCAACAAATATTTATTGAGCACCTGCTACGTACAGGGTAGGTGTTACAAAATGATGCAGAAAACATGTCTGGCCAGAATCTAGTGGGCCTCACCAGAATCTAGTAAGAGAGCAATACTTATATAAAGAATAATTATAATATATAAAAGAGGGTGAGATGCTTCCAGTAGAGGTGTTTACAAAATGCGAGTAAGTTACTGGGGAAGATGGGTTTATTCATAGTATTTTTGTAAAACATCAGCGATGTGCGGTCTCACGTGTGTCACTGTTGTGCCTAATGCCTAACGCCATAGTGGAAATAACTGAAGCTGTCCAGTTCAGGTCGATTCAGTCATTGTGGGCTGGAGTACAGACACTTGCGGGTAAATAATCTACTCAGGGCTCAAGCTCAGTTATTGGAAATGTCAAACTTCATACTGAATTTCCTCCTCTCTCAAGAAACCTCAGGAGGTTGTCTGAGTGTCTGAGTGTGTGTATGGGGCCTTGTCTGGATGCCGGGATGCTGCCTCTTTTCTCTCTGGGTCTCTGTTGAGATGTCTTGTCCCCTGTGGACGATGGTTCTGGCCTCTGTCCTGCAGCGTCTTGCAGCTGCTGTACCTGGCTTCGTCTGCCTGTGGGCAGTGCCAGCATCTCCTGCTGTCTGAGCCCCAGGTTCTGGAGATCTGAGTCCTCTGCACCTTCCTCTCCTCACCCAGCACTGAGGATACCCCAAATGTGTGTGTGGGGATACACACCTGTGGGATGTCCCCCAAGCCAGGTCTAGGGCATTGGGGACGGAGGTTGTTATATTGGGCTTTCTCTCACCCTGCATATTTCATACTGCCACATTTTCTTTATCACAACCACCCCAAACAAAAGTTGGAAATATTGTGAGGATGCCTCCTTGCAGAATTCCAGGTGGGAAGTGGAGGCAAAGTCTCCTCTGCTCTCAGCATCCTTATCCAGAACTCCATCTTGGAGCTTCTCTTGCCCTTTGTAGGTAACAACCCTGAGGCGAGTATCAAGGAACACGTTCAGTCACAGTCTGGGTTTCCTCTCCCTTTATCTCCAGCCTCCTCGGTTCAGACTTGGAAAGAGTGAGAAAATGACACCACACCCAGTGTGCTCTGCTTTCTTGTTTAAAGACCCTTTCTTGGTGTTTAAAGACCCTTTCTTGATGTTTAAAGGAAGTGTTTGGAATTTAGGAAAATCTTTTACTCTCAAAAGCCAAGCTCTTGCAAATCAGAAGATCTTTGATTTCAGACTCAGGTACCCGATTATTGTCTAAAATTGCCTTCATATTTTTGATTGCATTCATTCTCCCTAGAAGCAGTCAATGGATGCCTTAGGTAGTCCGTCCCATCTAGCACATTCTTCCAGGTGGGTGGGTTATCTGCCTCTTTCATTGTCTGAGTTATTTTACAACTTGGCAAGTTGTAGAAAACTGATGCAATGCAAATGATTCTTGTTAATTGAAATGTAAATAAAGTTTGGTGGAAATGTGCGCACGTGTGTGTGTGTGTGTGTGTGTGTGTGTGTGTGTGTGTCTGTGTATGTGGATTCTCCTTTGTGCCAGTTACAACAGTTAAACATTTTGCTCATTAATTAATGAGTTAAAAATCTTTGATATGCATTCATTTTATATTTGTATGAGAATTATTTTACCTTTATAAACACTTATGCTTTAACAATTTTTAATCCCATTTAACTGATGAGGGGATTTAGATTCAAAGAAATTCATCAAATTGCCCGAGGTTAGACAAGTAGTAACTGATAGAAGCAAAACTTGAACTTATATGTTTGCCCCAAATCCAAGCTCCTAAATGCTTGCTGTATTGCTCCATGACTAAAACATAAAGAAATCTAAAAAATATCTTAAAGGTTCTCAGACAGGTATTCTAAAAATAAGAATTCCAAAAGTTTCACATGATTAATTTCCTTTACTACATTTGTCAACACCAGTTTTGTGCCTCTGTTGTGAGATAATCTAAGTTTCTGCATTGCAATTTTAAAGCAAATAAGCTGTGAAACTCATTTTCACATGTGTAATTTTATAGATAGTACTCCCCACCCCACAGGTTAAATGACTGTCAGAAAAAAAAAACTATGGCATTTCTGGACATAAAGAGATTTCTCAAAGTATATTTTTAATGTACAAAGTACAATGCTTTGTGGAAAAAACTAACTATGAGTCATACCTAGGAAGAAATATCTCCAATTTCTATGCCACATAACTAAATACTCTACAAGGAGATAAGGAAAAATAACTTAAATTGTCTCTGGAGAGAGAGTTTGGTTAGTATCACCTCAAATTTATTTTTGAGTAAAAATTCCTAAACATCCTGAAAACATTCCCCAAAACATCACCTACATCGAGAAACAGAACAGAGTCCTTTGAGAAAAATAGAGCAACATTACAGCTGTGTCATTTGTCAGCATTTCATAGTGCAACAAATATCACGTTTATTCAACCACATTTCAAATAGACCCCCCCTTTTCTTAAAAAATTCACAATTGTATGTTTCAAAAATGTTGAACTTTGCTAAACAAGGCTGACCACTGGTGTCAATTCATATTTTTAAATGAATTTTTAAAAAATCCTAAGGAGTGATAAATGAATATCTCAAAAAAAAAAAAAAAAGATTAGTCCCAGAAAAGTTTTCCTGAAAGGAACTGCGTGATCTTTATTTTAGGAATTCTTTGGGAAAAAAAAAAAAAAAAAAAGGAATGAGTCCAGTCCTCTTAATTTTGGGTATAGGATTGAATAAGTTTAGAGGCATCAACTGTGTACTATTCCACCTTGTTTTTCAGCCTGATGGGAGAGGGAGGACGGATTGTGGCAGACACTGGTGATTGTGATTGCCTCGCAATCTTTCTTCCTACCTAAAAGAACTCCAGATGTTATTCAGGTAGTAAGTGGAGCCCCTTGATCTCATTGAAAGTACACCCCTCCTCAGACCCAGGGAATAAAAGTCACGACTGGTTAATGAACACTGGTATAATAAGTTGGGCCCATCTATGCCCCTTAGCCAGTCTAGGTGTGAATGTGACATTTAGTTTCATCAAAGAGATACAATGGAGATTCTGTTGGGACTAAAAATTAGACCTAGGTGAAAACAGCTTTTTGCTCTTGTCCCTTTTTTCTTGCTTGGGATGCTAGAACAAGGTCATGATGACTGGAGCTGCAGCAGCCATTTTATGACCATAAAGCTAAAAGCCAACATGCTGAGGACAGTAGGGCAGAAAGGATAGAAGGAGAGTAGTACCTCGATGATATTAGTGAGCTTTCAGACCAAACCTGGAACTGCCCACCCACCTCCAGGCCTATTATGTGAGCTAATTCAATGTTTTTATTGCTTAAGTTACTCTTAGTTGGGTTTTCTATTGCTTTTGCTGAAAGCATTCCTAATACGTTCTAGTTTTAATTTCCTTACACATGTCTGCTTTTAATTTTCATGGCCAATTTTTCAATAGAGCAAGTATGTTGGGTCTTTCGTATCATTGTTCATATCCTGCTGAGAAAACCATTTTGTACTGTGAATAGAAATAGAAACACTAAGGGAATGGTACCAAATGTTGCCATTTGCTTGCTATTCAAGGCCAGGCCCAAGGCCAACTTTAGATCTAATGATCTCTTCCCACTGGTCAGAGGGAGTCTTAGCAACAGGGACCATAATCACTTCCACAGCTGGCAAATTTGGTTTCACTGGGGAGGGAGGGTTTTGTGTTGCCTCCAGTTCCAACCAGTCCACGCTGCTTAAAAGAGGTGAAGACTTAATGCCAGAAACACCAACAAAGGAAGAAAAGCTTTCCTATAGCCATCCACTTGGAACACATTTTTAGTTTTTCCCTTTCTGTTTTGGACAAAGTAGCCAACCCTGTGACCACTAGAATCAACCAAAATTCTCAAAAGTGTTCAACTGCTGATTCACCCCTTAGTTCAACTACCGCTCAACGATGGATTAACTCACTTTGGCCGAATTTTCAGGTTCCTCCCTAGCGTGATCACAACACACTTTTGAATGTGCTCTGAGTTGGAGCTTGAGCCCCTTTCCACTGGAGGAGAACATGGAAAATAAGAATCCATTGTGTATCTATGTCTTGACTTCCTATCACATATTGAGGAATTTCACACAACTTGGGATATGATATATTGCTCTTTTCACCCTCTTGCTCAGAGAATTTTTTTCTATTGTGAAACAATTCTGTAATTTTATGAAGCTCCGCAGGAGAAAAGCAAATTCATTTTAAGAAATAGGGAAAAACAATCTCTAGGGAACATAAAGCAGCGGAAGACTATAAGGAAATGTGATATTTCCAGGAATTTGGAAACGTTAACTTTTGTATTTGATGTATCACTGAGATTAGAGGCCCATCTTCAGTTTCAAACCTGCTGGGTAACTCTTTCTATCATTAGCCAATAAACGTCTCCTTCGTTACATTTTTGTGGTGCATTCCCAGGGTTATAGAGTTTCTCTTTTGAGTTTTTTCCCAAGGCTCTACTGCCTAAGGAAGGAAGGAGTTAATGCCCTTGGCCATCGGCAAAAAAGTTACAAGCAGAGGGAAACTACATGATTGAAGAACTGAACACTTAATTACATATAGAGGTATTAAAAGAAAAATTCCTTGAGCTAGCAGACCACAGGACAATGGATCAGCAGTTTTAGAATCTATTTCTGACTCTTTCGTTGACTCAGGAGACTGGGAAAGCCCTATGTATCTGTTTTTCAAAACTGTATTGCAATCCTCACGTATTTGGATAAATGATGCTTACTGAGCACCCAGAATCTAGTGACTTTTCACCAGAGTGGAAACTAAAATGATTTTTGTCTTCAGACAAAAGGGAAGAACATAATATGAATTCAAACATCATCAGAAAACATTAGCAAAGACATATACAGGAAAGAAGGAATAGGCTCTGATGCTGGAAATCTTCATTTTAGGGCTCCTGCAACCGTTTTATTTTCCCTGTGAGTCTGTGCATATAGAAGGGAGCTAAGGTTTATGGAACGTCATTTCCATGTGCCCAGAACTTAACATACTTTGTTTGCTCTAAAGCCTATGGTAGGTATTGTCTCTGTCCCGCAAATGGGAAATCTGAGTGGATTTGCTTAGAAAGTTTGCTAAAGCTCTCAGTGTGGGTAGCTCTCAAGCTTGTACTTATTTCTTTTACTTCATGGACCTAGAAATGTTTCCCAAAGGCAAATGTTAATGCCAACCAGTTAACATTGCTTTCTTGTTCTCTTCTCCCTAATTCGACTTTATCTCTTAAATTCCAGAGTTAGATCTGGAAATATACAGGGATTCCTGGACTCCCAGAGTCACCTGTGCGTGGCTCACGTGATCAGATAGTCTAATGGATATGAAAAGCCTCCTAAAGAGAGGGAGGTCCTCTGGCAGAGGTAATTCAGACTGGGGACAGCTCAAGGACCTGGTGGTTTTCTTGCCCTTGCAGCAGTCTCTGCAAGAATGTGTCTCCCTAGCAAGTGGTCTGTGAATGACAGGCCTTCCCCCTTCTGTCTCTGCTCCTTTTTCTTATGTAGTTGGCAGCAGAGTTTACTATCGCCTGTGCCAAAATTCCACTTGGAATCGGGAAGACTCTCTAGCTGTAAAATTGTAAAATCATTTGCTCCTACGTCTTCTCTGACAGATTGCCATACCATCTCTTGATTATGAGGCTGCCCTAACTTTCACATACAAGTTCTAGCTCGGCTCAAGGACCAAATACAATCTGGGGCAAACTGTGGAACACTGTGCCAGTCAGTGTCCAACCAGAGAAGCAGAACCAGTAGGAGATAATATATAAGACATTTATTACAAGGCATTGGCTTAGATCCTGGTGAAGGCCAGCTCAGTAAGTCTGGAATCCATAGGACATGCTCTCAGGAAGGGCAGGCTGGAGCTCTCTGTATAGGCTGAAGCTGCTGTCCAAAAGTGGAATTTCTTCTTCACCAGCTCTGCTCTTAAGGCCTTTCAGCTGCTGAATCTGGTCCACCTGGATTATTTCAGATTATCTCCCTTAAAGTCAAGTAATTATGGGCTTTAGTCACATCTACAAAATACCTCACTGCAACACCTAGAGTAGTGTTTGATTATTGTATAACTGGAGACTGTAGCCCAGCTAAGTGGTCCCATCAAAAGTCCATCGCAGACATGAAGTATTAGGTTGTATCAAGTTTCCAGAAGCCAAAGGATGGCATGAAAGTCCTAGGCAGGTGAGAGGGCTGCAGCAGTAGACGGGGGACGGGGGGAGGGGAGGGACAAGGTAAGGGAAATAAGTACCATGTCAGAACTGTCCGAAGCAGGCCCATACTCTACCCATCCCCACCCAGAGCCAGGCAGGTGGAGCCCCTTTGCTGGGTAGTGGGGCTCTCCTTCCACTCCCAACAGATCTCTGCTCCCAACACTGTATTTGCTTATCACGGTGACACTTGACATTCATAAGAGATTTATTATTATAAACTCATTCTTGTTCTGTGGTGTCATAACGGGAAATTAGGCAAGTCTGTTTCAAGTTAAATATGAGGCAAACTGCAGCAGAGGACACGTTTGTTCTACAAAGTAGACACTGAATCTAGAACAGACAAATATGCAAAAATACTAGTGGAGAAATCCAGAAGAAAATACTAGATCTCATTGACCCCCAAATATCTTTTCTTCATCGAGCATCTTTTCTACTGCACTTCAAAATGCTTACTTAGCCTGGCAGTCAAATCCTTCTATTAATTAACAGTACCTTTCCTCTCCTGCCTCGTCTTGCTGAGACATTGCATCTGTCAGCCACATCTTACTGCTTTTGAGCTGTAAGAATCTTGTATGCACTTTTGGGTTACGAGCTTCTCAGGGGAATTATGGACTTGAACTATGGACTCAGGAGATGAGGATGATAGTCATGGTGGAGCCATGAACTATTCTTATCACCTCAAAGAAGCTAACAGAAATTGTACATCCATTTTCAAATAGTCTACTCAGGTTGCCAAAAATAAATAAACTTTTAAACTTTTTGCTAGAATTATATTACTTCTCAGGAAAATAAAAAACTGGCTGGAGAAGGCAAATGTAACATTTGACAATTTTAGGTAAGGGAAAATAATAAAGTAATGGAAAAAATAATCAAATGAAGGCGTGAAGAATGAAGATATAAATGACACAAGAATAGCAGATCTTTGATAATTGTTGAAACTGAGTGATGAGTATAGGGGAGTTCACTATATTATTGTTTTTACTTTGTACATATTTGAAAATTTTCATAATAAAAAATGATAGTGGTAGGATTAACAGATTGGAAGGTGGAGTTGAAAAGAAGTTCAGCTTCTATAATGGGAGTTTAAGGCATGCTGTTGAAGATTCATGTATTAAGAGTTATAAGTTTAGGTCTACCAGTTAAAGTTATATTGATAAACAGGTGCAGAACTAAGGTCAAAATATAAGTAACAAAATTGGTGAAAGGATGGGAAAGGGAGAGTGATTACTGTAAAACAAATTCTTCATCTGGCATAGGAAAGATTTACTAATTTCTGTTAAAACTTGAAAATCAGAACATAGATGTACACATGAATTGTTTAGCGTTAGGGAAACAATGACCAGAAGGACTGAATAAAATATTAAAAATAGGGCTGGAGACGTCTGTCATATTCTATTCATTAGAAGGAAGCAGCTAAGAGTGTGTGGCCAAGATGGTAGAGAAGGCCTGAGCTCACCTCCCCTCACAGGTCACCAAAATTACAACTATTTTCAGAGAAACTACTGATGAGAAAGACTGGAATCTAGCAGAGAAGATCTTCTACAACAAAGAGATAAAGAAGGAACCACAGTAAGACAGGTAGGAGGGATGGAGACAGAGTACCCAGTCCCCTGGTGGGTGGACCGCAAGCAGGAGGATAATTACAATTGCAGACGTTCTGCCCAAGGAGTGAGGGGTCCAAGGTCCACACTGGGCTCCCCAAACCCAGGAGTCCTGCACCAGAAAGATGAGGCCCCAGAAAGTTTGACTTTGAAAGAGGGGGGGGCTTACTTTTGGGAGAGTCAGAGGGCTGTGGGAAATAAAGACTCCACTCTTAAAGGGTGCACACAAAATCCCACACGCTCCAGGATACAGGGTAGAAGCAGTAATTTGAAATGATCCTGGTTCAGATCCACCTGCTGATCTTAAAGAGCCTCCCGGAGAGGCAGGAAGCAACTGGAGTTCACCCTGGGGACACAGACACTGGCCTGATGTCAGCCATCTGTAGAAGCTTCTCTACCATGAGGACACTGCTGCTGGCAAGCACCACTGTGGAATTCTCCCTCTAGCTTATTAGCACCAGGACCCCTCCCCACCTACTAGCTTGTGTGCACCAGTACTGGGACACCTCAGGCCAAGCCAAGCAATTAGCTGGGCAAGGACACGACCCCCACCCACCAGCAGGCTGGCTTCCTTAAGGTCCCCTGACCCCACAGCTACCCCAAGACCCAGTCCTGCACACCAGTGCATCAGCACTAGCCATGGGACCACCAGGGCTCTGCAGCCAGAGACCCTGGGACCAATTTCCACCCACTAGTGGGTGGGCACTAGCCCTGGGCCTAGCCTCACACACCAGCAGGCAGACACCAGACTCAAGACAACTGCAGCCCCATAGCCTGCCCATGTCAGGACCCAACTGATGCACCAGCAGGCCCGCACAAGACCTGGAACCCCCTGGGCTCCAGCCTTGCCAAGAAGCAGGCCAACACCAGCTCTGGGACACCTTGGGCCCCTTAGCCAATCAACCTGGGATACTGTCTCACCACCAGCAGGCCAACATAGCTTTGGGACAACCTGGACCCTGCAGCCAGCCATGTAAATAACTGCCCCCACCCCCCGCAACAGGAGGCCAGAACTAGACTGGGGACCTCCAGCCCGGCAACCATTCATCCCAGAAGCCAACTCTGCCCACCAGCGGGCCAGCACTAGCCCTGAGACGCTGGGCTCTTCAGCCTGCCACTTCCTGACCCAGCTCCACCCACCAGCAGCTGGCAGCCTCTGCCCAAGGCAGGACCTGACAAACAACCAGACCAAGGGCCAGCCACACCTACAAGACCACCCACAGCAGTCAACCCATCACAACAGAAGGATCCATGCAACCCAAATAGGGGGAATCCCTACAGCATATAGCTCCAGTGACCAGAGTTGGGACACATAAGATGTTTCCTACAAAAGGCGACTTCTCCAAGGTCAGGAAATGTAACCAACTTACCAGATACATAGAAGTAAAAACAGCAAATTAGGCAAAATCAGGTGAAAGAGAACTATGTTCCAAATGAAGGAATGGGATAAATCCCCAGAATAAGAAATAAGTACAGTGAAGATGAGCAATCTACCCAGTAAGAGTTCAAGGTAATGATCATAAAGATGATCAAAGAACTTGGAGAAAGATGGGATGAGCAGAATGAAAATTTAGAAGTTTTAACAAGAGTTAGAAAATATAAAGAAGAACCAGAGATGAATTATACAATAATTGAAAAAAAAATAAACTAGAAGGAACCAACAGTAGACTAGATGATACAGAGAAATGGGTCAGTAATCTGAAAGACAGTAGTGGAAATCATAGAAGCAGAACAGAAAAAAAGAAAAAGAATAAAAAGAAATTAGGACAGCTTAAGAGACTCTCTAGGACAACATCAAATGTACTAGCATTTGCATTATAGGCGTCCAAGAAGGAGAAGAGAGAGAGAGAGAATGAGGCAGAGAAATTATTTGAAGACATAATAGATGAAAACTTCCCTAACCTGGGAAAGGAAACAGACATCCAGAACCAGAAAGCACAGAGAATTCTAAACAGGATCAACCTAAAGAGGACCACACCAAGACACACTGTATTTAAAATGGCAAAAATTAAAAATAAAGAGAGAATATTGAAAACAGTAAGGGAAAAGCAACAAGTTATGTACAAGGGAACTCCAATAAGGCTATGAGCTGACTTTTCAGCAGAAACCCTGCAGGCCAGAAGGGAGTGGCATGATATAGTTAAAGTGATGAAAGCAAAACACCTACAATCAAGAATACTATATCCTGGTGGGATGAATTGGGAGACTGGAATTGACATATATACACTAATATGTATAAAATAGATAACTAATTAGAAAAAAAAAAGTAAGGTGATAGCAGGTAAAGCCTGGAGCTTTTGTAGGAGGAGGAGTTGTTGCCCTACCCTCTGTGCCTAAACAAAACACTAATGAGAGACAGCAAAAACAAACACAATTTTGGCTTATGTCATAGAATAATGACTCAATCTTTAATGGTCTAGGGGGTGATCATAGAGTTTTTGTATCCACACCCCTTCCCTATGTTTGTCAACTGCATCATATAATAGTTCCTATGTAAGAGAAATTTCTAGGAAGGAAGAACTCCAATGACACACTAGTTGACAGGTCTTAAAATAGCAAAACACTAAACTTACAATTTTAATTCTTTGGGATTGAGATCATTCAATGTTAAAGATCAACATTCATTAAATAAAGACCCTAAAACAGTGCCTGACATATATTAAATGGCAATAAATATTAACTATTACAATTACTATGAAAAAAAGAGAGAATACTATATCCAGCAAGGTTTTCATTCAGATTTGAAGAAGAGATGAAAAGTTCTACAGACAGGCTTCCCTGGTGGCTCAGTGCTTGGGAGTCTGCCTGCCAGTGCAGGGGACATGGGTTCGATCCCTGGTCCAGGAAGATCCCACAAGCCGCAGAGCAACTGAGCCTGTGCACCACAACTACCAAGCCCCACAATGAGATGCCCGCACACTGCAACGAAGATCCAATGCAGCCAAAAATAAATTTAAAAAAAAAGTCCTACAGACAAGCAAAAGCTAAGCATTCAGCACCACAAAATTAACTTTACAAGAATTGTTAAAGGGACTTCTCTAAGCAAAAAAGAAAAGACCACAACTAGCAATATGAAAATTATGAATGGAAAAATCTCACTGGTACACATATAAAGCTAATAGAAAGGCTAAAAAACAAAAGGAGTAAAACCATCTATATCCACCATAAGTAGTTAAGGGATACACAAAACCAAAAGACATAAAATATAATGTCAAAAACAGTAAACATGGGGGGGGCAGGTAGTAAAAATACAAGATTGTTAAAATGCATTTCAATTTAAGAGATCAATAAACTAAAACAGCAATGTATATATATAGCTATATATAAACCTCATGGTAATGAAAAACCAAAATTCTATAATAGATATGCACATAAAAAAGAGAGAGGAATCCAAACACTAAAGATTGTCATCAAACCACAAGAAAGCAAAAGAAGAAGAAATGAACAAAAACGAACTACAAAACAACCCGAAAACAATGAACAAAATGGCAATAAGTACATACCTATCAATAATTACTTAATGTAAATGGACTAAATGCTGCAGTCAAAAGACACTGAATGGCTGAATGGAAACAAAAACAATATCCATAAATATGCTGCCTACAAGAAACTAACTTCAGATCTAAAGATACACACAGATTGAAACTGAGTGAATGAAAAAAGTGTTCCAAACAAATGGACAGCGATACTTATATCAGACAAAATAGACTTTAAACCAAAGACAATAAGAGACAAAGAAGGACATTACATAATGATCAAATGATCAATCTAAGAAGATACAACAGTTATAAATATATATGCACCCAACGTTGGAGCACCTTAATACATAAAGCAAATATTAATAGACATAAAGGGAAAATTTGACAGTAACACAATAATACTAGGGGACTTTAACACACCAATTACATAATGGACAGATCATCCAGATAGAAAATCAATGAGGAAACACTGGCCTTCAATGACACATTAGATAAGATGAACTTTATATATATATATATAAATATATGCACATTCCATCCCAAAACATCAGGACACAGATTCTTTTCAAGTGCACATAGAGCATTCTTCAGGATGGATCACGTACTAGGCCACAAACTTAAGTAAATTTGGTCAGTAAATGTAAGAAAACTGAAATCATACCAAGCATTTTTCCAACCACAAAGCTATGAGACTAGAAATCAACTACAAGAAAAATAATGCAAAAAAACCAGACATGTGGAGGCAAAACAATATGCTACTAAACAACCAGTGGATTACTGGAGAAATCAAAGAAGAAACCAGAAAATACCTAGCGACAAATGAAAATGAAAACAAAACTATTCAAAATCTATGGGACACAGCAAAAGCAGTTCTAAGAGGGAAGTTTATAGTGATACAAGCTTACCTCAGGAAACAAGAAAAATCTCAAATAAATATTGTAACTTTATACCTAAAGGAACTAGAAAAAGAACAAACAAAACCCAAAGTTAGTAGAAGGAAAAATATCATAAAGATCAGAACAGAAATAAATGAAATAGAGAGTAAAAAATATATAGAAGAGACCAATGAAACTAAGAGCTGTTTCTTTAAAAAGATAAACAAAATTGACAAATCTTTACCAGACTCATCAAGGAAAAAAAGAAGGCCAAAATCTACAAAATCAAAAAAAGAGAAGTTACAACTGATACCTCAGAAATACAAAGAATCATAAGAGATTATCACAGACAGTTAGACAATAAGATAGATAACCTAGAAGAAATAGACAAATTCCTAGAAATGTACAGTCTCCCAAGACTGAACCAGGAAGAAATAGAAAATATGAACAGACCAATGACCAGTAATGCAATTGAATCAGTAATTTAAAAAAACCTCCCAACAAACAGAAGTCCAGGACCAGATGGCCTCACAGATGATTTCTACCAACATTTAAAGATTTAACACCTACTCTCAAGCTATTCTGAAAAATTGCAGAGGAAGGAGTGCTTCTGAACTCATTCTATGAGGCCAGAATCACCCTGATACCAAAACCAGACAAAGATATCACAAACAAAAAAGAAAATTACATGCCAATATCACATGCCATAAATGAAGAAATCCTCAGCAAAACATTAGCAAACCAAATTCAACAATACACTAAAGGCTTATACACCATGATCAAATTGGATTTATCCCAGGGATGCAAGGATTTTTCAATATCTTCTGATCAATCAGTGTGATACACCACATTAAAAAATTGAAGAATAAAAATCATATGATCATCTCAGTAAGTGCAGAAAGGACTATTGACAAAACTCAACATCCATTTATGGTAAAAACTCTCAACAAAGTGGGTATAGAGAGACCATACCTCAACATAATAAAGGTCATATATGAGAAGCCCATAGATAACATATTGGATGGTGAAAAATTGAAAGCATTTCCCCTAAGATCAGGAACAAGACAAGGATGCCCACTCTTGCCACTTTTATTCAATAAGACATTATTATTCCTAGCCACAGCAATCAGACAAGAAATAAAAGGAATCCAAATTGGATAGGAAGAAGTAAAACTGTCACTGTTTACAGTTGACATGTACTATACATAAAATGATAGATGACATGATACTATACATAAAAAATCCTAAAAGGACCACCAAAAAACTACTAGAACTCATCAATAAATTTGGTAGTTGCAGGATACAAAATTAATATACAGAAACATGTTGCATTTCTATACACTAACAACAAACCCTCAGAAAGAGAAAATAAGAAAACAGTTCTATTTACAATTGCATCAAAAAGAATAAAATACCTAGGAATAAATCTAACTAAGGAGCTAAAAGACTTGTACTCAAAAATCTATAAGACACTGACGAAAGTAATTGTAGTTGACATAAACAGGTGGAAAAATATACGGTATTTATGGATTGGAAGAATTAATATTGTTAAAATGACCATACTACCCAGGCAATCTACAGTTCAATGCAATCCCTATCAAAACACCAATGACATTTTTCACAGAGCTAGAACAAATAATTCTAAAATTTTCATGGAAACACAAAAGACCCTAAATAACCAAAACATTCTTGAGAAAGAAGAACAAAGCTGGAGGTATCACGTTCCCTGATTTCAAACTATACTACAAAGCTATAGTAATCAAAGCAGTATGGCACTACAAAAGTAGACACATAGATCAATGGAACAGAATATAGAGCCCACATTTATATGGGCAATTAATCTATGACAAAGGAGGCAAGAACACAGAATGGTGAAAAGAGCCTCTTCAATAAATGACATTGGGAAAACTGGATAGCTACATGCAAAAGAGTCAAACTGGACTACTCTATTACACTATGCACAAAAATAATTTCAAAATGGATTAAAGACTTAAATGTAACACCTGAAACCATAAAGTGTCTAGAAGAAAACATAGACAGTAAGCTCTTTGACATTATTCTCAGTAGTATGTTTTTGGATATGACTCTTCAGGCAAGGGAAGCAAAAGAAAAATAGATAAATGGGACTACATCAAACTAAATAGCTTTTGCACAGCAAAGGAAACTATCAATAAAGCATAAAGGCCACCTATTGAATAGGAAAAGATATTTGTAAAAGATATATTTGATGAGGAGTTGATATCCAAAGAACTCATACAACTCAACATCAAAAAATACAAACAACCTGATTTTAAAATGGGGAGAGGATCTGGATAGATATTTTTCCAAAGAAGACATACATATGGCCCACAGGCACATGAAAATGCTCAACATCACTAGTCATTAGGGAAATGCAAATCAAAACCACAATGAGATATTATTACCTCACACCTGTCAGAAAGACTATTATCAAAAAGACAACAAATAACGAGTGTTGGAGAGGATGTAGAGAAAAGGGAACCCTTGCGCACTGTTGGCAGGAATATAAACTGGTGTAGCCACTATGGAGAACAACATGGAGATTCCTCAAAAAATTAAAAATAGCACTACTATATGACCCAGCATTTCCACTCCTGAGTATTTATCTGAAGTAAACAAAAACACTAATTGGAAATGATATATGCAGCCCTATGTTCACTGCAGCATTGTTTACAATAGCTATGATATGAATGCAATCCATAGATGAATGGATAAAGAATATGTGGTATATGAATATAAAGGAATATTACTCAGCCACCAAAAAGAAGGAAATCTTGCCATTTGAGAAAACATGGACGGACCTAGAGGGTATTATGTTTAGTGAAATAAGTCAGAGAAAGACAAAGACTGTGTGATTTCACTTATATGTGGAATCTAAAAAACAAAACAAATGAACAAATATAACAAACAATTATAGATACAGAGAATAAACAGGTGGTTGGCAGAGCGGAGGGAGTGGGGGGAGGAAAGAAATTGGTGAGGGAGATTAAGAGGTATAAGCTTCCAGTTGTGAAATAAATGAGTCACAGGTATGAAATGTACAGTGTGGGGAATATAGTTAATAACTATGTAATATCTTTATATCTAACTGGACTTATCCTGGTGATCATTTTGAAATGTACAGAAATATCAAACTGCTATATTGTGTAACAGGAACTAACATAACGTTGTAGGTCAATCATACTTCTAAATCAAACAAACAAACCATAGAAAAAGAGATCAGATTTGTGGTTACCAGAGGCAGGCCAGGGTTAGGGGAGGAATTGGATGAAGGCAGTTAAAAGCTACAAACTTCTAGTTATAAGATAAATAAGTACTAGGGATTTAATGTACAACATGATAAATATAATGAACACTGCTGTATGTTATATATGAACATTGTTAAGAGAGTAAATTCTAAGAGTTCTCATTACAAGGAAAACATTTTTTCTATTTCTTTGATTTTGTATGTATATGAGATGAGGGATGTTCACTATATCTGTTATGATAACCATTTCATGATGTATGTAAGTCAAATCATTATGCGCTATACCGTAAACTTATACAGTGCTATATGTCAATTAGACCTTAATACAACTGGAAGGAAAAAATAAATAAAATAGGGCTGAAGATAAAGAAGAAGAGGGGGAAAAGGAATAAAAAGGCTATTCTTCCCTGATCAAAACCACTGATTATTTCTTGAAGATTATGACGTGAATTTTGAGGATGCCATGCATATTAGATGTGCGTACAGAGGAACAGTCAAATCTATACCACGATTAGCATGTGTTATTGTTTCTTAACTTTACATAGTTAGATACATGATTTCATAATATTGTGACCCTTTCCTAAGTGTAGATTGTTAAAAATCTGGAATACAACAGAAGTAGAAAAGTTGTGGGAACATAGATGGAATGAAATTTTTATTGGATAGCAATAACTATCTTATAAAACACAAATCCTGGGGTGAGGAGAAGGAATAATAAAATTTGTGCCTGGTAGTGAAAAGTTTAAAAACTATTGCAATAGATAATGTTCTTGCAGTTTATTGGATTTGTTCTGATGTCACTTTTTAAAAAAATTTTATTGCCAACACCTTATCTCATATCTTCCACACCCGATCCTTAGTAAAAACATATCCTGAAGATATTTCGGTTTGTATGATTAAAAACAAAACAGAAACCCACTAGAAATCCAAAGATCGCAAATGTTCAAAACGGGCAAACAGCTTTAAAAATACCTTCTCTAAATACATTATCTGACATATTCTCAGAAATATAGGTAGAGTTTTTTTTTTTTTTAACATCTTTATTGGGGTATAATTGCGGTAGAGTTGTTTTTATGCAGAAGCATCTGGGAACTCTGCTCAGAATACCTCTACCTTTTCCTGGCCGCCCTGTCACACCACCTGTACTGAGCCCAAATGCATGATTTTCTTCCCTCTTGGGCTATTTAGGTATTCTGTTTATGCTTAAAAACCTTTGCATGCTTAACCTCAATGTGCTGATGTTAAGGACTTGGTCCTGCCTTCAGTCTATTTATTTATTTTCTAGCAACCAATTCAAACAAATTGAATTCACAAGCCTAGGAGATGAGACTTTAATTTTTTGGATTCCCATGAGTTTTCTCACTCAATGACAGGGAAATTGAGGCAGGAATTATATAAACATTGTTTCCAGGGGAGTTTTCCCTCTCTCTATCCACCCCTTTTTTTCTTTTGCATCCAAAGATGAAGACATAATCAATTAATTCACATGGAATTATATCACAAATGATGAAATGCTATGCTACCCCGAGCAAGGGAAGGAAGAAGAGAAGAATAGCAGGTTTTGGAGCATGGAGGCCCCTTTTTGTATTCACATTAGAAACTGCCAACTTTCTTTTTGGATAAAATCTGCCATGAGTAGAGTACATGTCCCCCTACTTACTCAGATCCTTCAAAGCTCAGCTGAAGATATTACCTCTTTAGCCTCTTGCCTGACCACCTAGAGTGATCTTTCTCTTTCTGGAATTATTGTAATATGTGTGGTCTGAAAATAATCCAGCTCTTGATTTTATATAGGCTTGTACGGCTCACTAGCAATTTGTATGCTCTTTTCTTTTTGAGGGAGATCATGTCTCCGCTTTCTTTTGCACCTCTGAACACAACTGGCATTGAAGACCGTATAGAGTAGACCAAGTTTATATACTATTCGTCCTTTCCCTTTCTGATGTTCCACCCACATCTGCTATCCTGGCAACCTCCCATCCTATGCCTTTTTTTCCTAACTCCTTTTTCTGTCAATATGTAACTTTTCTGTGTCTCTTTCCTTTAGAGTCCTATTATCTGCTCTCTAAGAGGGTGGTTAATATCTAATTAGTTAATTCTGTGAAATATAGGTTCAACCAAATGAAATTGCCATTTTTTGGACCTACCAAAGCAGCAATTTTACATGATTTAACCTAATAGGTGAAGTTTTATTACCTCTCACACATGACAGCTGGTGACACAAAATTATATTCCAGAGGAGTGAATTCAGAACAATGTAATTTAGCCTTAGCAGTCCAGCAGAGGAAAAATTGGGGGCCTTAAGATGCCTTGACAGCCTTTCTCAATAATATCTGCTAGATGGTTAGCTAATCTGCAGAAGGTCAGGCCCCTGTCCTGGAAAAATACCACCGGGATAGTTAATATCTGTCGACTTTCTTCCTCCTCCAGTGCCCCTCATGTTAACAATATAGGCTAGAAATTGCCCGTTTGGCACCAAGATGAATGGAAAGGGCTGCAAATAGATGAAGCCTTACTTGCGCTACCAAATCTCTCTCCTATTCATAAAGTTCAAATTAATAGACTGAACAAGATTGTAGGAAATGTGGAGAACATTGGAGAACAAGGCACTTTGAAGAAAATTCAAGCTCATCAAATAAACATTTATGAACATTTGCTGTGTCATTTAAAAAGTCTCCTCTCTCTGGGGCCTTGAATAACCAGTTTGTATGAGTTTTCCCACCGGTACACGAGAAGGTTAGACTAGAAATATATGGGGCTTTCAAATTTTATATTCTACAAAAGTCACTTTGTAAAGATTTCTAGGCAATGTTTCTGTATACCCTTTAAAGTAAAACTACAAGTCATTAAAATCACATAATGCACATATCCTATAATGGACTTCGCATTAAACCTCAATTCTTACCTTCCTTGGTCTGAATTACTGAGGGTTTATTCTATTTTATTGGAGCGAATTCCTTTAGTGTTTGCAACAAAGCAGATTCCTATTTTTATTGGCTTGTTACAGTTTGGAGTTTTTGAAAAGAATTTGTTCATATTTTAGAGAGCTAGAGGGCCAAAAAATTGAAAATGGCTAAAGAAGACAGTCCAGGAGAAACGCTTTAGAACTCTTACTGAGGCTATCCTAGCTCTTTACAACTTTCAGGGCATCGTATTTATTCTGCTCTAGTGGCACTTTTACTTTGCCTTAATTATCTGTATGTCTATATCTCCTATCAGACTATCAGCTTCTTGAGGAGGGAGACTACATATTACTCACTTTGTACCCACTGAAGAACCTAGCATAATACCTTGCACATAGTAGGTGCTCCACTAATATTAATTGAATTCCCTTAAATTATAACTGTAGAATTTCAGAGCCACAGGAGAACCTCTGGGATCATCACAAACATTTTGCAACTAGGAAAGCTGAGGCCCAGAGGAGGTAAATCATTGACTCACAGTGATGCAGATGTTACTAACACAAAGAACCATATCTGTTTCAGAGCCACTGGGATCCAGCCCTGTTTGCTCGGTTTCAGAAATAAGAGAGACCCAACTGAATCGTCCCTGTTCTGGATGGCCCAAACCATGCTGTGGTCACACTTGCAAATGCAAGAAAACACTTTTTTTTTTTTTCTTTTGTCCTTTTGATGCCTTGATTCATGCTGCAGCATTAACCCGCTTTCCTGTTGTTATAGTCACTCATTTCTTCCCCCAGCAAAGAGTCTGTATTGTGTTGCATACACATGTGCCTCGGAGGAAACAGTGTTTCCATAAGAGATGGATGGTCCCTGAAAATAAAGTTTGTTGATAAGCTTAGGATGTTGCAATAGACCAAATCTAACAGACTTTTAAGTGAATGTTGGTATAACCTCTCCAGACCCCAGCCCCACATTTCATGCCATGTCCACACGTCACCAAGCTCTACCATGCTAGTAGGTCAAAGCAGAAGAGGCTCTTTAAAACTAGCCCCCTATGGTTTTGAAATTATATTGCTTGCTGTTTCCTGCTATAAAATGCTGAGAGAGCTAAAATATTTTCAGATGTGAGTTTTCAAAATAACTTCCCTTCATCTTACTGCAAGAGTAATATAAGTTTATTACAGAAAAAATGGAAATACAGATAAGGGGGAAAAACCAAAAATCACTGGAATCCTACTACATTGAGATACTGAGATAACCACAGCTAACATTTTGGTATATATGCACACAGAGTTATGTATATTACATACTTTTTTACATAATATTAAATATCTTTCCTTGATAATACATGTAATCATAAATCTTTGTTAATGTTCACATTGTATTCCAGTGAATTGATGTACCCTAGTTTATCAATTTTTTTCCTGTTGCACGTAGAGATTATTCCCAGTCTTTCCATATTGAATGACAACATAAGCATGTTTAGTAAGCATTATGTTCATTATTTTTTCTGCCTTTAGTTGTTCTTGTTTTAGTATTTTAAAACACTGACAAGATCATTTTTAAAATCTGTGCTGTAGCATCATTTTTATGTTAATATATAGCCAGAGATTTTGCTGAAATGATCCTCTTAGAAAATATTACATATGAATAGGTACAATCTGTTTCATTGTCATGTGTCTTTCAGTAATCCAAGCTAGCTCATGCTGACTGGGAAATAAAAGAATACTGTGGATATGTTGAGAATCTTCATATGAAATTTTCCTATGGGCTTTTCCCCAGCACAATAATGTTTTACATCATCAAATAATAGTAAAGCACAAACTACATGAGTGCCACTGACCACAAGCTGCAGAGGTATTCAGTACCACATGGATGCCCTCGTACCTGACAACCATCCTCTTAGCTCGGTTTTAGCTATACGCTCTGTCCTTGAAGTCCTTGCTGTGATGTCCTCCTGACATGTGGGCATTTTGTCCTGGCCTCCATAACTCAGTAACCTCAACCTTTCCTCATTTCTTTTTCCACCAAGCTACGTTCTCCATTAAAAAAAAAATTCAGTGTCTTTTAGCTGTGCCAGTATTTTTCTTTTGTCTTACTGCATTAGTATATTATATCTCACCTTTATTTTTTTTAAGTTAACATCTTTATTGGAGTAGAATTGCTTTACAATGTTGTGTTAGTTTCTGCTGTATAACAGTGAATCAGCTATATGTATACTTATATTCCCATATCCCCTCCCTCTTGCGTCTCCCTCCTACCCTCCCTATCCCATGTGCCAGTATTTTAATTAGATGATTATTTTCTTTGTTGATGCTCTGATTACAAAGTTGTGCAGGTTTTGAGTGATCTATACATAATTTTCTTTTTTTCTATTAGCCCAGTTATTTTTAGTACAATTTTGCAGGGTGTGGAGTTATTCAGAAATGCATATATTGTGTTGAAGCCAAAACCTTTATCTCATGCTCAGGCTTCTGAATAAAGATAGCAGAATAAAACCAGATCATTAGTAATTCCTCCCCTGATACCTCACAAAATGAGATTCCTTTACCCCCAACCAAAAGGAGAAGAACCAAAAAAATAAAAATACCAATAGCAAGCTGATAAGGAAACTGACAAAACTACAGGACATGAAATTTAGAAAAAACCCCAATATTTCGATGTGGCTTCCAATCATCACCTCTGTGCTTCCAAAAACACAGTATCAGGGAAAGAAAGTGAGACAAGAAAATCCAAAGGAATCTTCCTTACATGCCCCTGTGTGAAAGGAAGTATCCTAAAAGAATGAGTATGCAATTTTAAAAATTAGAGGAAAAATTCTTAAGAGTAGGAGCCCCTAGCTACTACCATCAGCAGCTTACCAGAGATGTGAAAAAATTCTGTGTTCAGTAATTTTTAGGAGATCGTGCTCTAAACTTAAAGATCCAAAGCAGGAGTATGCCCCCAGGGATAAAATATATCTCAACTGGGGCTGGGGTCAGGGTGGTACTGAATCTGGGACAGGACAGTTACCAAAATCCGCGGGGGAGAATAGAGCTTAGGCTATCTAACCAAAGTTGTTCAGTTTACAAAAAACAGGTAATACCATAATTTCCCAGTTTACAAATGGTCTCTTGGAGTGGGAGATAAACAGGGATCAGGTAAAAGAAAGTGGCATGCAGAAGAATTTTCCACCTGTATCAAACTTTTTGGAAGTCCTGAATTGGGCTGTCAACTTGGAATATGAAGATAATCAGAAACTACATGGTAATCATGCAAATAGTTTGTCTCACTCTCTCCCTCCAAAAAGAACAAAAATATATGTGTGACAACGTCTCTAATTTACTTAAGTACAACTGAGTTGTATATGGAAACTTTAGATTATTTTCTCTATAACTGCTCTGATTTTCTTCACAAACACTCACCCCAGTGGGTAGCAGGGGAAAAGTCAGTAGAGTGTACTGATTCAGTAATTATCACAGATCAATAGGTAAACACTCAGTTTCTTTATGTTATAGTTGCCACAGGTCTTACACGCAATGAGAAGTCCAACCAGGAAATGTTATAATTTTTTATTTTTATAGTCATAATTTTTTTTTTTGTTTTTTTTCCGGTACACGGGCCTCTCACTGCTGTGGCCTCTCCCATTGCGGAGCACAGGCTCCGGACGCGCAGGCTCAGCAGCCATGGCTCATGGGCCCAGCCGCTCCGCGGCATGTGGGATCTTCCCGGACCAGGGCACGAACCCGTGTCCCCTGCATTGGCAGGCGGACTCTCAACCACTGCGCCACCAGGGAAGCCCTAGTCATAAATATTTTACAGATCTTTCAGTGTAAAAATAGTCTGTCATTTTTTTACCCAGATATTTACCACTTCTGTTACTCTTTCTTCATTCCTGATGATCCATGTTTCCCTCGTCTGAAAAAAATTTCCTTTCGCATTTATTTTAGGTCATATCTGCTGGTAATACATTCAGTTTTCAATCATCTGAGAATGTCTACCTAGCCTTCATTCCTGAAAGATATTTTTTGTTGAACATAGAATGACAGTTCCTGTCTTTCAGCACTTTAAAGATATGGTTCCACTGTCTTCTAGGTTCCATGGCCTCTGATGAGAAATCCAGTCATTCAAATAATTGTTCCCCTCTATGTAATGTATCATTCTCTGGCTGCTTTCAGGATTTGTCTTTATCACTGGGTTTTAGCAGGTTGATCATGATGTGACTGGGCATGGTTTTCTTTGAGTGTATTCCTTTGGGGAGGGGGTACGTGGTCTGAGCATTTTCAATCTGTAAATTGATTTCTTTCACAAAATTTGGGAAGTTTTTGGCCAATATTTCTTCAAATATCTTTTCAGCCTCACCTTCTATCCTCTCGAGACCAATGACACAAATGTTAGACTTTTTGTGATTGCCCCACAAGTCCTCAGGATCTGTTCATATTTTTCAATATTTTCCCACTTTTTCTTTTCCAAATTAGATTATTTCTCTCAAGTTTGCTGCATCTTTCCTCTGTTCTCTCTGTTTTGTTATGGAGCCCATCAAGTGAATTTTCTTGTTCCAACTATTGAAGTTTTCAATTCTAAAATTTTCATTTAATTCTTTTTCATAGTTTCTACTTCTTTGTTGAGAACTTCTGTCCACTCCTTTCAATTGTGTTCACCTTTATCTCACTTTTTAAAGACTCTAATAATTTAAATATTTGGGTCTTCTTGGTACTGGCAACTGTTCTTTGTCTTTTTCCTTGGAAATTTGCCATATATTCCTGGGATTTTATTTGTTTGTTTTTGGTATATAATTTTGGATTGTATGCTAGGCATTTTGGATATAATCTTGTGAGACTTTGGGATCTCTTAAAACCCTCTGGAGAATGTTGATTTGCTTGTTTGTTTTAGGAGACAATAAGCCCAGCTGTGTTCAGCTCACATATTCTGTCTTGCCTTCCCTCAGTAGTGGTTCCAGTTAGGTTTTCGAAGCCTTTGTTATGCTGTTTTCGAATCTGCTCTGCATGTGTGTCACTTAGTGTTTAGTCTGAGATTTGGGTAGTAGTTTTTATCATAGCTCAGACCCTAAAGCCTTTGCTATATTTCTTTGCTGATGCAGCTCAGGGGTGAGCTTGGAACTTGGGTTGGTTGACATATAGATAGGGGAATCCCTTTCTCCAGCTCTGTCCTCTCTGAAATTTCTCCCACTCTCTCTGGCTTTCAGAAGTCCTTTTTCCTGGCTCTCTGGCTAGAAATCTGGGATTTCTCTCAGATATTTAGCCCCTAGCACTGGTTTCACCCTAAGTGCTAAGCAGTGAGATAAAGGAGAGACAAAAATAGCAAAGATGAGATTCCCCTACACTCTTCAGACTGCAGGGACCCCCTCATCCCAATTCTGGCTAGAGAGATGCATTTTCTTTTAGAGATGGTAGGTGCCTTTACTGCCACCATCACTTGGCAATGCAATTCCATCACTGGTGCTGCCCTCAGAAAAGAGCTAAAGGAGAGAGAGAGGGCAAGAGAAAGAGGAGGGGAGAGGGAGAGAGAAAGGAGATTCCGCCCTCCTACACACTTTCTAGCTCACAGGGTCCCCATTTCCCTGTCCTCTTGGAAACAGGGAGGTGTCTCTTGGAGGTCTTGCTGTCCACACTGCTACTCTGTTCCAGGACATCAGTTGCCCTCACGTCAAAGTCAAAAGATAAAGGAGGGAAAAGAGCCCAGTAAACTCAGTGCCATCCTGGTCATTCTGCAACTTTTGACTTCCTTCCCAAACCTGCTTGCTATTGTTTACTTTTCAGAGTGCTCACGTAGTTGCTTTACTCTGTCTGGAGTTGTTAGTTGAAGGCAGTAGAAGAGATAGGCAGCAGTCGGCTCACTCCATTTGGCTGGCACAAGAAGTTCCTCATCCTCTTTATGAAAAATGCCCAGCCTCTTGAATTTTTCATCTCTATCTCCTGATCCCAGTTCTCTCCATGATAATCTGGGGGATTGGGGAGGTGTCTGTATCTACATGTACGCTTGCATGTGCATGTGTGTGCATTCTGCATAATCTAATGTTAACAGTAAAGTACAGGTCCTCATAATCCCTTCTGTGTCCTCTGGATACAAGCAGATAGGTTGATATGGCTCTATGAACCAGTGCCTTTGGGTGCGACTGGTCCCATCTGGCATTTTGGGGACAATGGTTTGGTTCATCCCTGGAGTCCATGGTTCCAGTTATTTCCCACTGGTGTCAATAGTCCCCACCTATTTCATCCTATATCTTGTGATCATGAACCTTTCCTGTACCCTCTCTAGGTCCCATGAGAACCATGAACGTGCCTTGGGCTCACTCACTTACCTGTCTGCCTTGACACCTCCTCACATTGGCTCCTGCACCATGTCAGAAGTTGCCATGTGAGGGATTCTTCTAGGGGCTTACAACCTCCCCTGTGTGCCCAGGGAACCAAGTCACCTGGCCCAGTCTTCTCGAGGGATTATTTGAAGAGCATATTGTAAAGGATATTTGTGCATCAC
Source organism: Aethalodelphis obliquidens (assembly GCF_003676395.1). NCBI lineage: Eukaryota > Metazoa > Chordata > Mammalia > Artiodactyla > Delphinidae > Aethalodelphis > Aethalodelphis obliquidens. The sequence goes on along the minus strand of NW_020837977.1, from coordinate 5,648,694 downwards.
AGGTTGTCTCTAACTTCAGACCTGTCCCCACTCTGAGATTCCATGATTCTGTAAACTTGAGAAGGCAAGTGAGTACCCACATTCCAAGCCTTTTAATACTGAATTAGTAATTTTGCTCTTGTCCACTGCTTTACTTTCCCATGGAAAAAATGAGAAGACTAGTTAAGGTAATCATTGTTACTTTTCCAGTTCTAACATCCTCTGATCCTATAATCTGCTATATATGATGATTTTATATAATTGAGTTTCAAATCAATTCGGCGAATATCCACTCCTTGTCAACTGCATACCAGGCCCCATGCAAGGTACCGAGACTGGGGTTTCACTCAATCTCCTCAGGCTCTCCGTCTGAGGGGAGCACATACCTGGTTATGGGGATGTGTCCTCAACCTGGTTTTATACCTGGTTATGGGGATGTGTCCTCAACCTGGTTTTACACTGTGTGAAAAAACAAAACTAGCACATTCCAGTATGCACAGTTTCTATAACTGGAAGGGTTCTAATGTCCTCTCTGTGCTGACCGATGTCACCAAATAGTTACTTGTTAGCTTGGTGTGCATTTCTTCCTTGAAGAAGGTATTCTGACCGGAGTGTGAAAACTTCAAATCCAATTCCATGACTACAGGGACATGAAGAGGTGTTACATTATTCTAAACAACCATTCAGATTCATCCTAAAAAACTAAATCTCAAAGAATAAATGGAAAGGTGTCTCTTCAAGAAGTTGTGCAGAAATGACATGGTGACAGATTTCTGCTTCCTGCTGAGATGAGTAAAGCATGGTATTCCTTTATTTTTAAAAATGAAACCAACATTGTTATATGCGAAAACAATAATCCTCTCAGATGCACCCTCTCAGATGCATTTATTTTCTGTTGTAAAGTGATATGTAAAAAATAACTTTGTTGTAAAGTCACCTGTTGTAAAGTTTATATGTAAAACATGAGATTTCAACTAACTACCCAATACTAAGATAATGACATTTTGCATTTACTCAAATTAAGTTTTAAGAATAAAGTATGGATTTTCTATCACTCATTTTCTCCACCATCCCATCTCTGTTTTTATTCACTCTGAGCACTGTTTATTGAATGCAGTCATGGGCTGGAAAGTAAACAAACCGAGAAGATGCAGGTGTGTGATGTGATGAAATCTGATAGAGCCCACAGTCCCGAAGGAAAATAAACAGGAGCCATTGATTTAAATGAACTTAAATGTTGTCTGTAACCCTAAGGTCATTATCCTTCCTTTACCCCTTCCATTATCTCCTACATACATGCATTTAAGTGACACGTAAACATTTGAACTTACAGGTGAATTGGGAGTAATTCCTCAGAAACTTAATAGAGCTTTGCTCATCACAGAAAATTCAAAATTAATAAAGCCAAGTGTGCTAGCTGATTAAATAATATCAACAAGCAAACTTTGCCAAAATTTGCCACCTATGATAGAATGCTGATCCACTGGGGCTGTTTTTGCATTACTACTAATTTTTAAAAGGTACCTTTGAGAAAGCATTGCCACCGAATGAAATGAAACAAGTCTGATCATTGCGTATATGATTACTCTAAGAGAATCACAGATAATTTCATATACATTTCTTTCAGTTGAAACCAAACTTGCCTCAATTTATAATAATTCTCTACTGTTTCCTACTCTTCAACACAATAGTTGTTTCGAAATTTCTCATTTTTACTTGTTTTGCTGTGACAACTTTAATTTGAGTCAACAATCTTTGGCCACGGTGTTTTGAAAAAAACGTATTATCCCTACCTTAAAAAAACCTGTCTTCCAGGGCTTCCCTGGTGGCGCAGTGGTTGAGAGTCCGCCTGCCGATGCAGGGGACACGGGTTCGTGCCCCGTTCCGGGAAGATCCCACGTGCCGCGGAGCGGCTGGGCCCATGAGCCATGGCCGCTGAGCCTGCGCGTCCGGAGCCTGTGCTCCGCAACGGGAGAGGCCACAGCGGTGAGAAGCCCGCGTACCGCAGAAAACAAAAACAAAAACAAAACTGTCTTCCAGTTTTAGATGGTGTCAGGTGGTAGTCCCTAATGGAGCCACTTTTAATTTTTATTCATCTATCTATTGCATTTCCCAAATCAGTACCCCATGGAACGCTGCAGGATGATAACAAGCGCTATAGAGTTTTCTCTAGGATATCTGTGTCCTTTAACATGCTAAGAGGAATAGAGGAGTCTACGGTGTGAGATTTCTTATACTTATTTAACTACAGCCTTTCTTTGTTATCACCTAGTAATGCCTCTAGAAACAAGTTTTTTAAGTAACAATATTTAGGAAAGATTGAACAACAAAGATGTAGGAAAAACTAACATCATACCAAAAACTAACATAATCCAAATATTTCTTGGTCTTCCCTTAAGTATCCTCTCAGCATAGTGTCATATTCTTAAGAAATAAAGCCTGACCCTCAAATGCCTTTCAAAGTAATGCATATTTTTTTCTGAAGTCCTTTAAGGAAACTGAGGCGAGGGTGGTATAGCACAAAATTCAGCAAAACTTCCTAAAAATCCAATTTATATCCTTCACCCTTTCCCTAATTTCTGTGCCTCATTGCATCACCACAAATCTCTCTCTAACCTGTCCCCTGTACCCAGCCCCCATGGTCCCTCTCAAATATTTTCCCCCTCTAAGTATTCGCAAGCTCATTAACGCTGAGATCTACCTCACATGCATCCTCATCTATTCCACCCCTCAGCCAATCAAAGGGAAATTTCTTTGGACGCATCCTATTTTAAAGACCAGAGAGGGGAATTGCAAGTATTAACCCAATAAGAGGATTCCTTGGGGGAGGGAGGATTAACTGGGGCCTTTTATTTTTTTTCTTGTTCTATACTCCCCTAAGAAAAATGAAAGTACATATTTCTTTTACCAGTTACTCCTACCCCTTTCTTCCTGGGAAGAAAAAAGGGATAGTTGTATTTCAGGGCCAGTTGGACGTAGAGTTTCTTGGAAGATAATTTCTTTTTGAGGACTAGGCTAGTTTGAGGCTAGAAAATTAGTGTGTTTAGTCTAAATAGGGTGGGTGGGAATGGGCCATGGCTGTGAGGCGCTTTAGGGAGCTCAGAGGAAGCCTGCCTGAGAAGCCTGAATACTGCTGACATCAGCTAGAGCCATCAGTATCCCACATAATACCTTCTTTAAAAAATGAGGGAAGGGCACTCTTTCCTCAAGAGTCCATCATCTGTCAGAAAATTTGGACAGTACACATTTTATTAGAACAAGAGACTTCACTGCCATCTGATAAAAATTTTGTCATAATAACTATGTGTATCTATGATGTCAACAGTGCACATGGCGCCCCCTTGGGTCATGCAGTAGCCAACCTACACATCTCTTCATGGCGGCCCCCGTTCTAGCCTTGGAAGCTGTGGTGAGGTCTCTGTGCTGTGTCTTTATCACTGGGTAGTAACTTGATGGCAGAATTGAGAGCCTAACTTGTGTTTGAGAGGATACTGTGTAGCAGAAGAAGCAATGCGGCTACTAAGAACCAAAGAAGAGACCCCCTCCTCCAATTTTCAAGAGAAAGTCCCAGGATCCAGCCCAAAGAAAAGTGTGGAGGAGGTCTATAGGAGGAATTTCCTCTGATAGTAAGATGAAGAGGGTTCCATTAAGAAAAGTAATAAAAGTGGCTTGCCTGTGCTTTGCTTCTCCTGAAAGAATAGGGGAGGTGTCATCTGCCTCCTGACTCTGTAAAAGGTATGCAGCCTCTAGGCCAGGGACATATAATACCACTGACTGCCACTGTTCTACCACCCAGGTGCTGGGATACTTACTCTCTGTAGATAGGTAGGCTAGTGTACACTTAAGAGGATGGCCCTTAGAACCAGACTTCCCAGGATCAAGTACCGGCTCTACTACTCACCTACTGCCACAAAGAGCTTGACTGTCTGTGCCTGTTTCCTCATCTATAAAGCGAAGATAATAAGAGGATCTACCTTATAGGGTTGGTCTGAGAATTAAATGAGGTTTTCAGGGAGTATATAAATATATATAGAACATGGCATGGTACCCAATATTGTTGGTTCTTACTATTATTATCCTTGGCCAACTTAATCCCAAGCACTTCTATATTCACTGGAAAACTGAAACTCCCAGAAAAATGTAAGGAAGAAAGTTAAGGGTGAGGGTGGTTTAAGTGGGATAAAGGGAGACTGAGGGGGTTACTGCCTCCCAAGAGGTAGAGTCCCCACAGTACAGTACAGAAGGCAAAGACAGACAGAGAACGATGGTACTGCACATGCTAGGGATTGAAATATTTCAAATATTTGGTTCAGTGCTTTAGAAACTAGGAGAAAAGGAGTCAATGATCCTACCCAGAAAAGCATGACTCTCCTTGGTAAATGCCCAAGAGCCAATAACACTGGTCTGGAAGCCAGGCATTTTATCCTGCCCTCTGCTCTAAAGCTGGAAAGGTATTTGCCCAGGACCTAAATGCACAATGGGAAAAACCAAGGAAAAGTCAGTATCTAGTCTTTTAGCAAACATGAGATCTCACTGTGGAATCAGCAGAGAGTTGGAAGAGCAACAGCTTATGGAAGAGCTTATTCAATGGCAGACACTATGCCAAGCCCTTCGGTGGATCATCTCACTAAATTCTCACAACAGCCTTTGAGGTTGATACTCTTATTGTCCAGTGTCACATGGTTATATGTTAGTGCAGAAGCGGATTTAAGATTTACCAGCAGAAAGTGGAAAAGGCATATTCTTTTGTTTCCGTATCAACGAAATCCTTATATTTCTTTACCTGTTTCTTATGAATAAGGCGTGAAGTTTTTATTCCTAGTATAGTTCTTAAAAAATGCTACTCTTTTCCTTAATTTTTTTATATCTAACCAAGCTATAACCTACTGAAAACTTTCCCAATCCCTGTGTTATTTTTGCTTTTGCTAGATCTTTCCCTACTTTGATTTCTTATGAAGCTTGAAGTACAACTTTTTGGGCTATGAGCCAAAGAAAATATGTGCAACCTCTTTCTTTTCCTTCTTTAAACATCTCTGGAAACTGGTGTAGTTTAGTTTAAAAATTTCCTTTCCTAATTATGTTCAAATTTTTGTATTTTTGCTATTTTTCCTGTATAACTTCATTAGCAAAGAGGAATTGAAAATGGATACAGTCTAAATCAAAGTTTTTTCTTACATAATTGAGCTGTCCTCACAGAACTAAGGATAAAAATGAGAAATTTATTATGTAGATACCTTTGCGGTATGTTGTTTTATTAATAAGTCTTTCCATTCAACAGGACTGGCTTTAAATTCCAAAGGATTAATTTCCTCTAAACATATTTAAAAATGAATTTTCCATCTTCTACCCAATTGCTCCCATCCAGAATCTTCTGTTCAAATATCAGGTTTTTGGGTCCCTAAACTTGGGATCCTATTTTATTCCTTCTCTTGCTGCATTCAATCATTATCAAATCTGCCTATTTCTTCATGCATATCTCTCAGTTTTATATTTCATGCCCATTGCCATAGCTACCACTGTTGCCCAAGCTTCCATCACTGCCAGATCCCCCACCTCTGTTACACTGACAGTCTCTTAGCTTGTCCTCTTTCTACCTCTCGATCTGTCTCAATGTATTGTTCATACAGCTGCAGGCTTGGTCACCCTAAAACATCAAAAGCAGGCATTTTGTAAATGAATTAAAATTCAGCTGTAGGAGGAAAGCATTCTTTTAAAAATTAAAGTGGACAATTAGGTATATGTGAATATGTTAGGTATCGGTGGAGCTGAAGCTGAGTGGCCTAAGTGAGTTTTATATATAATCCAAGTTTTGTACATGATTAATAGCAGGGGAATCACTGAAGAGTGGGAGGAGGGTCCTGGGTGAACAGGCTGGGGTTGCTGGGGGGAGGAATGAGGTGTGAAGCCAGGATCCGGTTCCTCCCTTGGCCTTTTCAGCTTTCCCTTTCTTCTTTAGTTTTCCCCTCTCCTACTACTCACTCATTTCCTGCTCTCCTCCTCAGTCTCTTTTTCTACTTCTTTCGCCATTTTATTCTTTTTCCTTCTTTCCTCTCACTTTTTCCTCCCCTCCACAAGGACATGAATTCACTCCTCCCTGGGGCTCTGGGCCTGGCTGTGCAGGCTGTGAGACCATCCAGCTCCAGGGGGTGAGTCTCCGTGAACATGAGCCACTAGAGTTGAGCAGTGCACAACCTGAACGGAGGTCTTATGCAGAGGTCTGCGAATACAGTCCATTTTAACTGGTCTGATGGCACACAACTCTTTGACACATCATAGATGACGTCAACACAGACGGAACTGAAGACTGGGAAAATGACCAAATTCCTCATTCCTGTGACACAGCCCTATCTAATTATCTGTATTTATTGAACACCAACAGGGTGCAAGGGATCATTTTGTGGGGCTGGGGATACCACAGTGAAGAAGACAAACAAAAGTTCCTGAAATGTGACAGAGAATGAACGAATGAATGAATAAACATATAAATAAATATAACATATCCAATATTAACAAGTGTCATGAAAAAAATAGGGTGTGGAAGGGCAGTAGGGAGCATGTGTGTTCCTGTGTGGGTGTGGAGGGACTGCAATTTCTACGGGATGGTCAGAGAAGTGACCTCCTCACTGAGAAAGTGACACTGGAGCATTAGCTGAGGAAAGTGAAAAATCGATACGTATCTGGGAGAAGAGCACTCCAGGCCCAGTGAACAAGGTCAAGGTCCCAGGCAAGAGAAGCCTGACACCATGTTTGGTGATGAGATGGTCCCTACTTGTGACTACAAAAGTGACTGCAAAAGATGTGTGACCTGATGATATTGTCAGCAAATTTCAAATATTCTAGCTTTTGCTGCTGCTTCCCTTCAGCCCTCGCTGGTGTTTTGTTAAATGCTTCAGTGGTAAATAGAAGTTTGCCAAGAGGGATGATATTGAATCAAGGGCTTCAAAATGCTTTGCCACGCATAGAAGACCTAAGTAGACGAGTCTCCAAACAAGACATACAGATGGCCAACAGGCACATGAAAAGATACTCAACATCGCTAATTATTAGAGAAATGTAAATCAAAACTACAATGAGGTACCACCTTATACTGGTCAGAATGGCCATCATTAAAAAGTCTACAGATAATAAATGCTGGAGAGGGTGCGGAGAAAAGGGAACCCTCCTACGCTGTTGGTGGGAATGTATATTGGTGCAGCCACTGTGGAAAACAGTACAGAGTTTCCTCAAAAATTTAAAAATAGAGTTGCCATATGATCCAGCAATCCCACTCCTGGGCAGATACCCAGACAAAACTATAATTTGAAAAGATATACGCACCCCTGTGTTCACAGCAGCACTATTTACAATAGCCAAGACATGGAAACAACATAAATTGTCCATTTATGTTGTTTATGAACAACATAACAACATTTATGTTTATGAACAGATAAAGAAGATGTGGTATATACATACAATGGAATACCACCAGCCATAAAAAGGAATGAAATAATGCCATTTGCAGCAACATGAATGGATCCAGAGATTATCATACTAAGCAAAGTAAGTCAGAGAACAACGAATACCATATGGTATCACTTATATGTGGACTCTAAAATACAACACAAATAAACGTTATCTATGAAACAGAAACAGACTCACAGACATAGAGAATAGACTTAGTGGTTGTCAAGGGGGAGGGGGGTGCAGGAGGGAAGGATTGGGAGTTTGGGATTAGCAGATGCAAACTATTAAACATAGGATGGATAAACAACAAGATCCTACTGTATAGCACAGGGAACTATAATCAATGTCCTATGATAAGCCATAATGGAAAAGAATATGAAAAAAATATGTATAACTGAATCACTTTGCTATATAGCAGAAATTAACACAGAACTGTAAATCAACTATACTTCAATAACAATATTTAAAAAATGCTTTGCCACACAATAGATAGATCGATAGCAGCCTTACTCCTTTATTCAGTTATTTAAATGACAAGTATTTATCAGGTTGCTACTGCACGCCACTAAAAATACTAGGTTTCAGGGATAGTGTGGCCAACAAAAGAACACTATTTTCCTTTGCGGTCAGACAATAAGATGATTATGATAATAGTAATAATAATGGATTGTTAATAGCACTGGGAAGAAAATAAGCAGGGTTTGTTGATAATATAAAATGAAGGGAGTAAAGACCAGCTGGTCCAAGAATGCTTCCCTTTAAGCTTTCTTGCTTAAGCCACATACGCCGTTAGGACATTTGCGTTAAGGCATCCAAGGCGAGGGGGAGAAGGCTCCAGCCCTGCGAAGAGGGGAGGGAAGAACATCTCAGGCACTGAGTGCCTAGGCAGGACCCAGCAGGGCATGTGGTGGGAAGGGACAGAAGGTCCAGGGCCCAAAGCTTGCTTATCGAGAGGGAGAGCCTGATGAGGTGAGGTTAGAAAAGTGACAAGGGGCTGGAGCTGGAGCACACAAGACTTACAGGACATGGAAAGGGGCTTGGATTTTATTCTCCATTCAACTGGAAGCCATTGGAGACTTTTAAGTGGGGAGAAGCATGATCTGATCTGCCTATTTCAAGATTACTCTAGCAGCTGGATGAAGATGGGCTTGGAGGGGAAGCTGAAATAGGAGGACCAGTGAAGCGGCCATTGTGGTTACCTGGGAGGGATGCTGGAGCCGGGAAGACGAGGAAAGTGGGTACATTTAAGATAACATTTTGAAGGTAGAGCGGACAGGACCTGCTGATGGATTTAACAGTGGGAGTGAGGATAAAGGAAGACGCAAAGATGACTCCCCAGGTTTCTGAATAGAGTTGTCAGTTCCTAAAATGGGGAAAACTCAGGGGGAAGGGGACAGGCTTGGGGGTTCCCTGTGGATTTCTCCCAGTAGATACCACCCACACAGTGTACGCTTTATTTGGGATTGTGCAGAACCGGTCCATTGTAGAAAGGAGGAGCCAGTCTTCCATCTCTGTCAGCCTGCTCATGGGGGCCTCTGCTGGCAAGCCGGGTCCTCTAAGCATCCCTGTCATTTGTCCCCAGCACCTGCCTCCCAGGCCCCAGCCTGCGGGCTGAGTGGGCAGCTCCAGAGTGCACAGGAGGGAGGTGGGTCCTGGCCCGGTATGCAGAAGTGTGAGGGCAGGGATGGGGTTCTGCTTTCTGTTTTTGAGGCAAACTAACCCGCTTAGATTGACAAGGACCTCACAGTCAAGTTTCACTCCAATATTGCCCCCTCCTGGGGAGCGCAGTGAAAACCCCTCTTATGTGGAAAACTGAGAAGCAGAATTTTTTTGGGGGGGGTTCCTGCCCACAGAACTCATATCCAAGTCTAAAGACTCAGCGAACCGCTCACAGATTGCTAGCAGGATGCAATAGGACACAATATGAAGCACAAACTCTGCTAAATAGCCCTGCTTTGTGAAGAGTTAGGAAATATGAACAGTGAATACCAGCCTAAATATCTGTGGGAGGATGATTACAGTTAAAGCAGCAAATACTCCCCTGCTCATCATCATCATTATTGGATAGAGTGGCTCTTAGTGTTTATGATTTATGATTGATGTTTCCAGTAAAGAAAAATGTCCCAACTCGGACATTTTAAAAATGAATTCACTCTGTTTTAATGGCTGCAACTCCTGAAGTATGGCGAAAAAGCTCGGTTTCAGTTATAAAATTATTTATAAAGTACTAAATAAGTTGTTTAATAATGTGACTATTATAATAAAGGAGATTAAATGAACTTTTACATTGAATGTGTGTTGAATACGTTAATAAATACATGCTAAAATAATATAAATTATTCTTCTCTAGGATTTGGGATGCCAAGATCAAGCTAACCATATTCTCTCTTACGTACTCTTCCCCCAAGCACACTAAATAGAGCTTGAAATTAAAACTCTTGTTTTCCTATTACAGGAAGACATAAAGCTACTTTAAGTCAGGTAACGAAGGTGGTACAGTTAGCTATGTGGTAAAAATTATTGCTTTCATCAATAATATTAAGACATTATTTATAGGTAATACTCTAAGAGCAATGGTTCTGCATTTGTTTGGTGGCTTGAAACTCAATTCTGCAAAGGATCCTTGAGAGATGGTGTGAAGATAACACTTCCTGGAAACCTTGCAAGCATCTGATAGGTACTTCCTGAGTCCTGGACCACTGAGGTGGCCACTAGGGGCCGCTGGCTTCAAGAGAGGGTGAGAGACTCTGGAGGAGCCCTGGGTCCTTGTGGAACAGGCCAGGGCCTGAGGAGAGGGTACCTCCGCAGTGGATCAGCTAAAGTGTGGTATCAGAGGTAAGCCCCCAAAGAAGGCTGGACTGATTCATGTGTAACTTTTTAGGCTTTTTTTTTTTAATTTAACATTTTAAATGCGATTTCTATTTAGTTTTTAAATAGGTAATTTATTCAGTGATTCAAAAGGACAAAAGAACTGATAGTAGCCTCCCAATGTACAGTGTTGCTTTCTTCCTTACTTCAGCCCCAAACTACATTTCCAGAAGCCCCCTGAAAAATGTGTGGCCACATTCCCTAAGGTCCAGTCAGTGACCTGTGGTCGGAGTGTTGGGAAGGAATTCTGGGAGGCCTCCTGGAAAGAGAGGGACTTCTCCTCCCCTCCTCATCCTGCTTCCTGGAAGGGGGTCTGATGCTGGTGCCATGAGGACACAGGTCGCAACCTGAGAAGGGGGAGGGGAGAGGCTGAAAGAATCTGGGTGGTTTTAAGTTTATAGAACTGTAGCTTCAGCCCTGGAGTGCCTACCTCTGGACTTCTTTCACATGGGAGAAATATGTTTCTCTTCCTTGTTTAAACCTCTGTAATTTTCCTTTTTCTTATAAATGCAGCCAAACTTAATTTGAATAATGAAAAGCCTTTTTCCAAGTCTCCAAATTTCCAAACAATGTAATTGTTTTACCAAGTTTACCAAGTTTCCAAACAATGTAATTCTCTCTCTTCCAAAGATATTTTAGCTGGTAGCATATACAAGTGTGTGCGTGTGTGTGAAAGCATATGTATCTTGGGAAATGATTCATATCAATACATGAAGGGTCTCCTCGTTCTTTTTGGAAGTTGGAGATTTCAAATGGATTGAAGTACTATAAAGTATTGATGAACATTTAGATTGTTTCCAATCTTTGGCTATTACAAATAATACTGCAATACATAACTTTGTACCTCTTCCATTTAGATCCTCAGAGTTTATCTACAGGATAAATTCCTGAAAGTCAAAGCACTAGGTCGAAGAGGATGTGTATTTTTAATTTCGACAGCTGCCCTTTGTAGATATTATACTGATTCATCTTTCAGTAGCAACATATGATGGGGCCTTCCGCCCCACATCCTTCCCAGCATGGTGTTATCAAAGAAGGCTGAATTTACATCCTTTTTGGAGCTACTTGGGAAAAAAGGAAGGAAAGGATGAGGGAAGAAGAAAGGGAGGAAGAAAGGAAGGTTTAAGTTGAGATGCAGTGTAAGTTTTACTTTCATAACTGTCCATGTTGCATGGAAGGGTGTGCAGGTGAGGGGCGAATTGGAAGAGACAGGCCTTTAGTTAACTGAATTCAGTTTTGTTATGGAGAAGTTGTAAGGATGACCATGTAGGACTTAATCAGATGACTTAAAAGCCAAGGAGTGAATTGTGGTTTATGCGAAGAATCTGTCAGAGATGAGTCTGTACCGTGATTGGCATGTTTTTGTTGCTGAATCTTAAGAGGTACGGTACTCACATGGATGCTGTGGTTTTGAACAGAAGAGCTCTGTCTCTCCAGGAGTGTCGGAGGTCACCAGGCAGGAGGCTGCATGCAGGGAGTGCTGCGAAAGCCAGGGTGGCCCTGAACAAGGCTTTACCTCCTATTGGAATACAGGTTGGCTCGGGCCAAATCATGTAACGAGGCACCACCCAGAAGCTGTGGGCCTGTCCATCCTTCTCCCCCTGCTTTCACTGCAAGGCCCTCCCCCGGGGATCAGCACCCCTGGGCTCCAGGAGTGGGCTGTAAAAGCCCTCACAGCACCGGTGAGGAGAGCAGGCGCAATGGTAATGACCGCCATATAAGCGTTAGCACTTATTAATGGGCAAGGAGCGGTTCTAAACACTTACGTTATATTAACACACTGACCTTCATCACAACCCTGGGAGTAGCACTAATTATCATCATCTCCATTTTACGGGGAATTGAGGCCCAAAGAGGTTAAGTCAAAATCTCGCGGCTATTAAGGGCTGGCCCTACGATTTGCCTCTAAAGTGTCAGGATCCAGAGTCTGTGTGCTTAATCCCACACTATAATCTCATGACATTTTCATGGAGGCCTCTGTTGCAGTGCTAAGGCCAGATTCACTGCTGGTTTCTTAAAAGGCTCTGTGTATGTGGTATCTCTTGTAGTGTCTGATAACCAGTGTTTTTCTCCCAAAAGCACAGTGGCTTGAGGGGATGATTAAATAGCTTCCTCCATTGTGCTCAGAGGAGGAAGACCCAAGAGGATAAACACAAGGGAGGAAAGAGAAAAAACAAATGAGTCCAAGAATGGATGGAGGAAAGAATCAGCACCAGAAAGAGAAGGGAAAACGAAGCTGTGGAAAATAGAGCAGAAAATGTAATTGCATTTTCAATCCTGGAAATAACAGCAATCGATGGGTTTGTGAAACTACAAAATGCATCCAAACTCAAGGGAGCCATTGTCCACCACGGTGGGGCCCCCCAGGGAGTGACAGTGACTTGGGGTTCACATTGCCTAGAATAGGACTTGGCACCTAGTAGCTGCTCAATGAAAGTACAAGGAAGAAGGGACATTTATGAAAAGGACGCAGGAAATCAAGAGGAAAGAAGAATAAAGCTAAATATGAATCTAACATCCAGGTCTAGGAAAGTAAAACAAATAAACCAGGAGCAGAGATGGGAGGTTGTACTTAAATTCAGAGGCCATATCGGGATGCTTTAGGCTACAGGTTTCAGAAACTCAACTCAAAAAGCCTTGAAATTCAACACAAGGAAAATATTTATCCTCATCTCTGTACCCCTAACATCTAGGTTTCAACACCACTCATCAATTCAAACACTGCCAGTTTATCAAATCTGTATTTTATATTGATACTATAATGATTCAATAAATGGAATTGATAATATTGGGTATCTGTTAATCCCATACTCCTAATTTATCCCTCGCCCCTTTCCCCTTTGGTACACAATACTATATATAAAATAGACAAGGATTTACTGTATAGCACAGGGAACTATATTCAATATCTTATTATAACCTATAATGGAAAAGAATCTGAAAAAGAATATATTTATATATACACACACGTATATAACTGGATCGCTTTGCCGTACACCTGAAAGTAACACAATATTGTAAATCAACTATAGTTCAATAAAAAAAAAGTAAATAAATGGAATTGATAATGTTGAGGCCAAACTAAAAGTCCTGAGTAAAAAGCAAGCATAGAAGGAATGGAAAGAGTGATCAAGTCCAAAGAAGACTGATGACACACTGACAGTGAAACATCCTTTCTGGGACACCTGCTTAATCCAATGGTCCAGGAAGGCACACGTGCACAGCAGCTTTGCAACACTGTCAGGTTTGTGTGGCAACTCATCAAAACTAGATGCTAAGTTCAGTTCATGGCTATCAAAGTTTAGGGAGGCTTAGTGACTCACTTAGTGTGTAGTCCTTAAGCATAGATTAAAAACAACATTCTGTGCAAGTATGAGTTCTTCACCTGGCACAACTAAAGAAAGGGCTTGGGTTTTTTTGTTGGTAGCAGAGAAGGACTCTCCTGGCCATATGGCTGTTGATTATACTTGGAGAATCACTGATCTATGAAGTCTTATTCCTTATTGAATAAAGACTCGAGCTATTTAGAAATGTTGTCAGTCAATGTATGATAACTTATATCCTACCATGCAGTTAAGTTGTGGTGAGGGTTTGAAGAAGCAACCAATCAAAGTGTGTTTCTTTGAATGGGGCAAAATCCTTATCTCACAATACTCAGGTGTCAATAGGAACAGTCAAGTAACAAATTAAAAACTTAAAAGCTCTGTGATCTTAGTGCATATCGTTGTAAATATTTGTGAGTTTGTTCCTTTTCTGGTACCTATATTTTTAGCTGAGTCATATACAGAGTCCAGGAGCTGCCTGGCCTGAGCGGAGGACTTTAGAACCCCTACCCATCCCCTCCTAAGCCACACAAAATAAACATACAATTAAGGAAAAGTAATGCGCTTCCAGGAAAATTTCTCTAGTCCTCCTTTCCAACCCCAAATTGGGGCTCCTAAACTTATTTATAAATATTCTGAGATGACTTGGTGTTTAGCTGTTATATGCTGGACACCAACACTATTATAGCTATTCCAAATCTATGGTCTTCAACATAAGGGATGCTATTGGAATACTACTATATAACATACATCTTGCAGTTGTCATCATCTTTACAGACACAAGGAAATAATAAACATTATTAAATACTGAAATTGCGATAAGCATTCATCAATAGGAATAAGCAAAATTTTCATAAGCAAATGCATATCCAAGTGTCAAAGGACAAACAGGGAATTTCTGCTACTCATATTTCTCATAGAACTATCATCTGTAGAAGTTACCTTGTTCTTCTCCCACAGTTACCCATTTTCATTTCTAGAAATCATTGACAGACAGTAAACAGAAATCATTTCATATGATGTAACTGTGCCGCAAACCAACCCTATGACTGAAATTGTGTGGTTTTGGAAATAATGCCTGCATTGAGATATAACACCATGGTATGAAACTTACTGCTAAGATGAAAAGGATGCTGTAGAGGGCAATACTACATACGACAGAAAACACTGGGATTTCTAAGGAAAAACTTAGATTTGTTTTGAGAAAATATAATTGTATGTCATTTATTTTGTCTTTGCTTCCTGCATTGTTGAGATTGAGATGCTTAATCTTAGGAGACTTTTATGGTAAAATGATTAATAAATAGTCCAAATGATTCAGGCCTTGAGATATATATATATGTTTTTTATATATATATAAATTATATATAAATATATATAAATATCAATGAGGCGTTAAGTAAGCAAACCGTTAAAAAGCTGAGAGGAAAACTGATTAAGTTGGGACCTCACAGATGTTAAAACTAAATACAAAATGGAGAGCAGACTTGCAAATTACCTGTGCAGGCAAAACCATTTAAGCCACGTAAGCAAAGCTAAATCTAGCTTACTCATGAACATAAGCAAAACTTAGGTAATTTCATGAACATAAGCAAAACAACTTATATAAATGCCTCTGATAATCATAAAAGAAACTTAAGTTATCTTCCTAAAATTGGTATGAAATAATCCTTTTAAGAAATCCCCTGCTTTCTGTAAACCCCCATTCTAATAACCAGTCATTATAAAGATTAAACAACTTTCTCATTTGCACTTTCTAAGCCACTCTGTGATGTTACAGCCCTGAGCTTCATATCGGTTTTAAATTTGAAAGATCCCAGTTGGAAAACTTCTTCTATGCGCAATAAACTTACTAAACTCTATTTATACAGTGGTTTTACTAAACTCTATCTATACAGTGGTTTTAATTTTGCTCTTTCTGGATTTTTGAAAAGAGGCTACAGATTTCTGGAAGAATGAGAAAGGGACTGAGTCTCATAAACTGTTTTATGAAGCACTTAAAGACAAGAGACTTGCGACTGAAGAAAAGAAAGGAAACGGAGCCAAACATAGATGCTGGCGAAGGAAAATGAACTGTAGTTTTAGGATTCCCAAGAAGAGGGGTACAACTTTGTGATAATATTAATGGCTTTTGACTGTTTAAGTACCTTCAAATGATTGCTTGGAGCCGGCGGTCCATTTGTTTTGGGGCAGCGAAGTTTTCCTTTATCTTTCAGAGTGCAACAGACGCTTTGAAGTAGCAAGGTCAACTTCAACCACTTTTGCCCAGACTCTGTGCAAAAATACTGGCCTTGAGTTTCCAGAGAACATGAAGAAGTCATTTCAGCCAAGCTTTTACCACCCAGAAGTCCTTTTAAAAGACTTTCAGAAGCATCCCGAATTTGCACATTACCTCCTTGACCTTTGGAGCGTGAGGTCAGAGCTGGAGCACGTGTTTTCAATTGTCTGATAAGATACATCGCTTCAGTCTTGGCCTGGTGGAAGGTTAAACCACCTGGTTTCTATCTCTTTTTCTCTAATCGTTAGGCATTAGGCAAGCCATGAAAATGTTATCACAGCATTTTATTCAAGTCGCTACCAAGTTGCATGATGAATGGGAAAAAAATAAAAACAAAGCAGACAAAAGGAGACTTTTCTAACAAAAGCCCAGACTCCTAAATAAATTTTTTTTTTTTTTTTTGCGGTACGCGGGCCTCTCACCGCCGTGGCGTCTCCCATTGCGGAGCACAGGCTCCGGACGCGCAGGCTCAGCGGTCATGGCTCACGGGCCCAGCCGCTCCGCGGCATGTGGGATCTTCCCGGACCGGGGCACGAACCCGCGTCCCCTGCATCGGCAGGCGGACTCTCAACCACTGCGCCATCAGGGAAGCCCTGTTTACATTTTTGAATTCACTATTATCTAGTCATTTATATTGAAATGTTATCTTAGAAGTTCATCAGGTTAATTGAATATAACTTAATTATAGCAACAGAAACAAAAACACAAATACAAATAAGCGAGCATAAATTGTCCTGTAACTCTAAAGTGCTAAATTATCAATGACATTGAAATATAAGTCACACTAGTGGACCTACTTTTTAACTGACCTTTTGGGCCATGTGGAAAATAACCTTAAGTACTCAAAAAATATATTTGCTACCATCTAAGATTCAAATACTTAAGAACATAATGGAACCTGAGGCTGACATCAGGTAGTAGCTATTATATTAGGGCTCTTTCAATTATGTGTGGAGAATTCAACTCAAACCGACTTAAGGTAAAAAGAAAATACATTGGTTCATGTAATTGAAAAATACCAGGGTGAACCTGAAGTACAGCTGGATCCAAGGGCTACTACAGCTGTTATCAAGTCTGCCTCCCTCCCTTCCTACCTCCCTTTCTCTCTCTCTCTCCCTCTTGGTTCATGTTCCCCTCCCACCTTGCCCCATATTCCCTGGAAGTCAGCTTTCTCATGATGGTACGATGGCTGCCAGCAATAACTACCTTATAGTCTATCTACTCATCAACCCCACGAGAAAGAGAGATTCGGTATTTTTAACAGGCCAAAAAAGTCCTGCTATTGAATCCAGCTGGTGCCAACTGGTTCACAATGTTTTACTTGAACCTTGTCTAAGTCACATGCCCACACCTATGGGCACAGTTCCACTCAAACCACATGAACTAAGAATAGGGGATGGGTATTTTCAAGGGGAAATCATGGTACTGTTATCAGAAGACATAAGCAAAAATCACACATGTCTGCCACAATATTTCACTCAACCAGACCCTTTTTTTTGACTTTGTTTTCCCAGGAACTTTGATGGCTACTAAACTGTTAAGATTCATCAGTGAACTAGCCAGGAGAGAAAATCCTCGTCTTGATTATTCACATGAGACTCCCGTTAACCCCAGATGAATTTATTAATGAAAACTGTTAATGAGTGACATAGACCAAATTTTGCTTTTTACCACCAGAGTTGTGCCAGTATGATAGCTTATTCAAATACTTAACTTCACCCTGTGCGACAACCTTGCTAAACTCTTCCATATTTCCTGTACTATTTATAAAAACCTCCAGTTTGCTTTTTGCACACCCAATGTTTTCACTTGTTTTTTTAGCCAAGATATTTTGGGGGGTTAGATGGGAATTAGTACCTACTTGATGAATCCCTTCAATCTCTTACTCATCTGAATTATTACAAATAAATGAGGTATATTTAAAAATAAAGAATATATTTTTCTCTAATAATACCTGTTGAATAAAAACCAAAAAGGAATTGAAACACATATTTATGGCAAAAAAAAATCAGATCAATTTAGTTACATTATGTGCTTGAGGTTCTTCAGGAAGACAGAAAACGAAGTTCCAGAAATGTTTGCACCTCATTGAATTTTACTTAGTGGTTATGTTTGTGTGGGTCACGATGTCAGTGTAGAATGTGCAGCCCTTGAACAATTAAAACAAAAAAGAAAAAAATCAAATCAAGGGCAGAACAGTCTGGCAAGGCAGCAACAAGCTAGGTCTCTGCAAGCAAAGGAAGCCACCAGCTTTCCACCCTTCCAGCCAGCAAACATTTACTGAATGCCTATTCTGTGCTGCAGATTATGCTGAGTCTTAGTCATAAAAAGAGCTCAGGACACTTACAGTCTACATGGATAATTCAGGGGCAACAAACAAATAATAATAACAACCACAAAAAATTAATGTAATCATAAAGATGAATTTTGGGTGCAAACAGACCCAGGTTTGGATTCTGATCATATCATGTCCTATCTGGGTGATCTTAGGGAAGTTACTTGACCTTTTAAAGGATCTGTTGGGAATTCCCTGGCAGTCCAATGGTTAGGACTCTGAGCTTTCACTGCCGAGGGGGTGGGTTCAATCCCTCGTCAGGGAACTAATCCCACAAGCTGCACGTCGTGGCCAAATTAAAAAATAAAGAAAATAAATAAAGGATCTGTTTGCTGATTTGCAAAATGGAGACAAGAATACCTACTTTGTGGGGCCAATGGGAATATTAAATGAGGCAATGAGAGCAATCATAGCAAATATTTATAGAATCCTTAACACTTGGCCAGTCAGTGTTAAGTTCTAAGTGCTTTAGCTACTTAATCTTCACATAACCCCACGAAGTAGATACAGCTGTTACCAACTCTGTCATAAACTTGGGGAAACAAAACACGGAGAAGTTAGACCTTACCCGGAGTGGCAGAGTCAGGACTTGAACCTGAGCGGTCTGGCTTGGAAGCCCAGGCTCTTTGTGGTTGATCTGGAGGTTTGCCTTCAGATCCCACTTCAAGAAATGGCTTGTTGACCAGAAGCAGTGGGTTCAGGGGGAAGGTCCCCTCCAGATCCAGGCTTGACGAAGGGCTCCCTCTGCTGCAGAGAGGAGATCCCTTAGGCAGGATCATACACGTCCTGGGGAGCCCTGGATCTGGTGAGTGAGCAACGTGAGATTACGAAGGTCACTCAGAACACTCTGATAGGCATATTCAACCCAGTGCTTCCTGCCAGGTTGGCCAAGGCTTTGACAACTCTGCACCACCATTAGACCTCTAACCCTGCTCAATCTTGCTCGTGTTGTCTTCCTTTCACAGTGAGGATCCCTAATCCAATTACATGGCTGTTTGAAGTTGTCCCACACCTCACTGATGCTCTGTTCATGTTCAAAATTCTTTTCTTCTCACTGTGTTTCATTTTGGACAGTTTCAATTGTGATGTCTTCAAGTTTACTAATCTTTTCTTCTGCACTGTCTAATCTTCCCTTACTCCCAATCAACGCATTCCTCATCTCACACATTATAGTTTTCATCTATAGAGGTTAGTTTGGGTCTTTATAAGCATCTCCCATGTCCTTATTTAACTTTTAAATATATTGAATACATTTATTGCGAGCCTTTTAATGTCCCTGTTTACTATATAATTCTAACACGTATATCTATTCTTGTTTGGTTTAGATTGACTGATTTTTCCCATTATGGGGCTTATTTTCCTGTCTGGCAGTTTGCATGCCTTGTAATTTTTGGTAACATACATTGTGAGTCTTACCTTGTTGAGTGCTGGGTACTTTGTCTGCCTATAAACCTTCTTGGGATTTGTTCAGAGATACAATTAAATTACTTAGAAACAGTGTGATCCTTTCAGTTTTTGCCTTTGAGAAATGTTTGTTCTACAGCTGATTTCTCTCCACTGTTGAATGAAACCCTTTTGAGTGCTTTACGGCCCATGTATTATGAGGTTTTCCAGTCTGACTGTTGGAAGCAGGCACTGCCCCGGCCTTCTATGAATGCTGGGCACTATTCCCTCTCATTCTTCCTGGTGGTTCTTTCCTTAGGTGCTTTCCTCACACAAATGTGCTGATCATTACTCAGTATTTGAGGAGGACCCCTGCAGATCATTTGCTGGTGTGAGTCCAGTGTTTTGCAAAAATTATATTATATATTTTGTCAGTTGTTTTAGGCAGGAGGGTAATTCTGGTTCTTGTCAGTCCATCTTGGTCAGAAGTGGAAATCTTACTCATTATATACTTCTTAAACATATAAAAATGTGTTATGAAAATATGAAGTAACTTAAGATTTTTGGAATTCAAGAAAAGTCCTGGAAATTCTGATTTCTTTTTCCGGTAGATACTGTGGTATTACATCTAGATCCTTGCCTCAGGGCCAGTTAATGCATCTCCTCACTCTTGAGAGTACCAGCTGCTGAAAGCTCACAGATGTGCCCCTCACTGAGAATTGCCTTCAGACACAGGGAACAGAGAAGATGTCTGGTATTCAGCAAAATACCAAGTGTGTCTCTTGGCACTCCTGCACCTAGTTTTAATGTTAAATGGATGAGTGCAGTCACCACAGCCTGTTAAACACTTGGAAACCATGGGCTAGACCCCTCAAAGATGAAAGTCTGGATTATTGCCCCCCACCCCCCGACTAACTGCTTAGTCTAGCAGAGGTGTTTGCCAAGAGGGAGAGGAATCCAGAGTTGGTGGTGAGGGGATGAAGGATGAGTATCAGTTACAGCTTTAATTAGAACTGCTGAGGGGTCTATAGATCATCCTCTTAACCCCAAGTATCCCAGGAAATAAGCCCAACCAGAGTTTTGGAGGCCCTATTCCCATGTAGAATAAACTTATTATAATAGAAAAGTAGATCTAGGCAATACAAGAGGTGACTACAGTTGATACCATGGCGCTCCACAAAGATTCTACCTCTGGGCCAAAGAACCATCCCCAGTGGCTGTGAATATTGTCTGCTGATGCCTCACAGCTGTGCTCCTCACTGGGCATTGCCCCCGCCCCTCCCTGGCTGCAGGGACCTGCCCTACCCAAGGTTATGTGCCTTCCCAGAGGGTGGCCCATAGCCAATAACCAGCTGATATGAGGGTACAGCCTGACCCCCTTTCCCTCCATGGGAAACAATTCTGGAAAGCCATTCATTCAGCTGCAGAGCTGAGCTGGAGAGATTGAGGGAAGCTGTCAGGTGTCAGAGTAGCCAATTAAAGCTATAAGCCAGGGCTTCCCTGGTGGCGCAGTGGTTGACAGTCCACCTGCCGATGCAGGGGACATGGGTTCGTGCCCCGGTCTGGGAAGATCCCACATGCCGGGGAGTGGCTGGGCCCGTGAGCCATGGGTGTGAGCCTGCGCGTCCGGAGCCTGTGCTCCGCAACGGGAGAGGCCACAACAGTGAGAGGCCCGTGTAACGCAAAAAAAAAAAAAAAAAAAGCTATAAGCCAAAAATGAAAAAATAAATCAATCACTTCCTGTGATGGTCTAAGCAAGAGGCTAAAACCAGTCAGAAAGCACTGACTCCCTCTGGTCTATCTTCCCCATAGAAGGGCATACTGGTTGAGGGTCAGCAGGATCCATGCTCATGTGGGCATCATCTCACTCCTGAGGGATCCCCAAACAAAAGGCTCCAGCAGTTTTATGACCTCTGGGGTCGGAGGGGGGAAGGCTACAAGTAGAAATGTACTGGGATCTGAGTAAGAGTGGGGAAAGTTATATTCAAAGATTCTTCCATTATAAACAAGATGTGGTGTATATATATATATATACACATATATACATATATATATATACACATATATATACATATATATGTGTATATATGATGTGTGATATATATATAATGTGATAGATAGAAATGATGGAATATTACTCAGCCATGAAAAAGAATGAAACCTTGCTATTTGTGATGACATGGATGGACCTAGAGGGTATTAAGCTAAGTGAAATAAGTCAGACAGAAAAAGACAAATACTGTATGATTTCACTTATTTGTGGAATCTAAAAAACAAAACAAAAGAGAAACAGACTCACAGTTACAGAGAACGAACTGGTGGTTGCCAGAGGGGAGGAGGGTGGGGAGATGGGTGAAATAGGTGAAGAGGATTAGGAGGTACAAACTTCCAGCTACAAAGTAAATAAGCCACAGGAATGGAATGTACGGCACAGGGGATATAGTCAATAAATATTGTAATAATTCTGTATGGTGACAGATGGTAGCTAGACGTCGTGGTGATCATTTTGTAATGTACAAAAATATTGAATCATTATGTTGTAAGCTTAAAACTAATATAATATCATATGTTAACTACAATTAAATTAAAAAAATAAAAAGTAGCTTCAAGGAGTTCAAGCAGAGGACCTCCCAGTGCATTTCTGGTAGAAAATGCATATCTATCAGTTTTGTGAATATGAGAGAGTAAACTTGAACAACTTTGAAATAATGATCTAAACAGACATTTCACCAAATAAGACTATGAATGCTAATAAGCACATGAAATCATTATTTATGAGAGGAATTCAAATTAAAACCATATGAGAGAATACTACCTACCCACTAGAATGGCTGAAATTTTAAAAGGCTGACAGTAGCAAGTAGTGGCAAGAAAAAGGAGCAATCAGAACTCTCAAACCTTGCTAGTGGAAGTTAAAAGAAAAGATATAACCACTTTGGAAAATAGTTTGGCAGTTTCTAATAAAGATAACCATAACTAGTGTATGATTCAACAATTCCACTCATAGGCCCAAGAGAAATGAAAACAGATGGCCACAAAAGGCCTAATCCATGAATGTCTATAGCTTCATTTATAATAGTAAGAAATTGGAAGCAACGTATCCATCAATAGTTGAGTCAATACACAGATCATGGTATACCCACACAATGGAATCCACAATGAAAAAGAACAAACTACCAATACACACAAACATGGATGAATCTCAGAAACATTATACTGAACGAAAGAAACCCAAATGAGTACCTTCTGTATGACTCCATTTATGTAGAAATGGGAATAATGGTTGCCTGTGAGCTGGCGGTGTTGACTGGAAAGTGGCAAAGGGGAATTTTATGGGATGATCGAAATGTTCTATATTTTGATTTGGATGATGGTTACAAGGGTGTATAATTTATCAAAATTCATCAAAATAAAAACTTAAGACCTGTGCATTCTATAATGCAGATTTTTTTTTTTTTTTTCTTTGCGGTACACAGGCCTCTCACTGCTGTGGCCTCTTCCGTTGCGGAGCACAGGCTCCAGACGCGCAGGCTCAGTGGCCATGGCTCATGGGCCCAGCCGCTCCGTGGCATGTGGGATCTTCCCAGACCGGGGCACGAACCCGTGTCCCCTGCATCGGCAGGCGGACTCTCAGCCACTGCGCCACCAGGGAAGCCCTATAATGCAAATTTTTTTAAATACATGTAGTTGCCGTTAAAAGGTTAAAATTTTAATTCATTCATAAAAACATTTTTTGCTATTCTAACATCCTTTGACTCTCATCAGCCCTTACAAATAAATCTCTACCACAGAGCAGAAATGTTAGAAGTTATATTGCAAATGGAGCACATTAAGTATTTTTAAAACTTAAAAAATGTGGCTTATGAAGAATTTTATGCAGCAGGTCACTTATTAATATGTTAAATATTAACAGATCTATGGTACCATTCTGGACAATCAAATTTCCTTGATATTAAAATGAAATCAGCATTTTTGTCAGGAAGGTATTTTAAACTTGTTAGGGGAGTTTTCATAGTGTAAACATAAGATCTGGGGTATATAAACTATACCTCATTAAAATTAAAAAAACATAATTTGCTAATAAATAAGATCTACCACCTGCCTGTAACTGACTGTGTTCCCAGGTCTGTTCTAGCTTAACAGTGGTTGAAGCATACCAACCATGGATTATGGGAATCTTCAGGCCTCTACCATAAGTACACTTTGGAGCAAATAGTTCCCGTTTCCCACTGAGCTGGTTGACCTCTGTTGGAACTACCCTACCAGAAAAAGGAGATAACCAGTGCATCTAATGAGTAGATGCACTGAGCTGGGGACAAAGCCTCAGCCAGGCCAACTTGGGTTGCGGTCAGCTCAACTAGGATGAAGCTACTGAAATGCCATAGTGGCCTGCACTAACCAAACAAGTTTTTTCACCTCTTGTAGGGAATCTGCTATCAGGCTACAATGGCAGAAAAATGGGGAATAAATACCAGTAATATAAGGGACCTCCCTGAGTAAAGTAGGGACAGTCTGAATTAAGTCCTCAGTAGAGAGTAGAGAATAAGAAAGGATTTAAAGTGAAAGGTTAGTGGCAGGGAGTTGGAAAAAATGGAGATAAAAGGTTTGGGAACCAGAGGAAACTATGGAGGGGTGATTTAAACGACCCCCTCACCCCACCGGCAGATGAGCTTGTGATGGAGGACAGTGCTGTTTGGGATACTCTGAGTTGCCTTGGACAGTGGCAGGAAGTCATTTTGACAGAATGTCCTCTTTTTTAAACCTGTGATTGCACCATGTAGATGTAGCCACCGTCTGTGATTTGTGAACCCTTCAAAGTCGTATTTTAAAGGGAAAGAATTATAAACGCTAGAAATCTGGAATCTCCCTTTGAAAAATAAACTAAAAGTAATTTAGATTAAAATATACTGATTAAAATTGCCTTGTTTCAGATTTTGAGGCATGCCATTTCTTTCTGATTATTATCTCTCGGTTACTTAATATAAACCACCCCTAGATCAAGAGAATCAAGCAGAAATTTTGTGATAAAACTCAGGAACTACTCACAAACAGTCAAAAGCAGCTTCACAGATAGCCTCCTGAAAACATCTAATAAGTCCGTCATAATCAGCACATGATCCTCAAGAGATGAGAAGAAGAAACAGCTGCTTTGTAGCAAATCCTAACTACAGTAGGGATTAATTCTAAACTCATGTCACATTTAGTCAGCATTCATCTGGGACAACAGGGAATATCTTTGCCAGGCTAAGGGCAGTTATGTGTTTGTCAAAACAGATGAAACCTAAAATGTTAATTTTGTTTTTCTCTCAGATGAATATTTCTGTAGAACGTGGAATCTTTTAATGTTGGAATAATCAGTGAAGAAAGGCATCTAACAGTTCTTACTGTGTTCTGCCTTTCCTGTTCGACTTCACTGTTTTAAATCTGGTGTTAACTCACTTTGAAAATTCTTTAGTGGTGATGGCAAATCTTTCTCCTGCCGTCTCTCCTTTATTTGTCTCTGGATTATATACAGTCTTCATAATCAAACATAATGATACCAGTGGGGTTTCTCCTTATGGGTATGACCATTTCTGAGGATAACAAAATTGTAATTAAGACTCATACTTTTGGGTTCGAAGAACCTGAGTTTGAACCCCAGATCCATCAATGAGAAGCCATGTGCATTTTCAACTTTAAAAATGTTTTTGGATGTCAGCTATCTCATCGCTAAAATGAGAATAATAATAGTGATTTCTTTTCATAGTTGCATTGAGATAATTCATGTGAAGGAACAGTATTAGCACATGATAAATGCTAAATGAACGTTAGGTATGATGGTGGTGGTAATAATGCCCAATGCTCTAGAGGCGCTTTTACACATTAACTGCACACGAATCACCTGGAGGAGGGGTAGTTAGAACGAATTCTGATTCAGTAAGGCTGGTGATGGGTGTGAGAGGCTGCCTAGCCAATACATCCCCAGGTGACGCCCATGCTGGTCCGTGAACCACACTTTGAATAGCAAGGACCTTTTTCTCTTACTGATGGCAATCTGGTCTGTTTTCTGATTCAGCATCAGCCATATGTGATACTGGAAATCTGTCATTCTTCCTTCACTTATTAGCTAGAATATCTCTATAAAGAGAAACTTTCCCTCATCTACTATTGGGTTATCCAAAGGTATAGTTTGCATAGGAAAGGCCAGTATTCCAAATAAAGAGTTGATACTTGAGCATCATTCAACAATGACCAATAATGATATCTTTAAGAACTCACATATCTAAATGTGCTTGAAATGCTTCAATCCAATTGCAATTATTATCCTTATTTATCCCAACCCATTTTTGACCAGTGGGTAACTCTTTGAGTTGATTCCTGTGATCTTTGACGTGACCTGAGTCTTCTTTTATAGCTTCATTGCAATGCGTAGCATAATAAATGATCCAGATTCATCATGTACATTTCTTTCCAAGACCTGGAAATCATTGAAATCTCCATTATCTTCCTGTTAGTGGGAAACTGTATTTAGAGGCTATAAGTTGGGCACTGAGAGTACTCACTGCTACTGGGTTGGTCATTATTTCTAGGTCTTTTCAGCAAACAAAGCTAGGAAAGTTTTTATTTTAAATAAAATTCATCATAAGTTTAGATGACACTTCCAATCCAAATTGAGGACTGGCAGGATGTTTATTTAATCTTTTTGATCTTAAGTCTGAATCTCCTTTACCCCATGCCCAGAATCTGAGTTCTAATGACATAGAATGATAGAATTAGAATAGCAAATACTTCTCATTTGCTTTCTCCCATAATATAACCACAATAATTTCAAAATAACAAAAAAATTTACTACCAACCATATGATTAATGAAAATAGTATAAGATTTTTTCTTGTAGTTTCAGAAATTTTTCTTCCAACATATATCATATTAAAGATTATAACCAAATAACTGTGTTTTTTAGCCACTTTGAACTTCTGGGTGGTTGTGCTACCAAACAATTCATCCCATTTTATTTTTATTTTATGGATTTTTAAACTAAAATTTTTAGGATTAAAACATTAACATGGTCCAAGTCAAACCTATAAAATAAATCTAGTTTCTGCCCCACCCTATTTCCTCCCTTCCCCAATATGCAACCACTCTTTTCATTTTATGTTTGCTTTCCTCTATTAATTTTCTATTTATGCCATAACAAATTACCACAGACTTAGTGGCTTTAAAACAACACAGATTTGGTTTCTATAGTTACAGAGGTTAGAACACTGATAGCTTTCACTGGGCAAAAATCAATATGTCAGCAGGGTTATGTGTCTTTCTTAAGGCTCTTTGGGAAAACCCATCCCCTTGCTTTTTGCAGCAAAGATGGTTTTCTCAGGGTATATGCCCAGTACTGGGATTGCAGGGTCGTGTGGTAGTTCTACTTTTAGTTTTTTAAGGAACCTCCATACGGTTTTCCATAGTGGCTGTATCAATTTACATTCCCACCAACATTGCAAGAGGGTTCCCTTTTCTCCACACCCTCTCCAGCATTTATTGTTTGTAGACTTTTGATGATGGCCATTCTGACCAGTGTGAGATGATATCTCATTGTAGTTTTGATTTGCATTTCTCTAATGATTAGTGATGTTGAGCATTCTTTCATGTGTTTGTTGGCAATCTGTATATCTTCTTTGGAGAAATGTCTATTTAGGTCTTCTGCCCATTTTTGGATTGGGTAGTTTGTTTTTTTGATATTGAGCTGCAAGAGCTGCTTGTAAATTTTGGAGATTAATCCTTTGTCAGTTGCTTCATTTGCAAATATTTTCTCCCATTCTGAGGGTTGTCTTTTCATTTGTTTCTGGTTTGCTTTACTGTGCAAAAGCTTTTACGTTTCATTAGGTCCCATTTGTTTATTTTTGTTTTTATTTCCATTTCTCTAGGAGGTGGGTCAAAAAGGATCTTGCTGTGATTTCTGTCATAGAGTGTTCTGCCTATGTTTTCCTCTAAGAGTTTTATAGTGTCTGGCCTTACATTTAGGTCTTTAATCCATTTTGAGTTTATTTTTGTGTATGGTGTTAAGGAGTATTCTAATTTCCTTCTTTTACATGGAGCTGTCCAGTTTTCCCATCACCACTTATTGAAGAGATTGTCTTTTCTCCACTGTATATCTTGCCTCCTTTATCAAAGATAAGGTGACCATATGTGGGTGGGTTTATCTCTGGGCTTTCTATCCTGTTCCATTGATCTCTATTTCTGGTTTTGTGGCAATACCATACTGTCTTGATTACTGTAGGTTTGTAGTACAGTCTGAAGTCAGGGAGCCTGATTCCTCCAGCTTCATTTTTCTTTCTCAAGATTGCTTTGGCTATTCGGGGTCTTTTGTGTTTCCATATAAATTGTGAAATTATTTGTTCTAGTTCTGTGAAAAATGCCAGTGGTAGTTTGATAGGGATTGCATTGAATCTGTAGATTGCTTTGGGTAGTATAGTCATTTTCACAAGGTTGATTCTTCCAATCCAAGAACATGGTATATCTCTCCATCTATTGGTATCATCTTTAATTTCTTTCATCAGTGTCTTATAATTTTGTCTCCTTAGGTAGGTTTATTCCTAGACATTTTATTCTTTTTGTTGCAATGGTAAATGGGAGTGTTTTCTTAATTTCTCTTTCAGATTTGTCATCATTAGTGTATAGGAATGCAAGAGATTTCTCTGCATTAATTTCATATCCTGCTACTTTACCAATTCACTGATTAGCTCTAGTAGTTTTCTAGTAGCATCTTTAGGATTCTCTATGTATACTATCACGTCATCTGCAAACAGTGACAGCTTTACTTCTTCTTTTCCAATTTGGATTCCAATTATTTCTTTTTCTTCTCTAGTTATTGTGGCTAAAACTTCCAAAACTATGTTGAATAATAGTGGTGAGAGGGCAACCTTGTCTTGTTCCTGATTTTAGTGGAAATGGTTGCAGTTTTTCACCATTGAGGACAATGTTGGCTGTGGGTTTGTCATATATGGCCTTTATTATATTGAGGAAAGTTCCCTCTTTGCCTACTTTCTGGAGGGTTTTTATCATAAATGGGTGTTGAATTTTGGCAAAAGCTTTCTCTGCATCTATTGAGATGATCATATGTTTTTCTCCTGCAATTTGTTAATATGGTTTATCACATTGATAGATTTGCATATATTGAAGAATCCTTGCATTCCTGGAATTAACCCCACTTGATCATGGTGTATGATCCTTTTAATGTGCTGTTGGATTCTGTTTGCCAGTATTTTGTTGAGGATTTTTGCATCCATGTTCATCAGTGATATTGGCCTATAGTATTCTCTCTTTGTGACATCTTTGTCTGGTTTTGGTATCAAGGTGATGGTGGCCTCGTAGAATGAGTTTGGGAGTGCTCCTCCCTTGGCTATATTTTGGAAGAGTTTGAGAAGGATAGGTGTTAGCTCTTCTCTAAATGTTTGATAGAATTCGCCTGTGAAGACGTCTATTCCTGGGCTTTTGTTTGTTGGAAGATTTTTAATCACAGTTTCAATTTCAGTGCTTGTGATTGGTCTGTCCATCTTTTCAATTTCTTCCTGGTTCAGTCTTGGCAGGTTGTGTATTTCTAAGAATTTGTCCATTTCTTCCAGGTTGTCCATTTTATTGGCATATAGTTGGTTGTAGTAATCTCTCGTGATCCTTTGTATTTCTGTAGTGTCAGTTGTTACTTCTCCTTTTTCATTTCTAATTCTATTGATCTGAGTCTTCTCCCTTTTTTTCTTGATTAGTCTGGCTAATGGTTTATCAGTTTTGTTTATCTTCTCAAAGAACCACCTTTTAGTTTTATTGATCTTTGCTATCATTTCCTTCATTTCTTTTCCATTTATTTCTGATCTGATCTTTATGATTTCTTTCCTTCTACTAATTTTGGGTTTTTTTGGTTCTTCTTTCTCTAATTGCTTTAGGTGTAACGTTAGGTTATTTATTTGAGAGGTTCCTTCTTTTTTTTTTTTTTTTTTTTGCGGTACGTGGGCCTCTCACTGCTGTGGCCTCTCCTGGTGCGGAGCACAGGCTCCGGACACGCAGGCTCAGTGGCCATGGCTCACGGGCCCAGCCGCTCCGTGGCATGTGGGATCTTCCCAGACCAGGGCACAAACCCGTGTCCCCCACATCAGCAGGCAGACTCTTAACCACTGGGCCACCAGGGAAGCCCCTGTTTCTTAAGGTAGGATTATATTGCTATAAACTTCCCTCTTAAAACAGCTTTTGCTGCATCCCATAGGTCTTGGGTTGTCGTGTTTTTATTGTCATTTGTTTCTAGGTATTTTTTGATTTCCTCTTTGATTTATTCAGTGATATCTTGGCTATGAAGTAGTGTATTGTTTAGCCTCTATGTGTTTGTATTTTTTTCAGATTTTTTCCTGTAATTGATATCTAGTCTTATAGCATTGTGGTCGGAAAAGATACTTGATACGATTTCAATTTTCTTAAATTTACCAAGGCTTGATTTGTGACCCAAGATATGATCTATCCTGGAGCATGTTCCATGAGCACTTGAGAAGAAAGTGTATTCTGTTGTTTTTGGATGGAAAGACCTATAAATATCAATTAAGTCCATCTTGTTTCATGTATCATTTAAAGCTTGTGTTTCCTTAATTGTTTTCATTTTGGATGATATGCCCATTGGTGAAAGTGGAGTGTTAAAGTCCCCTAGTATGAATGTGTTACTGTCAATTTCCCCTTTTATGGCTGTTAGTATTTGCCTTATGTATTGAGGTGCTCCTATGTTGGGTGCGTATATATTTACCATTGTTATATTTCTTCTTGGATTGATCCCTTGATCATTATGTAGTGTCCTTCTTTGTCTCTTATAATAGTCTTTGTTTTAAAGTCTATTTTGTCTGATATGAGAATTGCTACTCCAGCTTTCTTTTGATTTTCATTTGCATGGAATATCTTTTTCCATCCACTCACTTTCAGTATGTATGTGTCCCTAGGTCTGAAGTGGGTCTATTGTAGACAGCATATATACGGGTTTTGTTTTTGTATCCATTCAGCCAGTCTATGTCTTTTGGTTGGAGCATTTAATCCATTTACAGTTAAGGTAATTATCGATATGTATTTTCCTATTACCATTTTCTTAATTGTTTTGTGTTTGTTATTGTAGGTCTTTTCCTTCTCTTATGCTTCCTTCCTAGAGAAGTTCCTTTAGCATTTGTTGTAAAGCTGGTTTGGTGGTGCTGAACTCTCTTAGCTTTTGCTTCTCTGTAAAGGTTTTAATTTCTCCATCGAATCTGAATGAGATCCTTGCCAGGTAGAGTAATCTTGGTTGTAGGTTTTTCCCCTTCATCACTTTAAATATGTCTTACCACTCCCTTCTGGCTTGCAGAGTTTCTGCTGAAACATCAGCTGTTAACCTTATGGGGATTCCCTTGTGTGTTATTTGTTGTTTTTCCCTTGCTGCTTTTAGTATGCTTTCTTTGTATTTAATCTTTGCTAGTTTGATTAATATGTGTCTTGGCATGTTTTTCCTTGGATTTTATCCTGTATGGGACTCTCTGTGCTTCCTGGACTTGATTAACTATTTCCTTTCCCATATTAGGGAAGTTTTCAACTATAATCTCTTCAAATATTTTCTCAGTCCCTTTCTTTTTCTCTTCTTCTTCTTGGACCCCTATAATTCGAATGTTGGTGCGTTTAATGTTGTCCCAGAGGTCTCTGAGACTGTCCTCAATTCTTTTCAATTTTTTTTCTTTATTCTGCTCTGCAGTAGTTATTTCTACTATTTTATCTTTCAGGTCACTTATCCATTCTTCTGCCTCAGTTATTCTGCTATTGATTCCTTCTAGAGAATTTTTAATTTCATTTATTGTGTTGTTCATCACTGTTTGTTTGCTCTTTAGTTCTTCTAGGTCCTTGTTAAACGTTTCCTGTATTTTCTCCATTTTATTTCCAAGATTTTGGATCATCTTTACTATCATTATTCTGAATTCTTTTTCAGGTAGACTGCCTATTTCCTCTTTATTTGTTAAGCCTGGTGGGTTTTTACCTTGCTCCTTCATCTGCTGTGTGTTTCTCTGTCTTTTCATTTTGCTTAACTTACTGTGTTTGGGGTCTCCTTTTCACAGGCTGCATGTTCGTAGTTCCTGTTGTTTTTGGTATCTGTC
Source organism: Aethalodelphis obliquidens (assembly GCF_003676395.1). Lineage (NCBI taxonomy): Eukaryota > Metazoa > Chordata > Mammalia > Artiodactyla > Delphinidae > Aethalodelphis > Aethalodelphis obliquidens. Next base: position 5,616,970 of record NW_020837977.1, on the reverse strand, counting down.
CCCAGTGGGTAAGATTCCTTCAGTGTGTTGTGTAGGCTTTCTGGTGGAGGGGACTAGTGCCTGTGTTCCGGTGGATGAGGCTGGATCTTGTCTTTCTGGAGGGCAGGTCCACGTCTGGACGTGTGTTTTGGGGTGTCTGTGGCCTTATTATGATTTGAGGCAGCCTCTCTGCTAATGGGTGGCATTGTGTTCTCGTCTTGCTAGTTATTTGGCATAGGGTGTCCAGCACTGTAGCTGGCTGGTCGTTGAGTGGAGTTGGATCTTGGTGTTGAGATGGACATCTCCTGGAGATTTTCACTGTTTGATATTATGTGGAGCTGGGGGGTCTCTTGTGGACCAATGTCCTGGACTTGGGTCTCCCACCTCAGAGGCACACTCCTGATGCCTGGCTGGAACACCAAGAGCCTATCATCCACATGGCTCAGAATAAAAGGGAGAAAAAGAAAGAAAGATAAGAAAGAAAGAAAGAAAGAAAGAAAGAAAGAAAGGAAGGAAGAAAGGAAGAAAGGAAGAAAGAAAGAAAGAAAGCATTTATGCTCAATGCTCAGATGAAGTGCCATGTTTATTTTTAAAATCAACCCACACCAATCTCAACCCCCACTGACAAGGTTGTTGAGAAATCCAGTGTCTGTAATTTTTCATACTTCGTGGTTCATGCCTCCCACTTTGCACTGTAATAAGATTCTAGGACTTAAACAGTTGAGGCTACATGGAGGAAGAAGCCTCTGAACACCAGTCTTCCTGGTCATGCTGAAGACACTCATTGTCTAGGTCTGCATGGTCCATTCAAGGACTGGTAGTCCTCTGGCTCCATATTAAGCTTGGCCTCCAGGGCATTTGATGAGGCCTTGGAGCATGGACCCAGCCTCAACCTGGACTTATACAGTAGTCCACAGGAAGTCTGACCTGTTGGCAAATGACCTGGCGATAAGACCCTACACCTTTTCATATGCCTTGTTTCTGGAAAGTCCACAGATCCCGGTTACCCTGAAGTCATGAAGTCAAGAACTGGTGTGTGTGTGTGTGTGTGTGTGTGTGTGTGTGTGTGTTTCAGAACTGCCCACCTCATCTGAATGCCAAGTCTAGTAATATGTTCCCATAGGTCAGAGCCCCAGAATCAACAGCACAACACCTAACTGCCCATTCTTTAAAGAGAGGGGAGCAAACTACCCTTTGATATTTTGAGAGTTTATTCTAGCAAAAAACAAAAGTGATTAAAACAAAAGCAAGCACAGGATTTTCCTATACTCAATTATTAATTGATACTTTATCTAACCTAACGGATTAGAAGACACATCTGATTAGGAGATGTATTAGAAGATACATCACTGATTAGAAGATACATCACTACTTTATGTACTACTATGAAAGAAAAAATGCCAATTAAACTGTGGCTTAATGCTTTTTTATCACTCAGAATTCTTAATTTATATTTACTGAAAGAATGTTTTCAGATTTACTTGCTTCTCTAATGTCAAATGTAAGCCCTTACTCTGTTTCTGTAACTTTCTGAATAAACAATAATCCATTTTGCTTCAAAACTGAATTATGTGTACTTTTTAAAAGAAATGTGAATGGCATTAACCCAGCATGTTGCCCTTTAACTCAACTGAAACCTGGAGCAGCTATGACCGAGCTTGTATACATGCCAGCAATCACAACAACATCCCAAATGACACTGACTGCAAGAGGCATCCCAATCTCAGGAATGTTAAAATGTGAAAGCATGTGCATCTGAGAATTCTTGGAATACAATACATCTCTTTGTGTACCTATATATCTGCATGTCTACCTTTACAGCATAACTTTTACCATCCACTTCCTCGCATCCTGTATTCCAGCCACGCCAATCCACTGACAGTACTCTGCATATTACAAGCTATTTTATGCCTTGTGCCTTTCAACCTACAGTGCCCACTTTCTGGAAGTCCCTCGTCCTTCCTCCTCTTGGCTGTAAGGTCAACTCTTACTCATCTGTCAAACCAGAGCTCACATGTTTCTTCACTTGAGAAAACTTCTCTTCCCCACAAGCATAGCTCCCTTCCTCATGCCCCCCTTGAACATTGTACCCATTTTTATTCCTGCACTAACACAGAGGTTGGGAATTTCCTTTGCTCCACTAGAACTTCTGAAGAGCAGTTGTGTTGTTTACATTTTGATTCCCTGATGCTTTGCACAGTATTAATATATGATAGGCACTAAAAAGATCTTCAGTAAATGATTGGATAGTTTCTCAGACAGTCAGTCATCCTTCAAAAAGAGGGGTGGTTTCTCCAGAATGGGTAGTCAAGGACAGTAGGACAGAGGAGGATTCTGGGTAACAAGAGTGGGTAGAATCACTAGGCTAAAGATAGATCTACAGACGAATATGTCAACTAGTACAAGATAGTCACGAGCCAATAGCATGTTCTTAAGTCTGATTTCAGCAAAACTGCTTTTAATAGCTAAGCAAATACCATTCTGGGCATGCTTAGTGGCCGGGGTGAGGAAAAGAAAGAGGTTACAGTGTTTGGTGAAATCTTAACAGTTAAGATTTTCTGTTAAGCACAGAGTGTTCATAATTCTGATTTTCATGCACAGTTTAATATCAGCTTCATTAATTTTATCAGGTTATTTTTCTTGACCTCCTGCTTGTTGTAAAAGAATTCTAAATAAACAATGTAGTTTTACATCCAAAGAAATGATGTTCTTTCAGATGTAAGGCATATGTTTCAATGTTACTTTGCTGTTAAAAAAAGTAATATCAAAAAGACTTAAACAATATAAATGTGAAAGATCCCCAGTTTATAATAAATATTCTGCATGCTATTATGAAGATCAACTGACAGACCAGTATTTATTTAAAATGGCTATTGACTGTGTTTTATCCTCTTTTGAAGGATCCAAGATACTCAATATCTGCTAAGTGTGGGTGTCTCTTAAATAGAAATTGCATAGTACAGACCTCATCCAAAGTAGCTGTTTGGATGCGATAAATTGAGTACAGAAGAGCTTACATTTCTGAGCTGTTCTGATCTGTGTGTATACTAAATATGACAAGCTTAAGTAGATCCAAAGTGGATAATATTTTTAATCTTCTGGCTATTTAAGTAGTAACTTTACAGTCTGTGTTTTAGTTTCAAGCAGAAAATTATATACAACATAGATGTACTTTATATTTATCACCAAAAAATCACATACACTATGCCACTTCATTATATTTAGTATATGGGGAAAAAATTGAGGAAACAATTTTTTGAGTACAGTTGGTAAGCACTTGTGTGCCAAGGATGAGTTAATGTATATTTATACAACCATTTTCTTGTTATGGTTTCTTAATTTTAGGGGTGGTTAATTATATAGATAATAATTATAGGTACAGTTGAATTTAGGAGAAGTCAATTTAATATATATGTGATACCTAGGAAATGGGAGAAATCTGCTGTGATTTACTAGCTTTTAAACACTGTGTACCAATTACACAAAAAATCAGTTAATACAGGGTTGTTGATATTGAAAATCTGTTTAGAGCCCTCATGTAGAAATGTCACTTACAAATGAAAATAACATACATCTCTTAGATTTTGTAATTTAAAAATGCAATTAATATGGTAGTTCTATTTCTAGTTTTTTGAGAAACCTACATACTGTTTTCCACAATGGCTGCTCCAATTTACATTCCCACCAACAGTGTACAAGGGTTCCGTTTTCTCCACATCCTTGCATCATTTGTTATTTGTGTTCTTTTTGTTGATAGCCATTCTGACAGGTGTGAGGTAATATCTCATTGTGGTTTTAATTTGCATTTCCCTGATGATTAGCAATGCTGAGCATCTTCTCATGTGCCTGTTGGCTATCTGCATTTCCTCTAGGAAAAATGTCTATTTAGTTCTTCTGCCCATTTTTTAATCGTTTTGTTTGACGTTGAGTTGTATGAGCTGTTTATATATGCTGGATATTAATTTCTTATCGGTCATACCGTTTACAAATATTTTCTACATTTCAGTAGGTTGTCTTTTCATTTTGCTTATGGCTTTCCTTTGCTGTGCAAAAGCTTTAAAGTTTAATTAGGTCCCATTTGTTTATTTTTGCTTTTATTTCCTTTACTTTAGGAGACAGATCCAAAAAAAATATTGCTGTGATTCATGTCAAAGAGTGTTCTGCCTACGTTTTCCTCAAGGAGTTTTATAGTATCCAGTCTTACATTTAGGTCTTTAATCCATTTTGAGTTTATTTTTGTATATGGTGTTAGAGAATGTTCTAATTTCATTCTTTTACATGTAGCTGTCCAGTTTTCCCAGAATGACTTTTTAAAGAGACTGCCTTTCTCCATTGTATATTCTTGCTTCCTTTGTCAAAGATTAATTGACCATAAGTGTGTGGGTTTATTTCTGGGCTCTGTATCCTGCTCCATTGATTTATGTGTCTGTTTTTGTGCTAGTACCATACTGTTTGGATTTCTGTAGCTTGGTAGTACAGTCTGAAGTCAGGGAGCATGATTCCTCCAGCTCCTTTTTTCTTTCTCAAGATTGCTTTGGCTATTTGGGTTCATTTTTGTTTCCATAAAGATTTTAGAATTATTTGCTTTAGTTCTGTGAAAAATGCCATTGGTATTTTGATATGTATTGCATTAACTCTGTAGATTGCCTTGGGTAGTATGGTTGTTCTAACCATATGATCCAGCAATTCCAATCCTGGGTATATATTCGAAAAAAACAAAAACACTAATTCAAAAAGATACATGCACCCCAATGTTCCTAGCAGCATTACTTTAATTGCCAAGATATGGAAGCAACTGAAGTGTCAAGCAATAGATGAATGGATAAAGAAGATGTGAGATGTATATATATATATATATATATATATATATATATATGTATAGATCTCCATATACACACAATGGAATACTACTCAGCCATTAAAAAAGAATGAAATTTTGCCATTTGCAGCAAAATTTGGATGGACTTGGAGTGCATTATGCTAAGTGAAATAAGTCAGACAGATGAACCTAAATACTGTATTATATTACTTATATGGGGAATCTAAAAAATACAACAAGCTAGTGAATGTAACAGAAAAGAAGCAGACTCACAGATATAGAGAACAAATTAGTGGTTACCAGTGGGGAGGGGGGAGGTGCAATATAGGGGTAGGGGAGTGGGAGGTCCAAACTATTGGGTATAAGATAGACTAGAAGGATGTTCTGTACAATATGGGGAATATAGACAATACTTTTTAATAACTGTAAAAGGAGTGTAACAATTAAAAGTTGTATAAAAAATAAAGTTAAAAAACTATAATTCTACTTAATAGCAGGTATTAATTCAGGACACAGATAACTCAAACAGGAAACACATGTAGATGATGAACATATCCTTAAATTATTGATAATTTTATTATATCTTTTCTTAACATCTTTATTGAAGTATAATTGCTTTACAATGGTATGTTAGTTTCTGCTTTATAACAAAGTGAATCAGCTATACGTATACAAATATTCCCACATCCCCTCCCTCTTGCGTCTCCCTCCCACCCTCACTATTGCACCCTTCTAGGTGGTCACAAAGCACTGAGCTGATCTCCCTGTGCTATGTGGCTGCTTCCCACTAGCTATCTATTTTACATTTGGTAGTGTATATATGTCAGTGCCACTCTCTCACTTCGTCCCAGCTTACCCTTCCCCCTCCCTATGTCCTCAAGTCCATTCTCTAGGTCTGCATCTTTATTCCTGTCCTGTCCTTAGGTTCCTCAGAACCTTTTTTTTTTTTAGATTCCATATATATGTGTTAGAATACAGTATTTGTTTTTCTCTTTCTGACTTACTTCACTCTTACTTCACTCACAGCCTAGAGTCTGTATGACAGACTCTAGGTCCATCCACCTCACTACAAATAACTGAATTTCGTTTCTTTTTATGGCTGAATAATATTCCATTGTATATATGTGCCACATCTTCTTTATCCATTCATCTGTCGATGGACACTTAGGTTGATCCCGTGTCCTGGCTATTGTAAATAGTTCTGCAATGAACACTGTGGTACATGACTCTTTGAATTATGGTTTTCTCCAGTTATATGCCCAGTAGTGGGATTGCTGGGTCGTATGGTGGTTCTATTTTTAGTTTTTTAAGGAACCTCCATCATGTTCTCCATAGTGGCTGTATCAATTTACATTCCCATGAACAATGCAAGAGGGATCCCTTTTCTCCACACCCTCTCCAGCATTTATTGTTTGTACACTTTCTGATGATGGCCATTCTGATGTGGGATGGCCATCAGTGTGGGATGATACCTCATTGTAGTTCTGATTTGCATTTCTCTAATAATTAGTGATGTTGAGCATCCTTTCATGTGTTTGTTGGCAATCTGTATATCTTCTTTGGAGAAATGTCTATTTAGGTCTTCTGCCCATTTTTGGATTGGGTTGTTTGTTCATTTGATATTGAGCTGCATGAGCTGCTTCTAAATTTTGGAGATTAATCCTCTGTCAGTTGCTTCATTTGCAAATATTTTCTCCCATTCTGAGGGTTGACTTTTCATCTTGTTTATGGTTTCCTTTGCTGTGCAGAAACTTTTAAATTTCATCAGGTCCCATTTGTTTATTTTTGTTTTTATTTCCCTTTCTCTAGGAGGTGGGTCAAAAAGGATCTTGCTGTGATTTATGTCATGAAGTATTCTGCCTATGTTTTCCTCTAAGAGTTTTATAGTGTCTGGCCTTACATTTAGGTCTTTAATCCATTTTGAGTTTATTTTTTTGTATGGTGTTAGGGAGTGTTCTAATTTCCTTCTTTTACATGTAGCTGTCCAGTTTTCCCAGCACCACTTATTGAAGAGGCTGTCTTTTGTCCATTGTATATTTTTGCCTCCTTTATCAAAGATAAGGTGACTATATGTGGGTGGGTTTATCTCTGGGCTTTCTATCCTGTTCCATTGATCTCTATTTCTGTTTTTGTGCCAATACCATACTGTCTTGATTACTGTAGGTTTGTAGTATAGTCTGAAGTCAGGATGCCTGATTCCTCCAGCTCCATTTTTCTTTCTCAAGATTGCTTTGGCTATTCGGGGTCTTTTGTGTTTCCATACAAATTGTGAAACTTTTTGTTCTAGTTCTATTATGATACCTTTACCTACATCCCTTTTAAAGTTAGTGGACACAAATTTTTATAGGAACTAATGTCTAATGCATCCTTTTAAGAAAAATACTTCTACCTAAAGAAGCTGGCAGTGAAATTACATGGCCTCATCTCTCCAGCCACAGGGTTGGTTATGTGGCTCAGGTTGGCTAACCAGACACTTTTTTCCAAACTACAATATTGTTATAGGTACAGTCTTAGGACAAAGTCTGTCCACTCAAGTTATTCCATGGATATTTGAGACAGTGAAAGAAAGAGCAGAAGTGTGAGAGAGAATATAGTCTGAACTCTGTGTCTAGCCTCTCTTGAAAACTGCATTTTTTTTTAAAGATTTTTTTGATGTGGACCATTTTTAAAGTCTTTATTGAATTTGTTACAATATTGCTTCTGTTTTATATTTTGGTTTTGTGGCTGAGTCATGTGGGATTTTAGCTCCCTGACCAGGGATCAAACCCGCACCCCCTGCATTGGAAGGCAAAGTCTTAACCACTGGACTGCCAGGGAAGTCCCCTAACTGGATTTTTTAAGTTAAAGTAAGCAATATATTTCCCCACTCTTCTTATTCTTCTGTCAGCCTGATAATTTAATCATATATTGTTTCATTTTTTATTTCAAGTTTTTTTTAAGTTATATTGAGTTTCATTTTAATTGAAATATATCCCAGATGTTGTGAAGTTGAGATAAACCCCTGATCCCCACCCAGATTAATGACCTACATAATATTGAAATAAAATAATGATAAATTTTTGTTTTAAGCCACTTGATTTTGAGTAGTTTGACAAGATGGAAAAAATTGATAACATGATTATTAAAGATATTTTTCTTGATTATATTCTTATTTTCTTAGTATTCTGTTCTTCGAAGACATTATTCATGGAAACAAACAAACAGAAAACACACCTGGTCCATATTAATAATAAATCACTTATTAGCTTTTTGTTAGCTTTATTACCATTCCTAAATACTATAACTGACAATAAAATTGCATTGTTGGCTGCATCCAGTAGAAATCACTTCTATCACCCCACCTTTTTTATTCCACTGCCAGGAAATACCCAGACTCTACACTTTTCTCTTTCCTCTCCATATATTTACAAAGTGGTACCATCTTGGTGAATATTTTGCATACCATTTAAGTTTTGCAATATACTGTGATCATTCCCTTGCCTATAAACATTCTCATATAAATGAAAAAAGTTGATAAATAGCAGTTATGCAAAATGGAACTTATATTAGGGTCTAATAAATTTTTTGAAAAATTAGGTATAAATGCAAAAGAGGATAGAGTGAAAAATAATTCAGTGAAAAAGAACTAAGTAAGGCTGCAAGTTGAGGACAGTAACAGAGAGAACTACTTCAACACATCATTATTATCATCGCCATTATTCTTTTGTTATGTGTATATAAGTATACACAAAAGAATGGAAAAGGGAGTTAATAACAATAAATACAATACTTTACATATTCTATTATTTAATACTATATGTTAAAATGTAATTACACTGTCTTAGTCCATTTAGGCTGCTGTAACAAAATATCATAGTCTGCATGGCTTAAAAGCAACAGAAATTTATTTCTCACAGTTCTGGAGGCTAGGTCTAAAGGTGGAGCACCAGCTTAGAGGCAACATTCTAAAAGGGTAATATGCCTTCAGGCATATATGAATTTTCAGATTCAGAAAGTATAATAATCCAAACAAAATAAATAAAAATAGTTCTACACCACTTACATTGTAGTGAAACAGAATATTAAAAACACAATTTAAAGGATTAAAAGAAGAAACCAAAATGAAAAGATAGTTAAATTAACAGCTGATTTCTCATCTGCAACAATGAAAGAACAATGAAAAAATATTTTTCAAGTGCTAAAAGAATATAACTGTCAACACAGAATTTTAAAATTATCTTTGAATAACAAGTGTGAAATCAAATCACTATCAGAGAAACAAAAGCTGGGAGTATTTATGACTTTGAGATTATCCTAAAAGAGCTTCTAAAGGATCTATTTTAGGCCAAAGTAAAATGATTTCAAAACAAGGTCAGAACCTCAAGAAAAATGGTAGGCAAAGAAAGTGGCAAATATGAGTGTAAATCTAAAAAAAATGACTATATAGCACAATAAGAACAATGTTTATTTAGCCTGATAGTTAAAAAAATGAGAGAGAACCAAAATACTTAAACAATAACATGTGTGCTGGGATGTGGGTAGGTGATCAAGTTGACCCATTCTAAAGAATCATTGTTTTACTTGAAAACAACTCGGACTGTGAAACTTCCATACTATTACAAAGAAAATATGGAATAAAAATTTAAAAACTCAATTTACATCAAAGAAGATTTTTAAAAAGAGAAAAAAAAAGGATAGATATCAAAATAATACTGCAGTAGAAACAAATTCAAATATATCAATAATCACAATATATTATTTTGAGATATACTTACATGTTATAAAACTATGAAAAAACAAGGGAATGATAGACCAAAATTTCATGATAATGTTTCACTGGGAGTGTGAATGGTGAATGCTATCATAAAAGGGTACACAAAGACCTTCAAATGTCATAGGCAAAGTTTTTTTTCTTAAGCTGGGTAGTGGATACACATATGCTTCTCTTTTTCTATCTGTCTGACTGTGTCTCTCTCTCATTATATATATATATATATATATATATATATATATATACACACACACACACACGTATATATACACATATATGTAATATTTATTTTCATGTGTTTTAAAATATTTCATAATAAATTTTAAAAGAGAAAAAACTATAAATTGTAGAAGAGTCAGAGAAACATAATCATGGCAGAATTACTAGAGCATGGCAATCTTATTTTATGAGGAAAGCATTCAGAATTATAGTTTAAAAATACTATTTTCAGTTCTAAATGAAGTTATTAAGCTTGTCAAGTTTTATTTTTAGAGTTGCTGTTTGAGATCTTTCTTGGCTTCTCTTCTAGTGTTTATTTCTACTTAACTGCCGAGAACTTATTCTATAAATCTAATTGGATCATCACCTTAGGGCACCTTATAACATTCTTTTCTTTGTAAGAAAAGAAACTGAAATATTGTTCATTATTATTTCAAATCAAATCAGTGGCGTTTATTCCAGTCTCTGAGGTGGAGCTCTCCTGGCCTCTGCTGCCAGGGAATACGGAGGTTGCAGTTGTGTAGAATTGAGACCTTCCTATACAAGGCAACTCTTGTTTCCATTTAAATGCACCTCTTCCCTAGCAGAGGGGCATAAGTACCCACTTAAACATGCTTTGAATTCTTTTTGTCTTTTGTTTCTTCTGGATCCACTGCCTGCTTGATCTCACCCTCCCTCAAGACAAGTACAATCCAAGGTCCTTGCTGTAGCTGGGGGTTATGGCAGTTTGATGGGATAACTCTTCTTGCACTGTTGTGGCCACCAAATGCACAGCTAGTGTCTGAAGAAACAAGACATCACTCGTCAAAAACAGTTCAGAATGCAGCTTGTCATGACAGTGAAAGGAACAGTTCTCTAAGACGAAACCGAGGAGCGATGAGAGCAGGAGAAGGTGAGTTACAGAAATGTAACCTAAAACTACACAGCTGAGGTCCAGGCCTAAATGACGCGCAAATGTTGTAATGCTGCCCATGAAATCACGCGAGACTTGGTGAAGTTAATTCCTCTGTTTGAACAAGGACTACTTTGAAATAGTCTGAAAAAGCTAATGTTGTCTACACTTTTGGAAAAACTAGCTTCTTTGGGTGATGTATTCTAATGCCTCACAACCGTCATGATTAGGAGTGGGAATCTCAGGGCAGCCACTTGTGAGTTGTGGACATGATCTAAAGTCAGTTTCCTAACCTGTAACATGGGCCAGAGATAGCACCTATTATATAGTAGTAATCTATTATATAGGGTAATATTACTCTACGTAATAGCACTCCATTATGTAATAGTGTGCTTGGGAAGATTAAAAAACATACTGCAAGCAGAGGTCTCAATAAATATTAGCTATTCTCATTACTGATCTGTTAGAGCAGTGTTTTCAAGCTTATAAAATGTAAAGATCCATTTTAAAGGAAAACAATTCTAACAGACCTCAAGCTTTTACTCATATGATTTTAATACTTCTCAAATATGTATGAAAATAAAAAACCTAAACTCTCTATTTCTATAACTATTACGCAGCTATAAACAAGAGTGTTTTTTTTTTATTATTTTTTGTTTTGTTTTGTTTTGTTTTGCGGTACACGCACCTCTCACTGTTGTGGCCTCTCCCGTTGCGGAGCACAGGCTCCGGACGCGCAGGCTCAGCGGCCATGGCTCACGGGCCCAGCCGCTCCGCGGCATGTGGGATCTTCCCGGACCGGGGCACGAACCCATGTCCCCTGCATCGGCAGGCGGACTCTCAACCACTACGCTACCAGGGAAGCCCAAGAGTATATTTTTAAATTAAGCTCGAACCCATGAAATCAATAAAATTCAAATTAATAGTATTAATTTAATGTTGTTTTGTTGAAAATGGTACAAGGTGCTAGCACAAACTCTTTTGACATCTTCTGAGTTTGGCCTGCCTTAATTACCATGTGCTATGTGATACTTTCAATTCTTCTGTTATTTTAAGTCTATCTGAATTATTTTAAAACCGCACATCTGAACACCAGATTGACATACAAAGTTCTCCTCTTTTTTTTCTTAGCCTGAAGTTCAAAATGAATATAGTGGTAGCCAACACTATTGAACAAGCACAAGCACTGAAGCTGAGATGCAAAGGCTCACTGAGAGATGGTCATCTGGGTGAGCCAGAGAGGGCTTCATTAAATTTTTTTTTAGATAATCATCTAAATAAGTGAAAACACAGGATTAAAATATTCTCATGGAAAACTTGCAAATTTCCCACATGAGCTAAATGGACCTCGGTTGAGAAACTTTAAATTAATATATCTTTGTTGAAATTGAATAATCATTTTTTAAAGTGCTAGGGATATAGCATTACATAATCGTTAAGCAATTTTCTTGATAAATTCCATGAGATCTACCAAGTGCAGAGCATCACTTTCCATTCTATACCTTTTCACACTGAAAGCAAAAGACATTTCCTTCCCGGGGCAATAACAGCTCTTCCTGGCATACACATTAATCTGAGAACTCAGAAACTTTGACTCAGAATTCTGAATGCTAATGGTTGTGAGTGTAAAATGAAGTAATTTATGTGTCATAGCTAATTAAGATTACAGTGTTTCAACGCACTTAAAATTCAAGTTCAAAGAAATTTTAGTGCTTTGGTCTGATAGTTGGTGTCAAGGAGCTTTTGAGAGTGCTTCCTGTCTACAGCAATTGGCATGCAGTAGCTCATTCACCATATCCTATAATTAAAATAGAATAAAACTTCACCCTTACTTCTTTGGAGTACTAAACTTTTTCAAAGATAATTTAGTCATGATTTGCTACGATTTTATGAAAAATGGAAAGCTTTTGTGGAACTTATCTGGTTAGGATCTTTTCATTCGGAAATGGCTTTGATTGAATTGAGCTGTATTTCTGATGTAGATGAAATATGCAAGCACAAGTAGAAAGGAAGAGAGGGCAACCACACGGAGAAACAGCGCAGCTTTATCCACTGGAGCTAAAGACATTCTACTCTGAACCGGGGTATATACCCTAACAATGTGGGCACGTGTACACAAAGAACGATGTATAAGAATAGTGATAGCAAAATATGCATAATAGTTGAAAACTGGAAATGACAAAAATGTCCAAGACAGTACAATGGTTAAATAAATGTGGTCTACTCATATAATGGAAGATTACACAACCTGGAAATAAACAAATTACAACTCCATACAACATGAATGAATTCCACAAACAGTACTGAGTGAAAGACACCAGACACCAAATAATGCCTTCTGTATGATTTCATTTGTTTTACACTTACAACAGGCAGACTAATCTGTAATGCTAGAAGTCAGGATAGTGCTTAAAACTTAAGGTAGAGAGGGCTGATTGATGAGCTATGAGGGGGTTCTAATATGGTGGCAGTGTTTTATTATTGAACAATACTTACTGAGTGTTTATGGCTGAGTTCCTTAAACACTCAGTTTCACTGGTGCAATGGGACTATGTCCACCTCAAGAGGTCATTGTGAGGGTTAAATAACAATGTACGTAAAGTGATGCACATTGTACCTGATATATAATAAATGCTCAAACAGCTGTAATTGTCATTGCTATTATGATCAGTGTTATGCTGTGCATACAATACGTTTTGAAAACTTATAAAGGTAACCATGCTCTTAGAAGTACTTTTTTGAGTCTCCACTTGGTGTTATACAATTCTCAAACACTGAGGTACATTCCTGAAAAGAGCCCTATGAAACGAGCTATAAGGGTGTTATTGAGGGCATTGTTTATTATAGTACATGTGTTCTTTTGGTAAGGAACTACAGAAGAAATTTCTTTCTGATCTCAACAGGAAAATAGTGTACTTCCCCTGAGAAATGCATTTTGATTATTGTCCAAGTTTAATCTTACACATCTTGTGAATCCTCTAAATAGATGTATCTTTCTTCTTGGCTTTCTATCAAATCTGTGCTCTAACGTTATCAAATGTGAAGAGACAGGATACATTTTCTGGATAAATTCCATTTTCCTTAATTACTTTTTTTTATTTTGTTTTTCTCTAGTACTTACAGAAGCTATCTGAAATTCTCTTTGGAGTAAGAGGAAGGTATAAGTTAATAAATGAAGAAAAAACAAATGACATTATGTTGCATTCAGTTAAGGAAATCTCTGCCAAGACAGTGGTATTGTCACAGTTGACACTCCATCAAAAATGTCCTGAATAAATGAATAAAATAATGATTTGGCATTTGGGGATGGCTCCATAAGGAAGTGGAATCTGAACAAGGTTTGGGGAAAATAAAAGTCTGTGGTATGAACAATGGGCTGGAAAGGATTGAAATTAGAGACAGAAGCAAGAATGGAGCTAAAGCCAGAACGACAATGTGAATGTGGTCAACAGAACATTCTACCAGAGTGCTCCAGAAGTACCGAGTAATAGATGTTGGTTGATGATAGTGATGGGGGACCAGGGTAACAGCAGTAAAAATGGAGAATAAGGGGCAAATTCAAGTAAAAAATTAAAAGTCTTAGTGACGAATTATACAGAAAGTCCAAAAAATAAGAAATCAGGAGTGACTTCAAGATTGTTTTGCGCTTAGGAGAAGTATGAGAGTTTTGAGGTACAGCCAGCTAAAGAATAGGTAATCAAACAGCTCATGAGATGCATGTAGAAATCTAGAAAATTCATTCCTTTCTCTAATATAAATCATTTACAAATTTAGAATTTGTGAATTCTGACAATCTAGGTTTTGCATTATGTACATTAAATCACTGAAATGTAAAAATGCTCTTTTTGGGTTAGGAGGAAGCAAAGACCAGTTAGAGTGACCACTGGATAGAGAAGGGAAAAAATTCCACTGTGATTTTAGTACCTTAAAGACAGAACAAAATATAAAAGCATGGTTTGTATCATAAAAGTCAATAAAACCATTGTTGCAATGATCTACAGTCATTATTATTATTATTATTATTTTGCTGTACGCGGGCCTCTCACTGTTGTGGCCTCTCCCGTTGCGGAGCACAGGCTCCGGACGCGCAAGCTCAGTGGCCATGGCTCACGGGCCCAGCCGCTCCGCGGCATGTGGGATCTTCCCGGAGCGGGGCACGAACCCGTGTCCCCTGCATCCGCAGGCGGACTCTCAACCACTGCGCCACCAGGAAAGCCCTAGAGTCATTATTTTTAATCGATCTGTTTATTCAAAACTATGTATTAAAATAAACTACATGAAAGATGTAATAGTGGACAAATGAACACAGTCCTTGGGAACTTATAATATATATGTATGTAATATATATTATATATTATATAATAGCTTATATTTTGGGAACACAAGCCTAAGTAAATACCTATATCTGAAAATAAGTCATAATTTCTATTAAAGGGTTTGATCTTATTGATAAAATGGCTTCCATTCTCTCTTATGCCATAAGAAAATATTTCCCACAAAAATACAAGTTGCTGGGGCTTCCCTGATGGCGCAGTGGTTGAGAGTCCGCCTGCCGATGCTGGAAACACGGGTTCGTGCCCCGGTCCGGGAAGATCCCACATGCCGCAGAGCGGCTGGGCCCGTGAGCCGTGGCCACTGAGCCTGCGCGTCCGGAGCCTGTGCTCCGCAACGGGAGAGGCCACAACAGTGAGAGGCCCACGTACTGCAAAAAAACAAACAAACAATAAAAAACCAAGTTGCTGTCTCTTCACGACTTTTTTTGGTAAATTTAAAATCACATTAATATTCACAAAGCAGTACTACTAAAATAATGAAGACTTCTTCCTTATTGATTTTCTGAAAACTGCCTTCCATTTTCCTTTCACACTTCATGTATAACTGGGAAGGAAAACTACTAAACTGATAAATTCTACAAGGGGAGGATATATCTTGAATATGAAGTATTATTACTGTTGACAATCCAATAAGAGAGACACAATGGAAAAATTTATGGGAGTTCCTGAAATTGGCTGAAGCAATTTTCAACACACTGTATTTCATTCTTGGACAAAACTAAAGCTCTATTTCTTACACTTTTTTTAGAAGTCAACATATAACAGGCAGTAGATACTTATCCAGAAGTTACTTGGTGTTATCCAAGTCTATTTATCTTTAAAACTCAAGTATTTGAATTTTAGGACTTCTAACTGGGATGTCTGGCCATTTCATAATTCTAATAGGTTTATTTTACAGAGTACGTATTTTACAGAATATGGCAATAAACCTTCCATAGTTGCTTAAATGCCTTATGTCGTCAATCTGCCATTAGAGGGTACCTGGTAGTTACACCTTATTAGGGTACTACGTGTTTGCTGAGAAGACAGGCAAATTTTAATTAATTTAAATTAAATGACCTTGAGAACTCACCTGCTTTGTTCTTCAGTTGCCCCAAGTTTCATTTGATTTTTGCATCATTTTTTTCCCGTGTTACAAAAGTTTCTCAGAAAAAGCTGGAATCACTTCCCTCAGTGTCCGCTTAGCCCTAGTAAAAAAGTAAATCTTATTTTTCCTTTGCTTGAAATACATGCATCAATGAGTCCTTTCACTCAGCAGTCCTGAAGGTCCAGGATAAAAACTGCAGCTTGAGGTGGAGATGTTGAGATTGTATTTTTAAGAACATATCTTCATTCTGAAGGTGAGGAAGCCAAGTTTAAGTGAATTTCCCAGAGCAGAGCTAGGTTTAGAATTCAGAAGTTATACACAAATAGCACACCAACAATGAATGCTGGCCTCTTCATTCATATTTTTCTAAATTCTGAATTTTTTCCACTTTTGGACTTTATCCTTATTTTTCTCTACATATCATCATTGCAACCAATATCTATTTGTGGTCAGATTAGGTCAAGAGTACTCAGTAAATTGCGAAAATTATGCTCTGAGTACAAAACAAATTATTTTGCTCTTCGTAGCTTAAAAAATCATCTGGGGCATACTGTTACATTTTAAATTATTTTAGTCTATATTTTTATGTTTTACATTGTGTTTGAAAACATTAAAGTATGTGTCCCTCGAAGATATTTTTCGGAAACAACTTTTCTTCCAGTACTAAAATTATAACAAGAACTGGATTATTTGGAGAAATTACAGTGGGTCTTTTTTCATGTGTGGTACCCTTCCTTCCTGTTATTCCTGAAAATACCCTCAGGCACAACCCCAAACCATGTACACTGTCCAGTCCATTGTTCAAAAATAGCATATGTTGAGCAAGTGTTTGCTTAGTCTTGAAGGGGTAGAGGAAAAAAGCCAATTGACCAGTTTGTAGAGAGGCTGCCCTTCAGCTGTTGGGAACTCTTTTTGTCCCTGTTATTCTCACATTTGGATAGCTTTGATGAGGTTACACTGACTACAGAATAAAGTTCAAATCTGGCTCTTGTCTACTCTTCCAGTGTAATTCCCCACCCCATCTGCCTCTGCCCTCACCCTCTACCCCAGGTGACAGATTCACCTGCCACTGGGCTGGTTAGGTGACACACCTGGATGAAGCAGTTCAGGGAAATGAGCACATGCACTTGCTTGAGCGGTGGCTGGGGAGAACTGGAGAAGGTCCATGTGTCCAAGGTGGGACGGGGAGCTGCTAGTCAGCTCTGTCTACTGTTGCCTGCAAGAAGGAGGATCCAAGGTTGCTAGACCCTCTGCTTTTCTTTAAGAAAAGGCAGAGAGATAGCTATTCTAATTTTGCAACATCCTGATTTCTTTCTGACATTGGGCAGGGTATTTTTTATTCACTCTGCTTCCATGTTGGTGAACCATTTCCCATCCATTGATGGGCAGTGGGCGACTTGCTGAGCTGCACCCTAGCAATCCTGATTACTTGGAATTTTCTCAGAAAGCAGCATATTATCATGATGCTAAGCTTTGGTTCATGTTTCCTCTACCTGCAATGGCCTCCTCCGCTTATTCACTTGACAGTGCCCTACCCACCCATTCTTAAACACTGGCTCAAAGACAATTGTGGATAAGCATTTCCCAGCCTCCCTCCTCATCTGATTTCCAACAGTCCTGCAGAACTGTTCCTTTTTTCCTATGTTTCACTTCACATTGTTCATACACTGGGGGAGGTGCTCCACTGGAATGGGCTTAGCTGTGACCAGTACCCATCTCCCCCATGAGCATGTAAGATATATTTTCTTCCTCTTCACATCCTTGGTGCTTTATACTTGATGATTTATACACTGAACAACACCAAAATTGGCCAGTGCTTGCTGAAATAGCATATAGAGTAAAGGTTTCTCACAAACTTCCCTGCCTGCCTCTTCATCAGTCATCATTTCCTACCCATATCAGAGCAACAAAGCCCCAACAGTCTCAGTGATAATAGTCTACAGTTCAGATTTCAGAGTGACACCTGCTCTGAGACCGTATTTTCATAACTAGCGGGGCCAATTTCTGCTGTCTCATGCAGTGTGAATATACACACGACCCTGCTTTCAGGTGGCTTCCATTCTGGGGGCAAGACCAGAGCGTTTTATTTCAATACTAACCATCATTCAAGTACCCATTCAACTGGTTCTAAAAGCAGATCAGCCAACATTCCCCTTTCCCATCCTTCTATTTGTTAGGTGCAGAACCCGAGACCCAGGAAGTGAGGCAATTTATCCAAAGACACACAGCAAGTTAGTGTTAGAAGTGGCTGTCGAAATCATTTTCAATGATCAGATTCAGAAAAAAAAAAAAAAAAGCTCCAAATAGCTATTTCTTTTCTCTAAAATGCAGCCAACAACTTCCTATCTCTACACACCCTACACACCCAATATGCGCACACACACTCATATGCACACACACAAATGTTTTTAAACATTAGGGGTCAGCCACTCTTACCACATTTTTATTTGTTTGATCTTTCCATCATTTTGTTTGGCACCATCTTAAGTTTTGAGGTGAAGTTGGCTCTCAGGCCACAGGCTTAGGCTTGTTTTATATCATGGAACTTTAAAACATTTTGTTTCCAGAACAAAAAGCGATATAATTCAGTTATTGGCAAGTACTGGGGTAATTTTAATTTTCTTCTGTACTTTTTTATATTTTCAATACAATGGTACGCTCTAATTTTATAATTGAAAAAAACAGGAAAATTTGTTTTTAAGAAGGAATACAAATATACAAACGGTCAGTCTAACTAATAATGGACATATCACATTAACCATTTAACATATTACTCTATGGTCTACTTAGTTTTTAAAGTGGCCAAACTATGTATGACCTTAAAATGGTTGAACTAAATTCTATTACAATCGAGACTGAAGGATATTTAAACACAAATATATTTATGAGGCAATCGTGGGAAAATAAAATGTACCCACAAGAGCCCCACAGATTTTCATAGTTTGCACACAGGCAACTCTGCTCTGGTTCAGAAAGAATTGCTTCAGGGCGTGCTTTATGACTTCTTGTCAACAAATTATACTTGCCAGACTTCTAGGCCGAAGCCCCAGTTTTCTCATCTATAGAACGTGGACAATAAGGTCTACCTCTTCCTTTCCCCCCATGTCTGTTGGAGACACATCAGCTCTTAGAGGATAAAAACACAATAGAGGGCTTCCCTGGCGGCGCAGTGGTTGAGAGTCCGCCTTCCAATGCAGGGGACACGAGTTCGTGCCTCGGTCCGGGAGGATCCCACATGCCGCGGAGCGGCTGGGTCCGTGAGCCATGGCCGCTAAGCCTGCGCATCCGAAGCCTGTGCTCCGCAACGGGAGAGGCCACAACAGTGAGAAGCCCGCGTACCGCAAAAAAAAAAAAAAACAACAACACAATAGAGACAGCAGGTTCTATAACACTGAGTTAGAAAATATTTATATTGTGTAGAGTTGGTTTGAGGGTGAGAAAGTGTTTTCACCATGTGGAAGAATCCTGAGAATATAGCAATATTCATTTATTAATTCAATAAATATTTTTGAGGTCTAAGTGCCAGACTCACGCATAGGCCCTGTGACTCTGGGAATAGGAAAAGGTTCTTGCCCTTGTGGGATTTACAATCTAGCGGACAAGACAGATGATAAATAAGGAAATAAACAACAGGTAAAATAATTACATAATAATAGCCCAATTAATATAAATGATAGCATAATCACATAATTATTTTACAGTTAACTACAAAAAAATAATAGTGCTTAGTTCTATGAAGGACACTGGGTGCTGTGATACAAAGTAACAGAAGGAAGCTATTTAACGATTGTGCTGACCATAAACATAATTCTTTGTAGGTCTTATATAGGTTGGGGTAGCTGTGTTTTGCCCTTTAAATACGGGAATTGAACATTCAATGAGAAATTCTAATGAAACAAAATTGGCTGCAGTAAGAACTAATTACTACTTACCTAAAAAGAAGCATTTTTTAGTATTAGGGACATTTTGTTTCTCTAGACTTAGCTCATCTTTTATCACATACATACACACAAGTAATCATTTTGCTTTCCAAGTTTTTTGCAGCATCTTCGACTTTGATGGAAATCTCAGAAAATTGCTGAACCTTTACTCAGCCCCTACTGAGCCATTATAAACCCATTTTGTGAAAGTAACAAGTAGAAGGATGGGTGGAAAAAAGAAAAACAAATTTTGTCACTTGTGAAATATGCCCAGATCCAACCTTCACTAACCCCGTTGTGTAAAACATTCAGAATATTATTGAGAGAAAGCTTACAAGTGTAAATATACTTATTCTCAATGAAATCAACACCATCCGACTGATTTGTAACTATTCCCTTAATGCTGCTATAAACTTTATTGCAGTGAAAACACTGGTTCTACAGATTGCTTTCCTCTTCCTCAGGATGTGTTTGACCTTTGTGGCACTGCCACTATAAATCTCATGGCCCAACAACCCCTTGTCTGCAAGTGATTTCAAGCACTATCATAAAAATGAAACAGACAGACTTAATTTGAGTTCCAGACTTGAGGAAACTCAACTAAAATATTAGCATAATTTTGCTGAGGACGGAGGAAATTGTTAAAATGTGTGTATTAGAGAGTGTCTGCAACTCGATCCATCTTTTTTCTGGCTCTTGGGTGCCACCCAGTGATTAACTTAGCGGCAGTTTTCCGAAGGGATCTGTGGGGCACAGACAGCCACTGGTCACAGGAGACAGGGGCAGGGATGCTAGGGGTGGTAGGGGCTGAAGTCCTAAATTAAATTTAGGAATTAAAATAAATCTCTGTTTAGAGATTTTTGTCCCACCCAGAAAAATCTGGCCATTGATGATGTGTTCCTTCCAGACATCCAGACACTGTCGATGATCTGGTCCGTGAATAAGGAAAATCAGGTCTTTAAAACACAGACTGGGTGTACAGCCACCTGGGTGAGAAGAGCAGCAAGAAGCAACTGGCTGCCCCTTCCTAACCATCTTGGCCGTGCCTATCCCGTGCTGTCCAGTCCCTCGCCCCAAGTCTATCCTGAGACAGAGCTTTAAAAACTCTGCTTTATAACCACGAAGACAGGAGGCTGATTCAACCAGGTGATTCTTTTCATCTCATACTTACTAGAGTGTTTCCTATCCTTATAATTCATGGGGTGGAGATAAGAACAAACACTGCCCTTAGCCTCGCACTCCACAAAAATCAACAGCCAGCCGGTGTCGTGCTTATTGTTTTCAAACGGAGTTTTCTCTCTCTTTCTTGCATATAAATTTTGTGACACAATACATTTTACCAAAGATTTGTGTTGCTTTGTGGAGGTAAAGCAACATATACTCAACTTAATGGGCCTTTTGTTTTCCTCTAGAAAAATGTAATGAGCTTATAAAGAATACTACTCTATATATTATACATATTTTTATTTTTACTAGTATGTATCGTATATTACATATATTTTATTATATATTTTGTAAAATGTTACATATACATTTTATATTTATTATATGTATAATATATAATATTATCTACTTATTTTATCATTTGTCTTGTCTCTCCTGCACTAACTTCTTAAAGGTCCACCCAGGCCATGCCGAGGGCAGGGGCAAATCCTATACAAAAGTATGAAGGTGAGATGGATTCCTCAAGCTGTTGTGTTTTCTCCTGGCTCAGCAGCTATCATCATGGTTACTGAGGGAGACAGGATCAGAGGACAGACAGTTGAGAAAGAAAAAGGAACTATATCCTTCAAAGGACTAAGAAGGTCCCTATGAACGAGGTGGGAAGGGCGGCCCAGATTCTGGGATGGGAAACGAGCATTGGCATTGGTCGTCCAGTCTCCACCACGTACCTGCTCCCCAGCACCACCAGCCCACCGCCGGCGCTCTGGCCGCTCCCTCTGCCCTGGATCTACAACTTGGCCGAATAAAGCCAAAGGGTGGTTGCAACGCTAACAGTAAGTCCAGATGTTGGCCCGAGGCAGGTGGGGCCAGCGAGAGCGCATCTGCAGGAACTAGAAACCACCAAGATGCCTGTGAGCTGAAGAAGAGATAGGTGCCAGGCAAACTGGGGACAGACGCAAAGAAGTTCACCCCAAAGAAAACTTTAGAGGAAGCCATGGACGTGTGGCCTTTCAATTCTGTGTGATTTGAAGGGCCTGGAAGTCCTCTCAGCCGGGTCTCTGTCCCACCCGCCTTTTCCTCCAGGTGGTCTTCCTGGTGCTTTAGGAGGAAAGAGGGAGGGGAACCATGTTCCCAGACCCTCTTAGCTATATGCTCCCTTCTCGCAAGGAGGCTGCTCTGTCAAAACCAAATTGATGATTAGGCCCGGACACTGGCCCACCAAAGAGGAGCGCAAGGCCCTCCTGATTCTAACTTCTCATGCTGGTATCACAGCAGCAGGAAGATGAAATGCTTTAGCTTATGATGGGATCATACTCTTTGGCCAATTTTAGGCATTTATGGACTGTTTACATACACCACGCACTGGGCCTATGCCATCTAAAACTTAAGATCTCTACACACCTATTATTAGCAGTACTCTTTTTCTTATATAGTTGTATAAACTGTAGCCAACAAGGTAAGTACTTGCCCAACCTGTGTTGCTGGTAACTAGCAGCTAGGATCCAACTGGCAATTTAACCCCAGAGCCTTTAGTAGCTCATTTTTTGTTACAATACCTGAAATAACATACATTAGAAACTTTAAAAACTTGCAAATTAAAATGATTTGTCTTCATATGGATTAAACAAATAACCTAATCTTAATATAGATTAAATAAATATTAAATAAGCTCATTTCCATTTTTTAACACCATTATAGCACCATTGTTTTTGTAAATGCACTCTGACTTCGTATCAACTTACAAATATAATTTTGAAACACAACTAGCTGGTAAGTTGGGTACTATGTACAAAATTTCCTTGGAAAACTTACCAAAATTGTTACTTACCACAAAATCTGATATTTTAAATCTGTAATTTCTGAGATCCATTCCAGCCCTCTTTATTTATATAAACATTCATGAAGGTTAATTCTTTTACCTCATAACTGCTGGCAGTCAAGAGTGACTTAAATAGAAGCTTTGGATTCATCCAGCGCTTAAGTTAGTACCTCACTGAAGCCCCAGGTTTCTGTAGTTTAACTCATGAAAGAAATAACCTTACTCAGTGATTTTTAGCCTAGGCATTAGCAAGTCTCTGATTCTGAAATGAGACATCCAGTGCACATTTCATTTTTCACAGGCTTCATCCTCATGCACCCAACTAGAAGAAACTGGCCCCTAAATTCATCCTCAAATAACTAATACATTAATATGTTGAGTGAAATTGTTTTATATTATCTAACTAGATGTCAAAAATGAGTTTGATTGAAGCATAATTATTATTTGTCCTTAAAATTATTGACCAAAACATCCATTTACTAGTTGATCACTGACAGCAGTGGCTCTCCTGGAA
Source organism: Aethalodelphis obliquidens (assembly GCF_003676395.1). Classification (NCBI taxonomy): domain Eukaryota; kingdom Metazoa; phylum Chordata; class Mammalia; order Artiodactyla; family Delphinidae; genus Aethalodelphis; species Aethalodelphis obliquidens. Next base: position 5,593,473 of record NW_020837977.1, on the reverse strand, counting down.
TGAGATAAAAGATTCAACTGCCATCACATTAATGGATGAGTGTTTTTCCTGTTTGTTATTGGAGAAAAGAAAGATTCTAATTCATCTAAAAGCTTCAGTAGATTGTTGTACAAACTTTCAAAGGAAGAGCTGGAAAAAGCCTCATTTCATATCATTAAAAAAAAAAATGGACTGTGTCAAAAGGTCATCACTGCTATTCTAATATTCTGTGTTGCACTGTAACAGGAACTCAAAAGGAGAATGATATATACCAGATCGATGATGAATTACACAAGTGGACCTGAAATCATAGAACAATATTGTGGTACCCGAATGCTCATCTGTGCTCTGGAAACAGACTCATTCCTGGGACTCAGGAAAGCCAGGAATTGGCTCCCTTTGGAGATGATCAGATCTCAAGGGCTCAAAAGGACTACTGCAGGACAGTCAAGGATGTTCAGGAAACAGAAGTTCAACTACCAGCAACTAATCCCAAGGTTTACAACTTTGGAATTGGACAAATGGACAAATGAGACAACCACACAAATATTCTAGGTCAGCCACTTTTTCACTGCTTTAGAGAAAGTATTTATCTTCCTCATGTCTGCTCAAATATCATATCAAAGCTTTCCTTGATCACTGTCCCTTTCCGTCAACTCTCTCCTCCCTTATCCTGCTTCAGTCGTCTTCAGAGCATGAATCACTACCAAATATATTATTTATATATTTGTTTACTAACAGTTTCCATCAGTTAAAATGTAAGGTCTGCTTATTACATGTGGTCATGTAATAAGCATTCAGTAACTAACTGGTGGATGAATAAAGTTTTGGGGGGGTGTCTCAATTTATCTCTCTGTAAAATCTTATTTGTCGAGATTAAGCAAGCCTTTTCCTTACACAGAGTGGGTACTTTTCTGCATATTTCTCACATGGGTTAGAGGAAGAACAGCTTTGCTTCTAGAAATCTCTGAATCTTATATCCTCTAATCTACGTCACCACGAACATCAAAACCACAGTCATATTCTTTTATGGTTCGTGGATAGATAAGATGGCCTAATCATTTAAGTCATTTATTCACTCAGCAAACATTTATGCAGCATATATGGGGCTATTCTGATGCTTTGAAGATTCCTTTTAGCTTAGGGTCCTAGAATGCTCCTGAGATCAGACTGCTGTCTCTCTTGAGTTCAGCCTGAAAAACTGAAGCCAGCATCTACAGTGAGGGCCCTTTTTATTTTCCACAGCTTCTTGTTGGCATGAGAACTATGGTATTTTATCTTTCCCTTACTTAGAGTGAACCTCACTCCTTTATTAAGTTACTTCATCTAGAAAATCTTGTTTTCCTACAGGAAAATTACCCAAAGAATTTGATTTCAATTGAAGTAGCAGCAACACTTGTTCTAGCCCAACACGCCTTAGCAAAACCTCTTGTTTGTAATAGAAACAGGCAAAATTAGTGAAGAAAGCAACCACTAAAATATGGTCTTGTCTTAAACACTCATGCAGCCATAAATCTGGATTGAGTTAGTCAAGGCATCTACTGATACGCATCTCAGCAAAACAGATTCTTTTCTTCATTTACATGGAAAGAATTGTAACATCATTCTCTTCCAACAATTGCTCTCATGATATCCTCAAGTCATTAGCACTCTCATCTGGCTAATTATTTCCTTCAGAAAGATGAGGGATGATGGTGACAACCTGGGCAAGCTACCCACGAATTCCTAAAATCCAGTTGATGGTTTTCAGAAACAATGGCACCTGAAAACCCGTAGGTTGTGAATAACTGGCCCTGATTTCATTTTAGTATGTTAAGTCTGAGATGTAAGGGAAAGAAACCATTGTGAACCATGTTGGCTGATTTATCAGAACACAAATTCATTCTGCAAAATTCCTATGGAGTCTTGGCCAAGATTGCTTAATCCACTATCATGGAAAAGAACATGCCTTTGACAAAGTCATGATGCTTTCCAATCTTTGCTTTTAAGCTAAGATATTCCAGATACCAAGATAATGCAATGGCCACCTTCAGCCAAAGCAGTTTACCCACAAGTGGAATGTTTTATGGCCAAAGTAACTCATGCATATCATTTGGCGATAGCTTTAACTTCTCTGGCAGTTTCTTTACTAACTACCGCTCCATAGAAAATACAAGATGCAGAATCTCAAAATCTTGAATAATCTTATGATTTGGTTTGTCATTAGAGATGAACCAGAATTTATTTTATTATTAAAATGTCCAGTGTTAGTGGCGCAACATTTGGCTATTCAGTGGTAGACTGAACACATTTGAATTTGCTATTGTTCTTTAGAGTTGTGGGTGGTTTTTCAGTCAGAAGCCCTTTGCCAAACATACAGCAGAAAGGCGGGGATAGTCCAGATATAATTTTTGATCACTATGAATTTTAATACAAGGCCTTGGAAGCAACTGTAGAACTTCCTGATCCTGACAGAAATCGTTTTGTCAACTTGTATTTGGGTCTGTGATTCTAGTCTGTCTGCTCTTTTTCTTGAATAATGAGTAATACACATTTTCTAGTGTTGTGTAGGAAAACATATTTCCAACACACTTGTACTAGGGCCCTCTCAAGATTTCTTGGTAATGCTAAAATGTTCTATAGCCATAAGTTTTACATGTGGGTTCTACTTTGGATATCAGTTTTCAAAGAAACACTGTTTTATATTAAAACAAAATTATTACAGAATAAAACAACAAATTTAAATGTATTTTAAGGATTAAACATGAGAGTTTGAAGAAATACTGACCTTGCCGTGCATCCCTTCTGGACAGGCCTTCAACCTAGAATCTATGCGATCCTATTTCTACTGTTGGGGATATTAAATAGGAAATGCTCAGAAGGACTGTTATATGCTAGAATGCGAGGGATAAGAAATCTTAATGTGTTCCCAGACTTCGAAGTGAATGACCACTTCACAGTTTAGAAAACTCTCCTTAGACCACAATCCAACATCACGGAATGCCTTTTCCCTGCAGGCAATAATGAGGCTCTACAATGGTTGCCTTTTATGGAAGAAAAATGTGGTAGAAAGTAAATAGTACCAGAATGACATGAAATGCTTAGTTTGCTTTTGGAGGAGGTACATCGTGGTTTATTCCCTCCCCCTTTATCTTGAATGAAGTAAATATTAATCGTTCTGGGGCAATGATTTAATGTCACTATCACAGTTCTGATTTTATAGTTTTCTTTTTCCACTGATAGGTCAAATCAATGTAGGACTTTATAAAATATTTCTGTGAGTTTATTTTCAGTTGATGCCATAACATAATTCACCCAGTTGTCCTGTAGAGACTTTGAATTCATCACAGCCCTAAATCTTCTCTTCTTCCTGCATGCTAAGGGTTGGCAACTTTTTCTGCAAAGGCCCAGACAGTAAAAATTTTAGGCGTTGCAAGCTATGAAGTCTCTGTTACCAACTCTACCAACACTCCTCAACTTTGTAGCAGGAAAACAGCTACAGACGATATGTAACAAATGGGCGTGGCTGTGTTCCAATAAAACTTTATTAACAACAATACGGAGGCAGGTGGGGGAGACAGTAGACTTTAACTGAGAGGTGTGGTCTGCTGATACCTGTTCTATGCTCTTGCTTAGTGGAATACTGTCCATTCACTTCCTATGACCAAAGTTCTCCCTCTCCATTCATAACCAAACAAAGATTAAGTCAATTATTTTACCTCCTATATTAGTTTTCAGTAGACTTTAACTGAGGGCTGTTGTAACAAATTAAGATGAACTTGGTGGCTTAACACAACAGAAATTTATTCTCTCACAGTTCTGGAGGCCAGAAGTTCAAAATCAAGGTGTTGGCAGGGCCACGCTCTCTCTGAAGGCTTGAGGGGCAGGGTCTTCCTTGCTTCGTCCTGGCTCATTCCCAGCTTCTCTGGGCTGCAGGCAATCCTTGGCATTCCCTGGCTTGCAGCTGCATCATTCCAACCTCTGCCTGCATTGTCACATGTCCTCATGTCTGTCTCTGTGTTCAAACTTCCCTCTTCTTATGAGGACAACATTCATGTTGGATTACAGCCAATCCAATCCAGTATAGCTTCATCTTAACTTTATTACATCTGTAAAGACCTTATTTCTAAATAGTGTCACATTCATGGGTTCTGAATGGACATAAATTATTTTTTGGGGGGGCACTTCCTACTTTCTAATCTGTCCCCTACTATCTCAGCTACCACAGCCCTAATTCAGACCTTTATCACCCCTCATCTCTCATCTGATTATTCCAACAGCCTCCTAATAGGTCTTGCCTCCTACAATATCTAGAGTGACCTTTCTAAAATGCAAGTTTCACCATGTCTCTCTCCTTTTAAAAATCCTTCTTGACCCTGTCATCTCAGCAGTGGTTCTCCTTCTTTTTGCCAACAAACATGATGGATGAGTTTCCTATATGACAACAACCTATTGGGTGTTCCACATGATGTGCAGACTAACTGCACCTCCACTCAATTAAATCTGCTTTAATTTATAGAGAAAAGTAAGTCATTTACATTATTACCATTGATGACATTACTTTCAAATCACCACTGATTGTGCCAAACAATGCTTTTCAACTCTATGGCTGAAAATCACTGGGATTCTGGATACAAATTTCTTGATGGGACCTTACCAGCTCCTCTTTCTTCTCTTTGTCCTCAAACAACTGGCCAACTGTGCTGCTTCTCATTACTGTTTTACTCATACTCACTATTCTTAACCTTTTTTCTGGAAAAATACAGACTCTGCCTTCAAGCAACTTAAAGATAACACGGTCTCTGGACCAAGAGATTATCATACTAACTGAAGTAAGTCAAACAGAGAAAGACGAATATTGTATGATATCACTTACGTGTGGAATCTAAAAAATGATACAAATGAACTTATTTACAAAACTCGCAGACTTAGAAAACAAACACAGTCACCAAAGGGGAAACGGGGTGGGGATAAATTAGGAGTTTGGGATTAACATATACACACTACTATATATAAAATAGATAAATAACAAGGACCTACTGTATAGCACAGAGAACTCTACTCAATACTCTGTAATAACCTAAATGGGAAAAGAATCCAAAAAAGAATAGATATGTGTATATTTATAACTAAATCACTTTGCTGTACACCTGAAACTAACATATTGCAAATCAACTATACTCCAATATAAAATAAAAATTTGGAAAAAAAAAGATGGTTTTAGAGGACAATGTATGAAAATGTGAAGCAAATAAAGTTAATTTTTGCTTATCTGAAAAAAAAAAAAGATAACACCTTCTTACTCTATCCCTGTCAATTGGAAGTTCATTGGTATAGTTGCACAAGTCCAACAAGTACAAGTGTATGTTGGGGAATAATGTGAGCAGGTACCTGAATCAGGTCTATCCTGGAAAACCCAGGACACATGGCTGCCCTAAGAAAATATAACAATATACTAACAGTTTTTTTATTTTTTTATTATTTATTTATTTATTTATTTATTTTGTGGTACGCGGGCCTCTCACTGTTGTGGCCTCTCCCGTTGCGGAGCACAGGCTCCGGTCGCGCAGGATCAGTGGCCATGGCTCACGGGCCCAACTGCTCCGCGGCATGTGGGATCTTCCCGGACCGGGGCACGAACCCGTGTCCCCTGCATCGGCAGGCGGACTCTCAACCACTGCGCCACCAGTGAAGCCCAAGGCCCTTATTTTTAATATGTTAAACAAGACCCTTCATGGCTTGTTCCTGCCAACATGTCAATCGCCTGGGAGGTGAGCCCAGGGTCTGGCCCTCAGTATTTCCTGAGAGATATTTATTGAATGAATGAATCAATAAATGAGTGACTATATGGAATTTTTACAACTTCCAGAAAATCCTTTAAAGTAAGCTGTAGCTTATTTTGTCACAAATAAGTCCATTTGTTGGAGGAGGTCATCAAGAGGATGTGACCACTGGTTGACCCTGGAGCCGGACCCAGGTAATCAGAGGCTCCTCACGCCTCCCCTGTCTTTGGAATGCATGCTCTACCTACTGTTCCCACAGTGGGAGCCATTCCAAGGACACAGCCTTGGGAGAGTAAGGTGCTGTTGAGACCATCTGGATTGAATACATGACTGAACCCCCTTAAAGCCTCTCTATAAACTTTTAAGATTTGGTGGGCAAGTACAGAAAACTACTCATTTTGCGGCCACTCAAGACCAGCCTCATAAGTTCCTTTGCTTATTAAACCTACCGCCTACCAACCTGGAATGGTCTGCCTCTTTCTTGGGTCTCTCCCTGCCCTCTGTGTTTGGGGACCAGTTTCAGATTACACCTAGGAAGCTCCCGGAGGTCATGACCCAACACCCTTTGGACAGATGAGGAAAGTAAAACACAAAGAAACTAAATAACTTGCCAAAAGTCACACAGCATGAACTCTAGGTATTTCTGACTTCAAATCCTGCTCCATAAAAGAATAATACATCTATTTCACTTTATCATTTTAAGTGTTCTAACCAAGGTATGCTGCTATAGTCAACTTTAGACTTTCAAAAATCATTGACCTGTTAGTAAGCTTATGTAAGTTTGAATAAGAAACATCTAATGGGCCCCATAAGATACATTCTGCACTTTTAACCACTGAATACATGGAAAGTAATCGTTTATGTTCAATTCATTCATTCATTCATTATAAAACTGTTAATAATCTAATGACCATGTCTCTACCGGGACTTGATAATGTATAAACATCATGGCTAAGCTACATGATGTTCAAAGGTTTGAAGACATGGTGCACAAAAGTACATTTTCTCCTTCAGTTTCTACTTCAGCGCCTACTTGACAATTCTTTATTATTTAATGTTATTAAGGTTCTTAGGTAAAAAAAATAGTTGCATGCCTTCGTCTGGTTGTGACTAATGCTTTAACAATGGTTCTAAGAAAGACAGGACTTGTCTGAAGATGATGATGCAAAGATAAATGTCTAGTAACTTGTCAAATTAAAGGAAAACAACTGTAGACCATCAACTAAACTATATTGTACAAGTTATCAAAAGAAACTGAACCCCAAACTGACAGGATCTCTGATTACTACTCAATGCTAAGATTACACAGTCAAGGGAAAAATACAAAAGTAAATATTTTCTCCTAGTGTTGGAAAAAAGAAAAGAAACAGATTTAGAAAAATGTATTTTTTATTTGGATAGGTAGCAGCACACAAAAATCAGCATTATTTTTTTTTTCTGTCTTGATACAGAATTCAAGCTGCTCTCTGCTGTAGACATAAGCTTCATGTCAGTTTGCCAACAGCATTATAGAGCACTGTAGGGAATACTGTAGTGAGCCTTGCTCTTGTGGGTGGATAAAAAAGAGGAATGTAGAGACCAAACTCCCTCAGCTTCCCTTCTTACTTCCTGGCTTTCCTGTCCTCAAAATTTCCCTGCATCTTCATCCAGCTTCTCCCCCACTTCACCTCTTCCTCCTATTCCATTCTAATCTCTCTACCTAATCCCTTGTTCCCATCCTGAAACACTGGTGAATCAATTAACTGGCCCCCACCCCACCTCCATTCACATTTGTTAATATTTCCCCTCTTCAAAAGTCCCTTCCATTCAGCCTGCCAACATGCTATTGTTTTCCTATCCAAACACGGCTTTCTCTTGATCCTGCCATTCTCTCCAACTCTCCCGTGCTTCCGTTGTTCCTCCTTTGGGCCACGGCCAAACTTCAGGAAAGACGATTGTCCACCACAGTTGCCCAGCACCTACTCACACCACTGATCCGATTCTCCCAATTTCTTGAAATATCTCACTTCAAAACTCACTTACTGGGACTTCCCTGGTGGCACAGTGGTTAAGAATCCACCTGCCAATGCAGGGGACACGGGTTCAAGCCCTGGTCCGGGAAGATCCCACATGCCGCAGAGCAAAGAAGCCCGTGCGCCACAACTACTGAGCCTGCACTCTAGAGCCCGCGAGCCACAACTACTGAGCCCACATGCCACAACTACTGAAGCCCACGCGCCTAGAGCCCATGCTCCGCAACAAGAGAAGCCACGGCAATGAGAAGCCCGCGCACCGCAACAGAGAGTAGCCCCCGCTCGCCGCAACTAGAGAAAGACCGCGCCCAGCAATGAAGACACAAAGTAGCCAAAAAATAAATTAAAAAAAAAAACTCATTTACTTTGGCTTCTATATGACTCTAACTCATCTCTCCTGCTTCTCTTACTTCTCTGACCACGCCTCCTCTGTCTCTTCTTCCACGTGACATTCTTTCTCTACATGAATGTAGTCTGTAAGGATCTGGCTCCTCCACATCTGTCTCTGGGGCCATTTCCTTCCTTCCTTCCTTCCTTCCTTCCTCTCTTTCTTTGGTTTAGCAATCTCATCCAGTCTCAACTATGAATCCATATAGGTAAATAGCAAACCTTCTGCTTTAACTTTTGTTTTTAAATTTTTACTTTATATTGGACTATAGCTGATTTACAATGTTGTGTCAGTTGCAGGTGTGCAGCAAAGTGATTCAGTTATACATATACATATGTCTATTCTTATTCAAATTTCTTTAACTGCTTTTCTTCACTCTGGACATGTGTTTCTCTCTGTCTCCTGGATATGTTTATTTTAATGTTCTAAATTCATCTTAAGTTCATTCTTTAATTCATTTATTCAATCGTTCACTCAGTATATATTTACAAAGTACCTACTATGTTAGCTAAGGTGAGAGTTAAGCTGCTATCCAAGTACAATGACTTTCATAAGAAAGAAGTTCATCTTTCTCTTATTTCACAAGTCAGTGGAACACCTATTTCTACAAAGTCATTCAGAAACCCAGGACTCTTCCACCTTGCAGTTCTGGCCCCCTAAAGTGTTGTCTACATATATATGGCCAGAGCTGGATCACTTTCCTGTCAGCATGTGAAAAGGAGGCAAAGGAAATGGAAGAGGGCATGCCCAATGTCTGAAGACCAAGCACCAGAGTGGTCTGTGTTGCTCCAGCTCACATGTCATTACCCTGACTTAGTAATGTCACCACACTGAATGTGGAAGGAAGGCTGAGTCTTCAGCAGGATGTCCCTGTTGCTATGGAAGAAGGGAAAACAGATTTCTGGGGGGAGAGGCATCTAGTGATCGTCACTCCTACTGGGACTAGGCATTGTGCCAAGCATTGAAATTCACTGTTTGGAATAATTCTCATTATATTTCCTTCCAAATCTGGTTTTTGTTCAGTATTTTATATTTCTATGGATGGCACTATCATCCACGCTTCTTAAATAACCAAGATATCTTTCTTTATTGAAGTATGTTGACTTACAATATTATATTAGTTTCAGGTGTACAACATAGTGACTCAATATTCCCAAGATATCTTTAATGCTTAATCAACATCTCCTAACTCCCTCCTTGTAACAGCTACAATTTTCCGAAGTATTATGTCGTCTTCCGCTGTTATATTTCTAGCTTAACCCCATTCTTTTCTATTTGCCTTAATACTTTTAAATAGTGTTCGTTACCATTTTTTAAAAAAGGCTCCTAACTTATATCCTGTGTCCCATCTTGCTCTGCTCTTATTCATTTTGTATACCCTGCAGTAGTCTCTGAAGCAAGTATATAAATGAAGACTACAGACTCCTCAGAATGGCATACAAAGTCTATAAGAAGGATGTGTGTCTTGTCTGGGACTGGGGACTGGCTTCAGTCATCTTCCCCACCCATTTCGCTGCTCTGAGATCTCCTACTTGGAGTCATGGTACATGCTCCGTATTATCCTCCTCTGCATATCTATTCATATTTTTCTCTTGGTGGCAATGCCCTTCTAGATCCACAAGTCCAACCACTATCAATATTTCAAGGCCCAGTTTAAATTCCACCTTTTCCAAAAAGCTTTCTTTGTTTCTTTTAGGAAAAAAATTATCTCTCTGTCCTCAGATCTTCTGTAAAACTTTACATTTACCTCACTTGTGGTACTTAACTCTTTATTTATTATAGTATAGCTTATAGGTACCTGCTTTATCTTCCATGGTAATCTCCTCAATTTGGGGATGAAGGCTGTGTATTCCACTTAGCCTCTACTATAATGCAGGGCACACAATGCATGTTTAACAGGTATCAGTTTAACAAATGAATGTTTGAAGAATCAGTTATCAGAGTATGGTAAATGCAGACAGTCTATTAGGAAAATAAGTCATTTTGACTGAAGGATTGATAGACTGTTACTTCTGGAACTGATTTCCACTCAGTTAAAATATTGGTAAGACATTTAGGAAGACACATCTGTAGTAATAGCAATCGGTATCTTCGTCTTTTTACTTAGTAACAGAGATACAGGTTTTAAAGAATAATCATGAAAGTATTTTTCCCAACAAGATATACCTCCCTTATGATTATCTAAGATGCTTGTGAGGTCCTAAGTTTTAGAACTATTGTGGGGTTTTTTCCCTTTGCACTACGTTTTCCAGTTAAGCCTAAAAATATTGAAATAATTTTCATTCTAATTATTATGTGGAATTTCCAGTCACAGTCAGAAGTAAGGCTATGAAAACTCTTACCAGAAAGACCCTTTTCATAGTATTTTCCAATTGCATTTTATAGCCTGGAGATACTACAATTCTTAAGATAATTTTCCCCCAAAGTCCAACATTTTTCCAAGCAAGAACTCCAACTCTTTTGACATTTATGTATCCGAAGCATTAGTAAAATGAAACTAACATTTACTTGTAGCAATTCTACATTTGCCTTTTGGAGTTAGGACAACACTTTAAAGTGGCAGGATCTCATAAATGTTTCATGGAAAATAAGGGAAACATGCTATAAAAATCACCAAACCGTGAGATAAGAAGGAAGAGGAAAGAGTGGGTGATCAATGAAGCCCTCTGGGATGATTGTGGAATAAGTTCTTTTAAATATTGGCCATATTTTCACAACTGATAAGCAACTTTCTGGCCATCCATTAGATAATTCTGGAAATTGCTTTAACCCTTTCAAGAACAATACCTCCATTATCTACACAGAAAAATCTTGTCCTTTTTATTCTTGAATTCCACACTTCAATTAGAGTGGCTTCTTATTCACTGTGAAATCTTGGCAAGTTACTTTACCCTCTCTAAGCTTCAGTATAAATACCTATGAAAATGTCCATAATAGAGGTTTCTGTTACATTGATGATGGTGGGTACATAAACTTTTATTATTTTTCAATGTCTGAAATATTTTATTATAAATTTAATATGTGGCTCAAATATGAAAGGGGTATAAAATATAAGATTATGAATGCACACTACCCAGTTCCGCACTTGGCTTAATAACTGATCATTTTTATTGCTAATAGTGATGCTGCCACAGATGATGATTACTGTATTTCTTTAGCAATAGTTATGTACAGAGGAATGTATTGGGCATTGGCGGGAGCAGGGAGAGAGGACAGTGATTAAAAAAATAATAAGACCTAATCATTAGAGAAATGCAAATCAGAACTACAGTGAGGTATCACCTCACACCAGCCAGAATGGTCATCATCCAAAAATCTATAAACAATAAATGCTGGAGAGGGTGTGGAGAAAAGGGAACCCTCTTGCACTGTTGATGGGAAATGTAAATTGATACAGCCACTACGGAGAACAGTATGGAGGTTCCTCAAAAAACTAAAAATAGAACTACCATATGATCCAGCAATCCTATGCCTGGGCATACATCCAGAGAAAACTAATTTGAAAAGATACATGCACCCCAATGTTCATAGCAGCACTATTTACAATAGCCAGGACATGGAAACAACCTAAGTGTCCATCAACAGATGAATGGATAAAGAAGATGTGGTATATACATGCAATGGAATACTACTCAGTCATAAAAAGAATGAAATAATGCCATTTGCAGCAACATGGATGGACCTAGAGATTGTCATAGTAAGTGAATTAAATCAGACAAAGGAAGACAAATATCACATGATACCACTTATATGTGGAATCTTAAAAAGTGATTACAAATGAACTTATTTATGAAACAGAAATAGTCTCACAGACATAGAAAACAAACTTACGGTTACCAAATGGGAAAGGTGGGGAGGGATAAATTAGGAGTTTGGGATTAAAATATGTATACTACCATCTATAAAATAGATAACCAGCAAAATCCTACTGTATAACACAGGGACGATACTCAATATCATATAATAACGTATAATGGAAAAGAATCTAACTATATATATATAAAACTGAACTTACGTATGTATATATAACCAAATCACTTCGCTGTATACCTGAAACTAACACAACATTGTAAATCAACTATATTTCAATAAAAATTTTAAAAAAATGTAAAACCTAATCCCAGTCTTCTATGATCTAAGTATTTTATCCTGGGACAATAGAACTTATAGACATGGAACTATTAAGTAACAATACAAGGCAGTATATGATTAAGGCCAAAATGAATTATGCAGATATATGTTCCAGAGGAGTTCAGAGAACCATGTGTTCAAATTATTAGAGTGTGTGTGTGTGTGTGTGTGTGTGTGTGTGTGCGCGCACGCAAGCGTAACGCACATTAACAGGACCATGAAGGACTTTTAGAAAGCAGAAACATTCACATTTCAGCCTAGAATGACACAGTACCGCCAGAATTCATTACTTAAGAAGAATTCTTTCAGGGGCCATTTTTTGAAAGCCAGAGACCTGTTTGTGACAAGTCTTTTCCCTCCTGCCTACAAATGCCACCTGTGTACTATTATTCTGACATATATGGTAAAGTGTGAAATGCAGAAACCACTGAATTGATGAGTTAACAAAATACACATGAACATCAGGAAATTAACAAGATAATGGTCCCAGGTTAGCGGGAGGCATATAGCATTCTGCTCCGTGCAGTTTTCTGGCATGCTTATTAGACTCCTGGGCAAGGAATGCCTCTACCTGGAGATTTAGACACTAGAATTGATACTCCCAAGCCAGAGCATACTGTTGGTAATAAAAGCAGTCTTTGTGTGGAGAAAATAAAACTGCAAGCTTTGTACACTTGTAAACCACCACTGGCTCACCAGTGACTATTCCTGCTTTACTCTCAGATTGAAAAGGGGTTTCAAATCTGATCTATTTTAGCCTGAAAAAAAAGAGCACGATTCTGTCAGCCTAATCTCATTACACATGTAGCCATTACAGTCAAAATGAGTTTCCTCTGAGTAAGTTTGGGTGAGTTTCAAAAGCAGTTCTCAGAGGAAAAGAGTCATTACATTAGAGTTGTGTGTTGCGAGCTAGCACTTCCTATTGTATCAGGGCTTTCGTCTTTATGTTTGCTTTAAGTCAAAGGGTGATGAGATGAATAGTCCAAAAAGAAGGGGAGACAAAACATTTAAAATGCATAATGTTAACACCTCGTTAAACGTTTTCTTTAACAAGGAGAAAGTAATAGCTTTGGAAAAATACGTTCACAATACTTCTCTCTTGCTTCTATTTTATGTCCCATCAGTCTATTTATTGTACACTTGTTACTCAGAGCCATTTGCCAGTTGGCCCATTCATTCCCTTCAGTCATTTCACTTCCATCCCCTTCTTCATTCTTTTATGTAGAACTGTGTCCTCTAAAAATATAAGCTTTTGAGGGGACTTCCCTGGCGGTACAATAGTAAGGACGCCGCACTTCCACTGCAGGGGGCACGAGTTCAGTCCCTAGTCAGGGAACTAAGATCCCCGCATGTCAAGCAGCCAAAAAAAAAAAGAAAAGAAAAAAAGCTTTTTGATGGCAGGGGCTTGGCTTGGTGTTCTGGTATTCGCTCTCTTTAGGGACAAGGAAGGTGTCTTATCCCTAATACATCTTCAATTAATGTTTGTCTGTATATTGACTATATTCTGGAAGCTCTCTCTCTACTGACTCCCTGTAAACCCAGTATCATAAAAGATGAAGTCCTCATTATGCATTTTAATAGTTAAGGACAGTAATGGCTGCATGTGTAATGAGAGCTGGCTGATAGAACCCTGGGTTCTAAAACAAAAGTTCAGAAAGAGCCCCAATAGTGAGGCAATGTTGCAGAAAAGTCAACTGGTTTAGGATGTAAAAACAAAGGACAAGTCCTTGAGTTATTGGTCATTCATTCTTTATTTCCTAGTTTTCTTCAAAAGTCGATCAATGAGGCTTTTTGTGTTTAGTATCACTATGAACTTGCTCTTGTTATTTTTACTGATACTCAGTTGTCTAATCCTTGGCCAGGGGAGCCTTTTCAAGTTGGCTCCTTGGTGTTTTTGACAAAACCCTAGATCACTTCCCTGTTTTGTAGTTATGACAAGATGTGGTAGCCTCACCTTGCTCATTCCTTGCCCTAAGACTTATAATCAGCTATTTCTCTAAGGAGGATTAGTTCTTTACAGCAGAAAATGATATTTGGAGGTCACAATTTGTGCAATAGGGCTGTTCATTGCTCCTGTGTTGGTCATTGTTCACAGGTTTCTTCAGTGGACCCATCGGGGAATGTGTGTGTGTTAAAATAAATCATTAGGTCATACTGATACTTCCAATTCAAGCTCAGGGATACAGGGTTTTCATTTAACCTCATGAGTGTTACATCTGTATCTACTTTCTTACACAACAAAAATCTTGGTTCCTCACATGGGGAAGGGGATTCCGGGAGGTGTAATTACAGGATCTTTTCTGGGATACAGAGGACACTTTGGAAGGAAGTAGAATGGAGGCAGATACCAATGAGCCTTTGCTTGGCCTTCAGGGAACAAACAGATTTTTTCCCCTCTACTTTGAATTTATTTCATTTTTTATCCACCTTTTGGATGGGAAAAAGGGATTGTGAATCCCGCTAATAATAATAAATGCAATAGCCCTTATTTAGCACTTACTATGCATGAGGTACTGAGATATAGTCTTCACATATTTGGGGATGAGAAGGGGGGTCTTATTTTCACAGTATTCTTCATCTGAGTTCAAGCAATTATAAGACTGTGTAGGAAAGAAAACATATTAATAGTCCAGTATTCCCTTATGAACTGATATATAGTTAGACTACACTTAAATACCTTTTTAAATATTTTTAGCATCTTTCCTTGACCATAATTTAAATATCTTTGTTGGTTAATATCCTGAAGATTGTACAATTTTGTAAATATTTAGCAATAAAATTTCAAAATACTTCTGAAAAAGAACAAGAATGCCCTGTTTGTAGTCTCTAGATACATTCTCCACTAAAAGGAATCCAGCTCAGAGAAATATACAGAGAAAATATCTGGAACAGGAAATGTATAATATCAGCCTGGAAGGTCTTTTTGTATGAAAAGGAAAGGAAGTAACAGTGACTATTGGGGTGGTACCCAAAGGATTCAGAAGAGAATCCCAGTGATCAAAGAGATAAGAGATAATTTGACCATTAATAATGACAACTTCAGTGTATTGAAAGATATCAACTATGTTTAAATCCATGAGTTCACAATGATACATGGGTGGATGGGGGGGGAACTTCATTGGTTATCTTTAGAAGATGCTAGGGAACAATCTCATTCTCCCATAAACTGATAAAGGGGGGAAATAAGCATTTAATCTGCCTTTCCTGTTTAAATTGTACCTCATGGTAACCAAAGAGTTTATGAGGAGACATTTCTATTTTTATAGAAATTTTCCACCAAATAAATGAAGATGAAATGAAAGAGTATCATCACTTTCCAAAATGCTAGTTAATTAATGAATCTTAACAATAATCATCAAAGGCTACAACATAATGAGACGAGAGGCAACTGGAAATTATGCCCCTATTGACAGAAGTACACAGAATCATGTAATTATTCTTGCCAAAAAAATCACATCTTCAACCTCTAAATATAACTACCTTTTTTTTTTTTTAACATCTTTATTGGGATATAATTGCTTTACAATGGTGTGTTAGTTTCTGCTTTATAACAAAGTGAATCAGTTATACATATACATATGTTCCCATATCTCTTCCCTCTTGCGTCTCCCTCCCTCCCACCCTCCCTATCCCACCCCTCCAGGCTGTCACAAAGCACCGAGCCAATATCCCTGTGCCATGCGGCTGCTTCCCACTAGCTATCTACCTTACGTTTGTTAGTGTGTATATGTCCATGACTCTCTCTCGCCAAGACGCAGACCTCCTAGAGAACGGACTTGAGGTTATGGGGAGGGGGAAGGGTGAGCTGTGACAGGGCGAGATAACTACCTTTTGATTTCATTGGCCCAAGCACCTTGGCAGGGAAGGCAGATAATATTGCCTGTGTGCAGACATTGCTAATCCTGGTGAGCTGTTGCTGATCCACAGATTTATGTAAAATGAGCTGGTGTGTGTGTGTGTGTGTGTGTGTGTGTGTGTACGCATGTGCTCACACATTTGAGGGCAGGGGTCGGGTGGGGTGTCATCTTGTTGAAAGGGAGAGGATATTGAAATTTCACTTATAGAATTCTTTACACTCTGTTAAGATAACATCGATTGTCAATATCATAGAAGGGGGTGCTTAGGGAAATTCTGGAGGGGAGTCTGAAAGCTCCCTAATGTCCTGTAGTTACTCTAATGTTACTATATCCCTAAATAATGGAGCAATGTATCTTTGGGCTGCTGGAGAGGAGGAAAAAGATGTTATATTCCAACAAAGAGTTTAATAAGGGAACTATTTACAAAATGTGGGAAGCCAACAGGCATGGCTAGGACCTGACAGTTAGCAACAGCAGGAAGCCCTTACTACCCCTAGGCTGAAGGCAGGGGCAGGTTTACTGGAATTGAGAAAGAGCTGCGGCTAAGGCTGTAGATGAAAACTCCCAGATCGGAGATGTGGCCTTGAATAGGGAAATTCAGTCCCTGAGAACCTGTGGCCTAGCAGAGAGGAAACTGACACCTGTCTTCTCCTCTGCTCTGACATCCTGGCCTCCTCTCATCACCTCTCATTGGATGAACTGGACTTGAAGCCAACTGGAAGCCACAAGGCAGAGAACCCACTGAGGCACAGGCTCCTGAGGTGATGTCAGCAGATCAGTAGGGTGGGGAAGGGTGGAACACACACCTACAGTGGCAGATGGAGGTTATCCACCACAGACCCCCTCCTTGTCTAGTGAAAGCTGTCTGCTAACGGGTGATCCTATCACCACTTTTGATACTATATTGAATCTCTGACTTTGACACCATCAGCAATAAGGTCAACTTTTTATGATTTTATGGTTCTAGGCAGAAATGTAGGTTCTTTGCCATTCTGCACATCTCCAGTGATTCCTCACATTTCCCATCTATATTATGGAAAAGAAAACAGCAAATAGGCCACTCACTATTTGGTTGAGTTCAATCCTGCTCTCAGTTCACCCTTATTCCATTCCCCTTATTCAAGTCTGAACTCCCATGTCATTTTCCCTTTCTTTGCCCAAGGCAGGCATCATCAGTTGATCTTGGCTCTTTTTCCTGATGAGCTAAGATGCAGCCTTAGAATCATTCTTAACCTAGTGCTTTTAGCAATGAAATCAATCAGTTGGAGTTGGGGTAAAAGATGAAAGCCATTTGTCTTTTATCCCTGGTCTGTGGGTAGCCTTGAATCAGATGTTTCCACGTTTTCTTGAACAGATTATTTCCCATTAACCCTGACAAACTTTTGCTACACCCACTGTTTGTCTGTCTTTACCAATTGGAATAACATCATTATTATTAGCAGTACTAGTAGCAGTATCATTAATTGGAAGCCTTTCTTGAGCTTTCTAAATAATGAGGTTTTACAGCTTCACCTTTACTTAAGTTTCTTTTCCTTTGTCTAGCTTAGGTCCAACATTTCATCCTTTGTTCATCACTTTCCACTATCTCTGACTACGCTTTCATGGCTAGATTCTGACTGGAGCTTTGATTCTCTTACTTAGGAGATGCTGCTCTGTCACCAGGACCCAAAATAACAGCAATACCTCATATTTATAGAATGCTTTAAGATGCACAAAATACTCACACATATATTTATAAAAGTCTTTCTGATCAAAGGCAACCTTTTGTGATGTAATTAAAGGATTTTAGATTTTTGGTTTATGGGACTAAATTACTCTTCAGACGCTTATTATCTTCCTATGGCTTTCAGTCACCTTCTTTAAAAAATATCTTTGTACCCACAAATTTCAGAGCTTCTTTTTCCTCACATATTTTCCTTCAATTACGTAGGTAATTTTGGCTTTAAAGAGTTGGTCGAAGGAAGTAAGCCTTTAGAAAAATAAATGTATAAAACACACCTGTGACAGTAACTGATCTACAAATACTTTCTTCCTTCAAGATGATATTCAACAATTGGACTTAATGTAAACCCAAGTTCACATATGTATTTTTTAGCAATTTACTTGCGGTTTCAGAAACATATAGATATTACTTTTTAGATGCTTTTTCTTAAGAAGTGATCTTTTTGAGGATATTAATGTTTTAACCCCTTCCTTTAAAAAAAAAAAGGAGGGGGAAGAGTTTGATATATTTTAGTTGGTCCTTAGAGAAAGTTACAAATGAAATTTACTACATTTCCTGTGGTCTTTTTTATAGGGGGCCTTTTTTTTAAAAAAATCTTTTTACCTTTTTAAAGCCTGTTGCACCAATGCCTTTCCTCTTAGACATAATTTGTCCAGGTGCTCCGGCTGAGCTTGTAAAGCTTTCTACCATGATGAGTCTTTAAACTGGAAGCCTTCCTAAGCTTTTTAAAATAATGAGACCTCACCAGGCAAATTTATGATAAGGTTTCTTTTCTTCCCAGCCTATCCCACTGAACCTCAATCAATTCATAGCTTGCCATTGGTGTGTAAGACAATGGTAATAAACAACGAAACGGGTTTCCAAGGTGTCCCAATCTCTTTACGAGAAAGAGGAAATGACCAAGTGATTTCATGTTGTTCTATAAAGTCACTGGATATATTGTGATATCATTATTAATCTTGAGTCCTGATTCTGGCTCCTCCATTTTTTTCCTCCAGACTGTTTGCTTCCCTTATACAATAAAGCCAATGCCTGTGATACACTGGAAAATAGAAAAAGAAAAATGAGTTAAAATTACAGTGTCTTTTATCCTCTTTTAATGTTCCTTCTGTTTCCCAAGGAGTTTCCAGGCCATGGTTAATCTGGAGTCTGCAGCTTTAACATTCTTACGGTATTTTCTCTCTTCTATAATTCAGGGCCACTAACACCCCAGGGAGTGTCTTTAAAACAGGAAGTTGCTCAAGCAAATTATTATCTTTAGGAGGACAGATCTATGGCCAAAACATTGCAAAGGCCAACTGCCTTTTCTTCAGGGAGGTGAGCAGACAGAGGCATACTTCAAGAGCAGAACTAAACACACAAGGCTGCTGCTTTCTGTCATAGCTCCCTTACTCCTCAGAGAAGCCACTGCTGAACTAAAAATAAGAGCCACTTAAGGCGAGTTGTTAAGAAGGACTTGTCGTCTTCAATTGAGTTAGCTCATATTTTTTCTGTAAAACAGTAAGCGGTTATAAACACACTCTTTATTTGCCTTCCATGTCTCCACCTTGCCTATGGTTCAGTGGCGAGCTTCATGAAGGCTTTCCATTCAAGTTTTACTTCTTTTTCCACTTCATTTGTCACGGGGGCTCTAACTCCTGTGTGCCTGGGCAGCTGGCTCCTGATCTTCAGGGGCGTGGGGAAGGCAGCAGAAAGTCCAGGTGAGGAGTTAGACCGCTGTAATGAAATCTAGCCAGTCCCTCTTATACCACTTTGATTTCAGAGCTTAAAGATCCCTGAATCTTATTTTCTACAGCTCATGACAGAAACGGGATATGGAGGGCATCCGTTAAAGGACACATGAAAAAGCTCTGTACTAAAGTTGGGAAGGATGTAAATAGATTTCCGATTCGGTGTTAAAATCTCTTCCAGAGCAGAACTGAAATTTTTCATTGTGCAGAACTTTGAAAAAGTGAACGATCAAATGATTCTGTAATAAACGTGTATGTTGGCCATCTGATATGGGAAAACTGCGGTTCGAATAGTCTGCTTAGAGTATAAAAGACCTGCACAGTGAATGCCGTGTAGGGTATGACTCCTGTCTTAAGATGCCTTTTGGCCTTTCGGGGCCACCATAGGCATGGAGCCTATGAATTGGATGTTAAGAATTCAAGAATTGCTTGTTAAATAAATAGGTGTCTAGCAAGTTGAGTTCATATCGAACTCCAAATAAGTTCAGAAAAGAGAAGTAGAAAGTGAGAAGGGAAAAAAGCCCTATATTCAATTGAATTTCTCCAAGATGAGTGGACGTGATGCCCAGTAAAAGATGAACCTGAGGTTATAGATCCTTCCAAGTCTCTTCCACTTGCAATTTTTAAGGTAAAAAAGTTTCTTTTAAAAACAAAGTATAGCACTATGAAAACACTGAATGTCTGATGTGGAAACCTTTTTAACATCAGTAAAAAAAAAGAGAAAAAAAATCTTCTTTTATTATTTCAAAAACAGGGAAACGGTTTTGGATTTCTCTGAACATTTTAGAATTTAAAAGAATTTCCCAGGCATGAATAAAATCAGATTTTCATCAAAAGCCTTTTAAGCAAAACTCCACACTTTTCTCCATAAAACAAAACAAATATTTTTCAGAGCAATATTCTCTTACACAAAAGATTTTTTACAAATCATCACAGTGTTCTGTGTGAGGAAAATAAAATTCAAAATTATTCAGTAAAATATTTTTCTTTCATTTTTTATTGCTACTAGGAATAAGAAAGCATTAAGGAGGATGTATGACTATAGATGAAAGTTACCCTGCCAAACATAAAAAACAAATTCTTTAATGTTTTGGTCACGAACTCTGACAATGATAAATCACTTTTCAACAGCTGCAGACAGCTGTTAAAGTCTGGAGCCTAAAACGCTTAATTGGGGAAGTGTGTTAAAAGTTAAAGGGCCAGTGTCCTTTTAGGCTACGTGAAGGCTTTCTTCAACAGACTCAAAACAATGCATTCCGGGGTTTGGGAAAGGACACGTTAGTCTCTAGGTTCATTAAATGTAAAATGTTAGGTGGACAAATTGTACAGTGCTCCCACTTATATATACGAGCAAGAAACAAGAGGCAGTGTTTAGTAAAGAAGACACTCAAGCTCCTTGGTAGACAGTTGTCATATAGTATTTGGTGATGTGACTGAGATTAGTAGTGTTCTTTTATTTCAGATGTTTTAACTGGCCACTCCTAATCGCTTCAATGTGGGTTTTACTACAATAAATCCATTTACCCAGGATTAATTTACTGATTGATGATTTCCAACCCTATTCAAATCAGTAGAACAGGAAAAATTTTTTTTTAATTTTATGAGGTTTTTTTGTTGATTGTATTCTATTCTGACAGTGTTTGGGCAGTGAGTTATTCCAGTTAATTTAGGGACTTCTTCACCTCAAATTTTTTCTTCATTAGGGTATTTCAAACTGATTTGCAGTCATAATATTTATTCAAGACACACAAGTGCTGAGATACTGTCCTTCTGAAGCAGTGTTTGTTGCTTGCATGTGATTTTTTCCAAAATGTGTGTGTGTGTGTATGTACATATGTTCACTGCATATGTTATATTCACTGCAATATATTCTATATAATATATTCATTACATATAATACATATTCACTGTATTATATTTGCTTCATATATGATATATAATATACATTCACTGCATATATATTCATTGCAGAGCCATATATATGTGTATGCATACGTGTGTGTGTGTGTATGTATACACTACTAAGTAAGAACTGAACTGATGGTTTTATTTTACTTTTTCCATGGGTACCAAGTGTGTAAAGTTAAACATCATATATCTCTTTGAAGAGGGGTAGTTCCCGTTGAGTAACTGTTGGTAGGTCATTTCTCCTCTGTAAAACTGACATTCAGGAAAGGGAGTAGTTCTGTTTCACACTCCGTAGCAAAGGTGATCTCTGGGAATTGTTTGCTGAGTAATTCGCTGTTACACAATACATCATTTTTATTGGTAATAAGGCAGATGTCACCAACAGCATAGTTTGTCCAAGGCTGGCTCTGAAATTTCCTTTAATGCATCATGCTCCCAAACAGGCAGAAAATTGTCGTCAACGATTGCAGATTGAAAGATCACATTGCAGCGTCCAAGGACTGTTTATGACTTTTCCAGCTATACACAAAGTGGGTGGTGGAAAGTGGCCTTGTGTAAGCGCCTATTTGTTCCAGTTATGATGTATCTACTGTATAAAATTTGGGAAGAAATGTACCATAAAAATATGTTGTGTGAAGTTTGTATTGTGTGAAGCAGATGAGTTTACTTAAAGGATAGAGGAAAAAAAGACCCACTCGCAAAGTCTTTCTCATAAGAGTATCTATTGGAAGCAATTTTACTTATTGCTTTAAAAAACTAAGATAAATGACTTTAAATGAAAGCTCCTTATTGCTAATATTAATTAGAGAGACATGTTTATACATTTCATAGGAATCCTGTGAGCCATTCTTAACACACTGGGTAATAACCATCATCTAAGGATCTATACTTTTTTAAAGTTCTGTGCTGGTTCAAATTCAATGAATTACTTCAAATTAGAGACAATACTGTACTAACACTCTACACTAAACTTGTAACTTCAATCTCCTATAAATGTGGAAGGATCTTATCCCACTACCCAAAGAGTTAAGAGCAGCAGAGCTAGAAGATAAATTTCATATATGCATCACAAGAGTGGCAAGATGGCTCTTGTCATAAGCCATACATTCTCTTGTTGCTTTGTTGTTTATAGTATGATACGGACTGTGTATTTCTAAAGGTAACACTGAAATGAAAGTTTGTTTCCTCTCATATCACAGTCCAATATGGATGTTCCCAGTCAGGTGATTCTATCCCAAGTGGTGATTCAGGGACCCAGACTTCTTAAGTCCTGTAGTTCCATTATCTTCAACATGTGGAGAGAATGGAAATGTTTGGAGCACTCATCCCATCCGCCCACATGCCAAAAGTAATTTCACAGATGACAACAACAAAAAAACAATTCAAGAAACCAAATGCAAATACGTCTGCCCCAAAGGGAAGAAGTTGGCTTTGATTCCTCAAGGGTAAGTTAAGTCCAGAGAGATAGCCAAGCTACGCCATGTAAGAGTAAAGGTAAAGTAAATGGAAAGCTGTACTTATGTAGAAGAAAAAGTATGACAAATGCTAGTGTTTCCATTTAGTTATGTATACAAATACATCTTTAATTTTTTAATAAAATATTTACTTTAAAAATACTGAGGCCAACCCATGCTTTGTTAAATGGGCAGGAAACCACCTTGTGTAGGAAATCATTTGATAAAATCTAGGTTAAAATAACTGGCCAAAGTCTTTGAAAAGACATGGGATGGGGACAGGAAAGAACCAGTATTGCTCATAATTTAGAAAAAAAAGAAAAGCCTTTGCCTTTCATTACTAGGTAAGTAGGAAAAGGAATCCAAATAAAATCCATTTGCACTCACAGACATAAAGGGTCTACGATCCCCAAGAACAAATACCGTCAGGCTGTGCAAATATCTGCCTCTAACAAAAGAGAAGCCAGCATAGGGCTAAGAGAAGGATTCCACACTCCCTTACTCAGCATATTCATTAGTAAACTAAGCAAAGTACCTGAGACCACTTAACTCAAGTATTTTCACACCTACAGAGCACGTCTTTCCGGGAAAACAGGTAGTAGCAAATCAGCGTCAATCTTAGAAACAGTGTTAGCAGGCAGGAACTGGTCATCTAAACTGGTACCATTTTCAAGTGATCTTTGCATGCTGCTTCTTGAGGAAAGCCCCTGACAGATCTTAGTTGATTTCACAGCTGCCCTGATGCCTCTCCTTCATAGTCCTTATCTTGCTTGTAACTTAAATCATTGTTGGAAGTGATGATGTGTTTAATATTTGTCTTCCCCACTAGACTGAACACTCAGTGAAGGCAGGGCTCCTGACGGGTCTACTGCTGCATTTCTAGTATCAAACACTGTCTCTGGCAAATAAGAGACTCCCAATAAATGCTTCTTAGTGAAGGAATGATCTAAGGGTTGGAAGAATGTTCTTACCTCTACTCTTCGCTTGGTTAACCCCTCCTCAACCCTCAGATCTTGACTTAAGCGTGGCTGTCTCAGGAAAGCCTTCCTTGATCCCCTAGACGAAGCCAAATCTACCTGTTCTATCACTGTTTTTGTCAAAGTCCCAATTTTACACTTAGTTTTGGGAAACTGATTGTCTCTTTCGTCAATAGTCAGAAAGCTTTATGAGAGTAGATCCTTTTATTCCTAGTA
Organism: Aethalodelphis obliquidens; assembly: GCF_003676395.1. Taxonomy (NCBI): domain Eukaryota; kingdom Metazoa; phylum Chordata; class Mammalia; order Artiodactyla; family Delphinidae; genus Aethalodelphis; species Aethalodelphis obliquidens. The sequence continues at coordinate 5,569,336 of NW_020837977.1, read as the reverse complement.
CCTAGCATAGTGATCAGCATATAATTAATTGGCTGTTAATTAACCAGTTTATAAGTGGCTCAGAGAACTGAATGAACAAGTAAATGAACATGTGAATGAATGAAGAGAAAGATATTTATAAAGTTCGCCATTAAACATATCTTGAATCTGCGGATCGTATGTGTATATATAGTTAAAAGAAAATAAAAATGTAAAGTCACCTTTCACATTGGTATGGTAATGAAAATCAAAATGTATAATAATATAATAAGGCTAAAATATACAATGCACAATGCAGTGATAGGAATAATATACATTAGAAACATCTTTGCTAGATATGAGTCAAGTCAGAGTTCTGAGAAGATTCAAAACTGAGATTCCAAAATTATGTGGGAGGAATACACAAGGACAGTGTTGAATGCCCACCAGAGAGAAAGAAATGTGTCCATATCTGGCTACACCACTGCAAACAGTTAAAGAAAACTTGAAGCAGAATCAGGGGAATGTCAATCCGAGGACTGAGTCAGGGAGTGAAAACTTAAGAAAAATGTAAAAAAGACTAGCGTAATTGAGCTCTGAGAACAAGGAAAGCAGCAGCAACTTTCATGTAAAACCTTTTACACTGAGACTTTAGGGAACTATTTTCCAACTCTTCTGTTGCCAGAGCAATAAAAATGAACAAAATGCAGCAAGCAGGATCTATGTTAGAAGTTAGGTTGTTTGAAATTAAGCTTTTCAAACTTTGGACTAACTTACTAAGGGCACTGTGTTCCTCTCAAAAGTCTATAAGGACAGAGATTTTCTCAGTGGGATGAAATGATTTAGGGGAACACGAGAGGAGGTCCAGGACAAAGGCCTCTGTGACCCCTGCAGTGCCCTCAGCCTTCACACTGAATAATGAGAGTAGGTTGGAGAATGAAAGAGTGCTTTTTAATGGAAATCTTTTATGTCTTCACTGTAAATTTGCTCCATGCTCAACCACAGGATCTACTTACTTTGTTAGTGAAACACCTACAGAGGTTTATGATTAAAGGAGATGATCGCATCAGATTTATGCAGAATATGAGTGATAACGCAGACTTATTGGTTCATATGGGCATTTTTTTTAAAAATTGGCCTCAGGGCTTTTAAACTGAGATTGTGAGGGAAAATTCATACTATTAAACCAGAAATAGGCTGAAATTGGTGTAAGTTTATGAAACAGAAAGTTTTCAAAAGTTAAGTATCTGTTGATTTAATATACTGAGGATCAAGTGTCTGGGTATTGAGGAAGCTAGAGTTTTTGTCCTGAAAATTTCAGATATCTTTGGTTCACGATGGAATGTGGAATTGCCCTGTGACGAGCCCGTTCACTTTATTCGTTCATTTAGTGTAAAGTGAGTATTAACTGAACACCTATTATTGTGTGCGCAAAGTCAAGTGTTAAGATCTATGGAACTCAAGAAATGTGAACAGGAAACCTTCCCTCATGAGGTTTACAAACCTTGTTTTGATTCAGTGTATTGAAAACTAGATTTAGCAAACTAAAAAGTATCTACATTTATTCTGCCCTAATGTAATTAAACTCATTTATTTATTTTTTATATCAATGCCCACACCTTAGTGTTTGACTTTTTTTTGAATTTTATTTTTTTATACAGCAGGTTCTTATTAGTTATCCATTTTATACATATTAGTGTATATATGTCAATCCCAATCTCCCAATTCATCACACCACCACCCCCCCGCCAGCCACTTTCCTCCTTTGGTGTCCATACATTTGTTCTCTATATCTGTGTCTCAATTTCTGCCCTACAAACTGGTTCATCTGTACCATTTTTCTAGGTTCTACACACATGCGTTAATATACAATATTTGTTTTTCTCTTTCTGACTTACTTCATTCTGTATGACAGTCTCTAGATTCATCCACGTCTCTACAAATGACTCAATTTCGTTCCTTTTTATGGCTCAGTAATATTCCACTGTATATATGTACCACATCTTCTTTACCCATTTATCTGTCAATGGGCATTTAGGTTGCTTCCATGACCTGGCTATTGTAAATAGTGCTGAAATGAACATTGTGGTGCATGTGTCTTTTTCAATTATGGTTTTCTCTGGGTATATGACCAGTAGTGGTATTGCTGGGTCATATGGTAATTCTATTTTTAGTTTTTTAAGGAACCTCCATACTGTTCTCCATAGGGGCTGTATCAATTTACATTCCCACCAACAGTGCAAGACAGTTCCCTTTTCTCCACACCCTCTCCAGCATTTGTTGTTTGTAGATTTTTTTGATGATGGCCATTCTGACTGGTGTGAGGTGATACCTCATTGTAGTTTTGATTTGCATTTCTCTAATAATTAGTGTTGTTGAGCAGTTTTTCATGTGCTTCTTGGCCATCTGTATGTCTTCTTTGGATAAATGTCTATTTAGGTCTTCTGCCCATTTTTGGATTGGGTTGTTTGTTTTTCTATATTGAGCTGCATGAGCTGTTAATATATTTTGGAATTTAATCCTTTGTTGATTTGTTTGCAAATATTTTCTCCCATTCTGAGGGTTGTCTTTTCGTCTTCTTTATGGTTTCCTTTGCTGTGCAAAACCTTTTAACTTTCACTAGGTCCCATTTGTTTATTTTGGTTTTTACTTCCATTACTCTAGGAGATGGATCAAAAACGTTCTTGCTGTGATTTATATCAAAGAGTGTTCTTCCTATCTTTTCCTCTAAGGGTTTTATAGTGTTCAGTCTTACATTTAGGTCTCTAATCCATTTTGAGTTTATTTTTGTGTATGGTGTTAGGGAGTGTTCTAATTTCATTCTTTTACATGGAGCTGTCCAGTTTTCCCAGCACCACTTATTGAAAAGACTGTCTTTTCTCCATTGTATATGCTTGCCTCCTTTGTCATAGATTAGTTGACCACAGGTGTGTGGGTTTACCTCTGGACTTTCTATCCTGTTCCATGGACCTATATTTCTGTTTTTGTGCCAGTACCATATTGTCTTGATTACTGTAGCTTTATAGTATAGTCTGAAGTCAGGGAGTCTGATTCCTACAGCTCCGTTTTTTGCCCTCAAGACTGCTTTGGCTTTTCAGGGTCTTTTGCATCTCCATATAAATTTTAAGATTTTTTTGTTCTAGTTCCATAAAAAATGCCATTGGTAATTTGATAGGGATTGCATTGAATCTGTAGATTGCTTTGGGTAGTATAGTCATTTTCACAATATTGATTCTTCCAATCCAAGAACATGGTGTATCTCTCCATCTGTTTGTATCATCTTTAATTTCTTTCATCAGTGTCTTATAGTTTTCTGCATACAGGGCTTTTGTCTCCCTAGGTAGGTTTATTCCTAGGTATTTTATTCTTCTTGTTGCCATGGTAAGTGGGAGTGTTTCCGTAATTTCTCTTTCAGATTTTTCATCATTAGTGTATAGGAATGCAAGAGATTTCTGTGCATTAATTTTGTATCCTGCAACTTTACCAAATTCATTGATTAGCTCTAGTAGTTTTCTGGTGGCATCCTTAGGATTCTCTATCTATAGTATCATGTCATCTGCAAACAGTGACAGCTTTACTTCTTCTTTTCCAATTTGGATTCCTTTTATTTCTTCTTCTTCTCTGAGTGCCGGGGCTAGGACTTCCAAAACTACATTGAATAATAGCGGCAAGAGTGGACATCCTTGTCTTGTTCCTGATCTTAGAGGAAATGCTTTCAGTTTTTCACCATTGAGAATGAGGTTTGCTGTGGGTTTGTCATACGTGGCCTTTATTATGTTGACGTAGGTTCCCTCTATGCCCACTTTCTGGAGCGTTTTTATCATAAATGGGTGTTGAATTTTGTGAAAAGCTCTTTCTGCATGTATTGAGATGATCATATGGTTCTTCCTCTTCAATTTGTTAATATGATGTATCACATTGATTTATTTGCATATATTGAAGAATCCTTGCATCCCTGGGATACATCCCACTTGATCATGGTGTATGATCCTTTTAATGTGTTGTTGGATTCTATTTGCGAGTATTTTGTTGAGGATTTTTGCATCTATACTCATCAGTGATATTGGTCTGTAATTTTCTTTTTTTTGTAGTATCTTTGTCTGGTTTTGCTATCAGGGTGATGGTGGCCTCATAGAATGAGTTTGGGAGTGTTCCTTCCTCTGCAATTTTTTGGAAGAGTTTGAGAAGGATGGGTGTTAGCTCTTCTCTAAATGTGTGATATAATTCACCTGTGAAGCCATCTGGTCCTGGACTTTTGTTTGTTGGAAGATTTTTAATCATGCTTTCAATTTCATTACTTGTGATTGGTCTGTTCATGTTTTCTCTTTCTTCCTGGTTCAGTCTCGGAAGGTTATACCTTTCTAAGAATTGTCCATTTCTTCCAGGTTGTCCATTTTATTGGCATAGAGTTGCTTGTAGTAGTCTCTTAAGATGCTTTGTATTTCTGCGGTGTCTGTTGTAACTTCTCCTTTTTCATTTCTAATTTTATTGATTTGAGTCCTCTCCCTCTTTTTCTTGATGAGTCTGGCTAATGGTTTATCAATTTTGTTTATCTTCTCAAAGAACCAGCTTTTAGTTTTATTGATCTTTGCTATTTTGTTTCTATTTCATTTATTTCTGATCTGATCTTTATGATTTCTTTCCTTCTGCTAATTTTGGGTTTTGTTTCTCTTCTTTCTCTAGTTCCTTTAGGTGTAAGGTTAGATTGCTTATTTGAAATTTTTCTTGTTTCTTGAGGTAGGCTTGTATTGCTATAAACTTCCTCCTTAGAACTGCTTTTGCTGCATCCCATAGGTTTTGGATCATCATGTTTTCATTGTCATTTGTCTCTAGGTATTTTTTGATTTCCTCTTTGATTTCTTCAGTGATCTCTTGGTTATTTAGTAACGTATTGTTTAGCCTCCAGGTGTTTGTGTTTTTTACGTTGTTTTCCCTGTAACTGATTTCTAATTTCATAGCATTATGGTCAGAAAAGATGCTTGATATGATTTCAATTTTCTTAAATTTACTGAGGCTTGATTTGTGGCCCAAGATGTGATCTATCCTGGAGAATGTTCCGTGCACACTTGAGAAGAAAGTGTAATCTGCTGTTTCTGGATGGAGTGTCCTATAAATATCAATTAAATCTATCTGGTCTATTGTGTCATTTAAAGCTTGTGTTTCCTTATTAATTTTCTGTTTGTGGATGATCTGTCCATTTGTGTGAGGTGTTTAAAGTCCCCCACTATTACTGTGTTACTGTCGATTTCCTCTTTTATAGCTGTTAGCAGTTGCCTTATGTATTGAGGTGCTCCCATGTCGGGTGTATATATAATTGTTATATCTTCTTCTTGGTTTGATCCCTTGATCATTATGTAGTGTCCCTCCTTGTCTCTTGTAACATTCTTTATTTTAAAGACTATTTTATCCGATAGGAGTATTGCTACTCCAACTTTCTTTTGATTTCCATTTGCATGGAATATCTTTCTCCATCCCCTCACTTTCAGTCTGTATGTGTCCCTAGGTCTGAAGTGGGTCTCGTTTAGACAGCATATATACAGGTCTTGTTTTTGTATCCATTCAGCGAGCCTGTGTCTTTTGGTTGGAGCATTTAATCCATTCACATTTAAGGTAATTATCGATATGTATGTTCCTATGACCATTTTCTTAATTGTTTTGGGTTTGTTTTTGTAGGTCCTTTTCTTCTCTTGTGTTTCCCACTTAGAGGAGTTCCGTTAGCATTTGTTGTAGAGCTGGTTGGGCGGTGCTGAATTCTCTTAGCTTTGCTTGTCTGTAAAGCTTTTGATTTCACCATCGAATCTGAATGAGATCTTTGCGGGGTAATCTTGGTTGTAGGTTCTTCCCTTTCATCACTTTAAATATGTCATGCCACTCCCTTCTGGCTTGCAGAGTTTCTCCTGAGAAATCAGCTGTTAACCTTATGGGAGTTCCCTTGTATGTTATTTGTTGTTTTTCCCTTGCTGCTTTCAATAATTTTTCTTTGTCTTTAATTTTTGCCAATTTGATTACTATGTGTCTCGGCGTGTTTCTCCTTGGGTTTTTCCTGTATGGGACTCTCTGCGCTTCCTGGCCTTGGGTGGCTATTTCCTCTCCCATGTTAGGGAAGTTTTCGACTATTACCTCTTCAAATATTTTCTCAGGTCCTTTCTCTCTCTCTTCTCCTTCTGGGACCCCTATAATGCGAATGTTGTTGTGTTTAATGTTGTCCCAGAGGTCTCTTAGGCTGTCTTCATCTCTTTTCATTCTTTCTTCTTTATTCTGTTCGGCAGCAGTGAATTCCACCATTCTGTCTTCCAGGTCACTTATCCATTCTTCTGCCTCAGTTATTCTGCTATTGATTCCTTCTAGTGTATTTTTCATTTCAGTTATTGCATTGTTCATCTCTGCTTTTTTGTTCTTTAATTCTTCTAGGTCTTTGTTAAACATTTCTTGCATCTTCTCTGTCTTTGCCTCCATTCTTTTTATGAGGTCCTGGATCATCTTCACCATCATTATTCTTAATTCTTTTTCTTGAAGGTTGCCTATCTCCACTCCATTTAGTTGTTCTTCTGGGGTTTTATCTTGTTTCTTCATCTAGTACATAGCCCTCTGCCTTTTCATCTTGTCTATCTTTCTGTGAATGTGGTTTTAGTTCCACAGGCTGCAGGACTGTAGTTCTTGCTTCTGCTGTCTCTAAACTCATTTATTGATTCATTCAATCAACAAATATTTATTGCATGAGAAGTGAAGTCATATTTTATCTCAAGGAGTTTTTGTTTTGGTAGGAAAGGAAATCAGTTCACACCAATATATAAAATATTAGGCAACCTACATTCAGTGCCTGATACTACAGGTTGGCTCTCTCAACACCACCATTCCCAAACCACTTGTTTTTGTTTTCCTCATCTATCATAAAAACTAGAAAGCTAAATGCTTGATTTTGCAGTTAGGATGGCCTTATGACACAGTCTTTTACAAAAGGATGCAGGGCATAAGACCTAAATAGACATTTTTCAAAGAAGATATACAGATTGGCAACAAACACATGAAAAGATGCTCAACATCACTAATCATTAGAGAAATGCGAATCAAAACTACAATGAGGTAGCACCTCACACCAGTCAGAACAGCCATCATCAAAAAAATCTACAAACAATAAATGCCGGATAGGGTGTGGAGAAAAGGGAACCCTCTTGCACTGTTGGTGGGAATGTAAATTGATACAGCCCCTATGGAGAACAGTATGGAGGTTCCTTAAAAAACTATAAGTAGAACTACCATACAACCCAGCAATCCCACTACTGGGCATATACCCTGAGAAAACCATAATCCAAACAGAGTCATGTACCACAATGTTCATTGCAGCTCTATTTACAATAGCCAGGACATGGAAGCAACCTGTGTCTATCGACAGATGAATGGATAAAGAAGATGTGGCACATATATACAATGGAATATTACTCAGACATAAAAAGAAACAAAACTGAGTTATTTATAATGAGGTGGATGGACCTAGAGACTGTCATACAGAGTGAAGTAAGTCAGAAAGAGAAAAACAAATACCGTATGCTAATACATATATATGGAATCTAAAAAAAGAAAAAAAAAGGTTCTGAAGAACGTAGGGCAGGACAGGAGTAAAGAGGCAGACGTAGAGAATGGACTTGAGGACACAGGGAAGGGGAAGAGTAATCTGGGACGAAGTGAGAGAGTGGCACTGACATATATACACTACCAAATGTAAAATAGGTAGCTAGTGGGAAGCAGCCGCATAGGGAGATTAGCTCGGTGCTTTGTGACCACCTAGAGGGGTGGGATAGTGAGGGTGTGAGGGAGACGCAAGAGGGAGGGGATATGGGGATGTATGTATATGTATAGCTGATTCACTTTGTTATAAAGCAGAAACTAATGCACCATTGTAAAGCAATTATACTCCAGTAAACATGTTTTTAAAAAAAAAAAAAGAGAAAGGAGGAATCTGTAAAGCCTTTAGGGGGAGGGAGTAGTGGCATTTATTTATATAACTTGAATTCCTATCTCTTCTATTAGACGAAAAAGCTCTTTGAGAAAAGCAAGTGTGTCTTATCTATTTTTGTATGCTTATGCCTAGTAATCAGAACAGTCTTCAGCATATATAAGGTTCTCATAAGTGTAAGTTAAATAAATGAATGTTTGTATTCTTTCATTCATATTAAACATAACAAGAAGTACCAAAAAATTGTGTCATCTACTTAAATTCTCTAAACCAGTGTGACCATACATTTCTGTTCACACATTTCCATTAGTATATGGAATATACAATATATACAAATGTATATAGGTAATACACAAATATATATAGGTAAATACTTACATTAACACATTATGCATATCACAAAATACACCAAATAAGAGTTAAAAGAATGAGATAAAAATAAATATTATAAACATTCTGATTCCCTCCCCACCCCCACCTCAGTGGATCAAGGTTAACAAACCATCTGGGGACATGCCTTTTTTATAGATCCACTTGGGGAACATCATTCCAAATTAGAGTATCACAGAACTATTTTAAGGCCAAGGAGCAATTGATGAGTCACGTAAATTATATCAATATCTCAAATCCACTATTAATCATTTCATATCATTTCCTTCTAAGTTTTCCAGGTTTTATAGCTGTAAGAATTGGTGCACAATGGCTAAAAATAAACTAAGAGACTTCTAGGAATGCAACCAACTAATGTCACCTCCATTTACTCTGAAATGAAATAAAATGCATGTAGGAAACATTCACTGAGTCTATACTGTGCTCTAGACACTGTGTTACGTGCTGGAAATATAAACATTAATTGTCCCAACTCTTCAGGAACTCACCGTTCATTGGGGAAAGAGGCAAATGAATGGATGAAGCACCATAGTTTCTGTGACAGAAGCTTGTCTCCACACAATGGAGCCATGAAGGAGCAATTCCAGAAAAAGTTTCATAAAAGTCAGTGACATGAGCTGTCAAGGTCATTAAAATGGGGTCTGCATTTTCATTCACTAGTTTTTGCCGAGTAAAACATCCTTTATATTTTATTAATAATCAATTTCTACTCAATTTACCTTTTACTATGAATAAAATGTTTGAATTAACTGTTCTAATAACAGAGTATCTCTGGCCTAGATGTGCCATTAAAAGTTGTCTTGGAAGCACACAGCTGATTTTTGGCATAACAGTTTGCATAGCACAGGTCAGTCTTGGAGTCAGCAGGGATTTGTTTCAGAAGTAGAAAAATGGCCCTTATTCTAGGTATAAGGAATAAGGAATAAGGAATACCCTTGTGTATTTTAGGGTGGTTTTATAAAACATCTCACCCTAGAGCTCATAGCATGGCTCCTAAAAATATTATTGAAATAAAAGTCTAGGTTAGTAATTTAAAAAAATATTTTAGTAATCGTAGAAATGAAAGTATACTTGCATAACTTTCTTTTTTAGGAAAGATAAAATACGTGTATTAAAATAATAAAGTTGTTTTATTATTTTTTTTAATTTTTATTATTATTTCTTTTTGCGGTACGCGGGTCTCTCACTGTTGTGGCCTCTCCCGTTGCGGAGCACAGGCTCCGGACGCGCAGGCTCAGCGGCCATGGCTCACGGGCCCAGCCACTCCGCAGCATGTGGGATCTTCCCGGACCAGGGCACGAACCCGTGTCCCCTGCATCGGCAGGCGGACTCTCAACCACTGCGCCACCAGGGAAGCCCAATTTGTTTTCTTTTATGCTCCACCAAAGAGGAGAGGTGATGAGAAAAATTCTTAGAAGAAAATTAATTCTTCCCTTGATTCTAGCCATTGAGACCCTCCCCTACCCCGTCCAGCCCCAGTTATTCCTATGATGGTTTCTATACACAGTACATCCCCCTTTTTAGATCCTGGGAGGCACAAGGCTCTTTTGCTTTTAGTCCTTTGACTTCCATCCCCTCCTCCATCCCTCAACCAACCCCCAGTGAGTTTTCATTCAACACCTCCAAGAGCAAATGAGTTTCTTCTGTCTCAAATTGTCTAGACAGATACAAGGGGGCAGGGAGAGTACCAGACCACTTTTTTTTTAGCATGGAAATTGAGGCTGTATAACTTACTCCATACCAGTTCATACTAAAGAGTTTTAAAATGGTTAATGTATATCCACTTATTTAGATAAAACTATAGTGCTGAGCTGTCCACTGTCTGGTGGTGTCTGAACGTTATGAACATCGTGTTAGCAGGAATCATCTCATATTTGGCTCATGATGAAGATCTTGATGCTTAAATCTGTCCCTTCACAAAGCCCTCAAGGATAGGCACACTTCTGTTATTGGGGGCCTACTGAAAGCAGAAAGCCCAATTATTACATTCCTGTATTTTAGCTGAAATGTAGGCTTTGTTTTCACCTTCCTGACAGTTTTTCAGCTTCGGCAAGATTTTCATAGTAATTTTTATTCACAAAGAGAGTGACAAGAATTCCTCTCAGCTCGATTATCAGTGGACAAATAGACGACCTCGGAAATTGGCAATCTGCATCTCCTCCTGAGGATGTCAGCTGGATAATGAAGAAATATGTTCCAGGGTTCAGAAGTGACTGTTTTCTGCATGTGTGCATGCACACCTATGCATGTGTGTGCGTGTATGAGATGCTACATGTATTAGTGTGTTGCTGTGTGTGTTACTGTGTTAGTATTTGTGTATTAGTGTGTATTGGTGTATGTGTGCCAGCGTGTATGCTGGTGTGTTAGTATTAGTGTGTTATGTGTGTGTATGAGTGTCTGTGTGTCACTGTATGTTTTGGTGTGCATGTTCGTGTGTGTTGGTATGTGTGTTAGTGTGTGTATTAGTATGTATATTGTGTATGTCAAGATGTGTGTGTGTATGTTGGGGGGGGTGTGTGTGTTGCAAAAACAGGGGCAAGGATAAACCAACAAGTGGGAGTAGGAAACTTGGTTAGCATATTAATCAAGAAAGGCTGTGTTCTGTTTGTTTGTTTTCCATGAAAATGCTAGCTGGACCTATTCAATAAAGTACTGGGGCAAAGAAAAAATTGGGAAGAGGAATAAACTGAAAGGGATCAAGAGTGAGGAAAGAGAGTGAGATCTAGACAGGAAGGTAGAAAGAGAAAGAAATCAGAAGAGGCTGAAAAGGTAGCACCATGACCTGAGCCCATGGATGCCCTTGGCTTCCCCACAGAATTATCACCATGGAGTGCACGAGGAAAACGATGAAAGGTCAAGTTCAACCACATGGGCTGAAATCCATCTCACCTGGGTTCTGCTTTGTTCTCTTTTGGAGGAATGTTAATGATCAGCCCGATTGAAGGACGGAGTGGAGGCCAAGACAACTGAAAAGTTCTAAGCTGGTGGTGACTTCCCAGAAATGGACAACAATGTCGTCTTGTCAATGAAGCGTTGGCCCCAGAAACAACAGGAGAGCTGCCTCTGGGATTAATTCTTTCTGTGTGTGGGGAGTGCGGGCAGAGAACAATAGAGGGAAAGAGAGGCGTAATTTCCACATAGAGTGAAAGCCTCTGGAGCTGTCGAGTAGTCCGACCCGTTTTCATTCTGAGATTTTACTAAAGGCATTTTATTATGATTACTAGTAAAACTTTAGTCATATTATTTATCTACACACACACACACACACACAAAACTAGCCAAGAACCTTGCCTTTCAAAACAAAATTTTTATTGCATTTAAAAATAAGGGAAGTTAAAAAAATAAATAAAGAACATGTTTGTAGAGATAAATGTTCATTGCAAACATGAACATGAAAATGTGGTTTGGACTAAAGTCACGAGTAACATAATTAACAACAACAACAACAAAACCACTAAAGGATTTGTGAGAACTAAAACAAAACCCAAAAGGCATCCGATGGGTGATGGGCTTTCCTATTCCCCCATTCCTCGTGCTCAGTCCTCACGTCAATCATTTCCCTCCCAGTGGTCACTAACCTGGCTATTTGTCTGTTTCCACACTAATGCATCACAAAACATCATGCCCACTTGCCTGGAAAAGATAATATCTCACACATATGGGGCCTGCCTTTGATCTCTGTGGTCGAGCTAGAGGTCAGAGGCCTGCCTTCTCCAGACCCTTACTTCAAATGATTCCTTTCATTTGCTGAGAAACCAAACGTTAGCAGTGCAAAGGCAGGAAAAATAAAAGCCGTGATTTAATAGCAATTTATGTGTTTGGCCTATCTCAGTTTGGGTTTTATTCTCTTTGGGTCACATGTAATTCGTCATTCCTCACCATTCCCCTGTCCTCCCTCCCCCACCATGTGTTTATTTTGGGCCCTCAGACCGGTTGGCACTCTAAGGGATGCTCTTACATCCTCTTCCGCAACTTGTGGGGCACCATTCTGTCCTTCTAAAATGTAGCATTCAGAGACTTAATTCACTATCTATTGTTAACAGGAAGAAAATATTGTAAGTTATAAGGCACAATTATGGAGTGGACTCTGGTAAATTTAGTGTTTTAAATGGTGAAAATAAATGGCTTTTGAAACTCATATGATTCATTGAGGGAATGTTCTTTTTGCACACAAATGGGGAAAGGAGGTAGATGAAGGAAGTTGGACCCAAAATTGGAGTGGAATTTAGACATGAAAAGTATTTTATAATATTTTTCTCTTTTGTGAATAAAATAAAAATGATCATATCTCAGGGTGTAGCAGATTTTAAAAGTATGAATTTTCATGTAAGTTATAATCAATTATTGATAATTTACAAGGTCATTAATGATAATCACTGTGCCGAACTTCATAATAGCATGGAATGTTCGCATTTATTGAGGGTGTCCCATGTGAACCACTCACTGAGTAGGGTGCTTAGTTACCTTTCTTTCCAATCATCCTCACAATAAGCCTGTGAGGCAGATGTTATTCCCCTTTGAAAGATGACAAGCAGTCAATCAGTGAGTAGCAAAGAAAAAGCAAACCCCTTTGATTCCTCTGGAATTATCAGTTCCCCTAATGAGATTTACTGGAATGGATGTGTTTTACTAAAAAAAAAATAAAAACTGAAAATACTCTACTATGCTCTTACAAAGGAAGGACTGGAGAGTTCAATTCAGTATTGCCATGCTTATATCATGGCAACTCACCGTCTTCCCTGCTGTGAATGCAGGCAACCTCACCAAGAGTTCTGGAGTCAGAGAACAGGGAATCTCAAAGCCAGTGTTAGCCATGTTCCACGGGCAAGTTATGGAACTGCTCTGGGCCCCAGTTTCTCTGTAATGGGGGTATAAAGAGAGTACCTACTTCATGGGGCTGTCATGAAGACTGAGATGACACATATGAAACCCTGGTTTACTGCTTTCTGTATTCCAATATATGTGTGCATGTGTGTGTCCCATATACATACCAATATATACACATACATGAGGAGCAGGCAGGGAAACAGAGAGACACCTGGAGACTGACTGCTGTGCCTGACAATGGATGGCACTGTTCAGTGAAAGCTGAGACTCATGCAGACAACACAGCAGACGTGTGACATAACAATCAAGACTTTTGCCGCTCAGAAAGGTACAGTGGGAAAAAATCCTCAAAAATTAAAACTCGGACTACCATATGATCCAACAATTCCACTCCTGGGTACTTATCCAAAGAAACAAAAACACTAATTAGAAACGATATATGCACCCTGATGTCCACTGCAGCATTATTCACAATAGCCAAGATATGGAAGCAACCCAAGTGTCCATCAACAGATGAATGGATAAAGATGATGTGGTGTATATATATATACAGTAGAATATTATTTAGCCATAAAAAGAATGAAATCTTGCCATTTGTGACAACATGGGTGGACCTAGAGGGTATTATGCTAAGTGAAATAAGTCAGACAGAGAAAGACAAATACTGTATGATCTCACTTACATGTGGAATCTAAAAATCAAAACAAATGAACAAACATAACGAAACAGAAACAGAATTATAGGTATAGAGAACAAACAGATGGTTACCAGAGGAGAGAGGGGTAGGGGGAAGAAAGAAATAGGTGAGGGGGATTAAGAGGTACAAACTTCCAGCTGCAAAATAAATGTCACCAGTCTGAAATGTACAGTGTGGGGAAGATAGTCAGTGACTAATATCTTTGTGGTGACACATCATAACTAGACTTATCCGGTAATCATCTTGAAATGTATAGAAAAAGTCACCATGCTGTATAACGGGAACTAACATAATATTGCAGGTCAATTATACTTCAAAAACAAACTCAGAAAAAGAGATCAGATTTGCGGGGGGTGAGGGGAGGGGGAACTGGGGAAAAAAAAGGTATGGGAGAAAAAGTTGTTGAACATTATACAGTGATTAGCTTATGGAAACTTGGAAAAGAAGAACACAAGACCTCTTCATATATTATTGCCTGACTATTAAAGAACAAACATGGACTTCAGTTAATCTGGTCTGAGCAGCTTTCTATAGGCAGTAGGAGGGCAAAGGTACTGTCCTGGGGATGCTGCCTGGGGCTTGGGAAGTCTGTTGAGGACAAAGTCAGGCTACCGTAGTACCTGCTCAATTTTCTGTCAATAAAAGGGCAGGTGGTGTGGCAGTTAAGAGCCTGGACTTTGGAGCCAGGTAGCCTTGGTTCAAATACCAGCCCTGCCAATTATGAGCTGTGGGACCCTGAATAAGACCAGCATCTCCACTTCCCCACTGGTACAGCACACAATCATGTGAGGGTTACATGAGTTCGTGTATTGATATGTGAAGCACTTGGAGCACTGCCTGGCACAATGTCAAGATTCAAGGGATGCTGTCTGTATAGAGACCAGGTGTCAGGCTGGGTGGATGCATCTCAGTACTAGGGGCCACCTAGAATGTTTTTCAAAGCTTTCTCTCATAATCTACTAGAACTTTATTAACAAGAAAAGATGCAGAATTGAGAAGGGATGACATGAGCCTTCAAGAGGCTTCTAGTGTCTGATTCATTCGTTGTTCAGTTCTGAGAGAGTACACCACGCCTTACACCAACCAGGGTATCATTTGCTTCCTCTGATCCTGAGTAAAAACATTTATGATCCAGGAATCACCTAACTGCTGAGGAGAAAAGACTCTAGTGATTCTGTCTGACTGAGAGAGCAGGAAGATTATAGATGTTCAAGAAACAGGAGTTGGTTGGGAGCCAATGTCCATTTTTACTGGATGGTTCCATGAAAGTATGAAATTTAGAAGGATTTTGATGGATGGATTGGAACTTGAAGCTAATCTAAGAGAAACTTCCATCACAAGATGACCACGGAGCACGGGAAACAAAGGACACCATTTGTTAGCATTGTATTGCCTTGACGTGTTCATTCAGCAGTATCTACACTCACCTGACAGATTTGGGAAAGGAAAACCTTCATGATGATGGATTTTAAATGGTAGTTTCTCCCTTCACCCCGAAATGGATGAATCCCCTATTTGGGAAAGCTCATTGCAGACACCTTAGAGGAGAGGGCAATTACACACTTAGCCTCAGGTTTTCCTAGAGTTAGAGGGAAAAAGAAACCGCAACGGAGATGTAGATATTAGGCAAAGAAGTTAGTTATTCATTGGAATCCAAGAAGCAGGGTCTGGGGTGGCTGACACAGGGAACGCTGGTCCCTCTCCAGGGCCCCGTTAGGGCAGCTGAATTCTGTTTCTCAGGTGTGCATTCCACAGCTGGAAATGCTGCGAAAGAGGGATTAGCCCCGCAGCACCTGTGATAGTCTAAGCTTGGGCTTAGACTTGGAACACATGAAGATAAGCTTTTCCAGGACGCAATTCTTACTTTTGACTTGTTTGAGTGGAACCCAATGCTGTTTTCCCATGCTTTTCGCTTACCAGTGAGCCATCTTTCTCTTTTGTTTTTAAAGAAACTTGCTTGGAGTCTCAAGCTGAACCCCATCCTGATTCACTCACACTCACTAATCTCCTCACTTACAGTAGTCTGAGGTCCTGAAAAACCTGGATCACTTACCCACCTGCTAGTCGTTAAAACAATTACATGGTTAGGAGCTCACAAACAAAGCGATTCATAATGGACCCGGGTCCTATTTCCTCCTGGTCCCCTATGTAGGCGGATGAATTGCGTCCTTGTCCCCTCCAGAACCGGTGTCTCTGGAACAATGGCACACACATAAGAGTGCAGAGGGGGGAGTCTTTTTTACTGCTCCTGTCTGGACACCCATCTGGCAAAACCCTCACCTCACAGTAAGCTCTCACTCCCAGGCTGTCATTATAATTTACTTAGAAAATCCTGTACAGTTTTTTTGCTCCACTGCATGTAAATGAATTTTAGCTCATTAATTCCATATTTAGCATGTATTCAGTGAGTGCTTACCGTCCTGGGTGTTAGGGTACAGCAGTCCCCAGAGAAAGTTCTTGACCTTCTGGAGCTGACGTTCTCTGGACTGTGTGGTCTGGCTGCAGCAGTGTTTTGCAAGTTAGATGGAAAGTTTTCCGAGGGTAAACAGGATGCTTTTCTAGTCTTATTTTTAGCAACAGTGTGAATTTTAATAGCAACAATATTTGTACTCACTTCATAACTTGTAAAGAATTCTGGTCCTGGCATTCAATTTTGTTGCTCCCAGTAGAAGGCACTGTCTCCGCTGGGGTTGGCATTTTGTGACAAGAGGTAGTCTACCTTCTATTTCTCAGAAATCCTCAGACTGTCCTGTGGTACAACAGAGAGTGTGGCTCCTATAAATTCACTTAAAAATAATCATTTCTTACAATAAAAGTCATGCTGGTATAAAACATTAAAATGTGCACAGCAGAGTATAAACATTAAATTCAGAAAACAGGAAAAGGTAACCTTCTGGCCAAGGAAGGGGCGGCGGGGGGGTGCGGAGGGGGGTTAAGCCCCTTTGCACAAAGGAATCCTGGGAGCTGCCTTTTCAGTGTAGCCTCAACTAGGAAGTTGATCTTCTTACTCCCCCCTCCCCAATGCAGGTCACTGTGGCTCAGAACAGAGGCTTCTGGAAGAGAAGGCTGGGGACCCAAGAAAATAGTGGGAGCACAGGGCATTTTTTGGACCTTGGGGTATGGCAACCCTTTTTAATACAGCTGATGAATTCATTCCATTTAACAAACAGGAGCCAAGCCTCTTCTCTGTGATAGGCCTTGTGCCAGATGCAGTGTGACGGGTGGGCTGGGGAGTGAGGATTGTAAGTAGGGAAATAACTGACTTTTTTTTTTTTTTGCTGTGTATAATTATTTTTTTAATTGAAGTATACTCAACTTACAATATTATATTAGTTTCAGATGTACAACATATTGATTTGATATTTTATAGATATTTCATGTAAAATTATTATAAAATACTGGCTATATTCCCTGTGCTGTACATTACATCCTTGTATCTCATTTACTTTATACGTAGTACTTTTTACCTCTTAATCCCCTTCCCCTATCTTGCCCCTCCCCCCACTTCTCTCCCCACAGGTAGCCACTAGTTTGTTCTCTGTGAGTCTGTTTCTGTTTTGTTATATTTGTTTGCTCTTTTTTTTAGGTTCCACATAGAAGTGAAAACATTTGATTGACTTTTAATTTCAAGTGTGAACTTGGTACGGTTGTAGATATAAAACTGAGAATTAACATCCAACAGTTACAAGGGTCCTGATACAAGGAAACAAGAATCCCAATGTGTCCCAGAGTGACCAAGAGCAGTTAGTAACACAAATAAGAGGAGAAAAACGGCGAGGGAGGGTGTTAAGAAAACTCTGGTGTTAACTAGAATAGAGACAATTGTTGGCAGCGAGATTCAACCGATTCCTGTTGAAGAGGAATAGAAATCGATATAAAAACACTATCAGGGCTTCTCTGGTGGCGCAGCGGTTGAGAGTCCGCCTGCTGATGCAGGGGATACGGGTTCGTGCCCCAGCCCGGGAAGATCCCACATGCCGCGGAGCGGCTGGGCCCGTGAGCCATGGCCGCTGGGCCTGCGCGTCCGGAGCCTGTGCCCCGCAACGGGAGAGGCCACAACAATGAGAGGCCCGCGTACCGCAAAAAAACAAACAAACAAACAAAAACACTATCACATATAATTTGTTGTGCATGGTTATGTTTAAATTAATTGTATAATGAGCTGTGTTCATTTAGGCAACAGATATGTATCAAGCATTAATACAAATATTTCCCACCCCAGGGAATCATTAGAATCACTTGGGAAGATTTTTATACTCAGAGCCCTCACCACAGACCAAACAAATCCGGTGGTGGGGTACATACACTAGTATTGCTTTAAAAGCTCACTCAGTGACTTGGATGTACATTCAAGGACTGAGAACCTTTGGTCTAGTGTGGTGGTTCTCAAACCTGGCTGCACATTATACTACCTGGAGAGCTTCTAGAATGTACTGATTCCGGGTACCAACACTGACCAATTAAATCTGACTCTAGCAGGATAGGACCTGGACATCAGTACTTAAAGTCTCCCCAGGTGATTCTCCCGTTCAGCCATGGTTTTGAACCAACCAATACTAGCCACTCCTGTTAGGTACTTGTAAACAGAGAACAAAGCTGGAAAACAAATATAACATCATCCCTGTCCTCCTAGAACTTCAGATTTAATGAGAAAGAGAGGCAAAGAACATGTTACAAACAAGCAAATTATGATAAACTAAAATAAGTATGGTGATGAAAACCAAAAGATGGCAATAATTGGAAATTATGGTGGAGTGTGAGGGAATGATCAAAATTAGGCAGAATGGTCAGAGAGGTGACATTTAACTTGGAAATTAAAGGAAGACAAAGAGTTAGTCTTTGGAATTGGAGGAGAGAGGTGGGGAGAAGGAATAAGGAATAGATATTTCTAGGTAATCCAAACAACACATGCAAGGGCCCTGGGGTGACATGTTCAAGGAAGGCTTCTGCCTGGCAGGGAATAAAGACAGGAACAAGTGATATGAGATGACCTGGAGAAACTAGGCAGGAGCCGCATCATGCCATGCTGAAGAAGTTGTATTTCACTTTAAGCTTAATAGAATCTATCAAAGCCTTTTAGGCAGGGATGTGAGATGTTTCCATTAGTTTTTTCAAAGGTCAGGCAAGGGATGAGAGAGGCTTGGATGAGGGTGATGCAGTGGAGATGTAGAAAGATACCTCCTACTGGCTGGTAATTGCATGTGACTGTAAGTAACAGAGACCCAGGATAATGGTTATTTAATACAGAGATTCGGTTTCTCTTACATAATGAGCATTCCAGGGCTGAGACGGCACCTCCTTCAGTTCTCACCTTCCCTAGAAAGTGCCTCCCTCCTCAAAGTAATCTCATGACTGCAGCATGGCTGATGCAGCCCAAGCCAGCACGCCTTCACTCCAGGCAGGGGAAGAGGGGCAGAGCAAACAGTCTCCCCCTTTTTAAAAATCTTTACTGGAAACCCCACCCTGTTATTCCGCCTGCATCCTATTTACCAGGACCCTGGCTGCCGCCATCTGCCAGAGAGGCGGAAAAGTGGAGCTTTTCAGCTGAGCACATCACCACCTCCAACAAAATCAGAATTTTACTGAAATGAAGAAGGGAAAAATTGATATTGGATGGACATTACTTAGTTCGAGATAGATTTGGAATTAGAATCACTAGACCTTGCTGAATTGGGATGGAGATTTGAGGGAAAGGGAGCAACCACGAGTGAGGCCACAGGGGACTGGGGAAGGCCACGGAGCAATAGATTAGGGAATCAGAAGTCCACCTCGGAAATGTCACATTTAAAATACTTGTGAGATAGCTACATAAGATTGTTAAGCAAGTGTGTGATTGAAAAAATAATTGAATCCAGAGAAATGGTATGGGCTGAAGGTACAAATTTGAGAGAATCTTATCTTACCAGATAAGAAATCTTGGACAAGTTATTGAATCATCTGTGTCTCTATTTCCTCATCTCTAAAATGGGAATAGCATCAATTCTTACCTCACCAGATGATCTGAGTACAAACTGGGATTAAGACAAGTAAAATTTAGCGCATAGTAAGTACCAAAAACAATTCCTATGGTTATCCTGTTGATAACGTTAGTTCAGGATGGTATTTACACAAACTCTTAGTTACTAAGGATATTTAATTCCACACTGAATAACAGATATTATTGTACTATAGTTCAAATTAAAAATCATGAAAATATATTAATTAGAAACAATTCACAAGGAAAATGTTAATTGATGTAATAAGCTAAAAAATGCATGCTTGAACATAAAAAACATGTATTGTCCCTTCCTTCCCATATATATCAATTCAATATTTCAAAACACAGAGGTACTATTATTCCAGTATTCCAAGCTTCCAAAATAAGAAAAATAATCTTTTCGTTATAAGGTTATAAATTAGAGGTGAATATATATATACTAGGAGCAACAAACATTTTCAGCTCAGAATTTTTAATAATATTTCTCTCAAAGCAAAAGAAATATGAAATTATTGCCAAAATATTTCTAATATAGAAAAACACAAAAAAAGGATAAGGTACCTCATAGCCCATTACCCAGAGATTAACATTTTGGTATTTACACTTTCAGGTTTGTTTTCCCACATACACACCATGTTTTGTATTTTTTTCTTAACAAACTGAACTTATATACAATGTTTGGCAAACTATTTTCTCATAACAATATATAATGAATTTTTCTCATCATTAAATATTCTTCTACAATATTATCAGTGTATATTTACATACCACAATATACTTAACCACAATATACTTAACCAATCACATTTTTGAACATTTAAGTTTTATCCAATTTATTGCTTTATAAACCTATAATATCTATTCAATAACCTCTGAATAATAATAATTCAGTGATTTTTGGTTTTATTCAAAATAAAATGTTTTGATTAATGAAATTCACAATGAGATAGTAGAAAGTTAATAGCTATAAAGATAATACAAGTTAAAGTTCAACGAATTTATAATTGTAGCAATCTTGATGAAATACATTCTAAAACTGCCTCTCTGAAATTCTTAACACAATAAACTTCTTAAAAAATGAGCCCCTTTTAAGTTCGCTGCTGAGCTGGAGTTCAGATGCTTGGATTCTTAACTTTACTACTGATTCAGTTTTCTACCAATAGTTACCTCTGGATGTGATTTCCTCCCTGACTGGACACTTCAAAACTCTGAGGATCATATGTTGTCTCTCCCCTGTTGTACCACCCAGACCAGTGACAAGCACTATATGCCTGAAAACTAAATAGGACTCAACTACGTGTACTAAGTTCCATCACTGAATATGCTTGTGATGTTTACTTTCTTCAAAACAAAGATGAGGGTTGGGGATATAGTACAAAGAAAATGATTAAAGATTTTTCTAGAAAAAAATTCTCTAAATGGTGATGATAAAAGTGAGCCCAAGTTAAAACACAGCAACGAAGGAAAAGAAGTTACTGTGGAAAAGTGCTTTTAGAGTTTATTTTAAAAGTTGTCTAAAGGAGACTAAAAAGTCATGCTAACTAAATGCAATGTGGGATTCTGGATTGGATCCTGGAACGGAAAAAAGGACATTATTGGAAAATCTGGTGAAATCTGAATAAAGTCTGTAGGTTAATAGTATTGCACCAAAGTTAATTTTTTTAGTTTTGGTAGCTGTACCATGGTTAATGCAAGGTGTTAACATTAGGGAAAGCTACAGAAAGCTGATTGAAGGGTATATGGAACTCTGGACTATTTTTGCAACTTTTCTCTAAGTCTGAAATTATTTTGAAATAAAAAGTTTAAAAATCTATAATGATAAACATAAATCCATAAAGCAACAACCAATGCCATTTTGGTCTCCTAAAATGTTAGAAGACCCAGGCAACATCTCGTAATTATTTATTATGAAGCTTATTAAAACAAGGGAGAAATGCAAACATTGAAACAGCAAAGTATATGATGGAAATCATCATCAGATGTTTCAGTGTCCATATCTATTCAATTCCAGCTCAAAGTTACAATTAAAAAAAATTAATTCTGTACTACTGAGGCTATATCTAAAAATGGATGATGAAGAGTTGCTTTATAATATTTTTGTCTATTTAAGCTAACTTCTGACAACGTGACTTAGTTTCAGAGAGCCTAATAAATAGGAATCATTTTCTTCTTTTCTTCCAAATGCCTGAAAATAAAGTGCACAAACCTCAGTGAGTTTTGTTACACTTAAATCTAGTCACATATACTTAAGAAAATGAAGTTTCCACATATAAATTCATATAAAAAATTGATAAAGCAGTGAGAAACATCTACATGATGGTTTATATGAGATACCCAAACTAACCATATAAAGATTTTAATTCATTATGAACTTGTTACCTTTCTATCACTTTTATTAAATAGTTGTATTAAATTTTTTATTTAAAAAATCTTAAAGTGCTGAGTTTACCAGTTTACTTTAAGTCTTGTATTTTATGACATGAGTCAGCCCAATTATACAAGTTTTATAAACTATTCTCAGCTGCCATGCTGACCTAGTTTTTATATCTGGGAAGCACTGTCATCTGACAAATGAGAATTTTTTTAAAAAGTTAGACCAATACTTATTAGAGTTTTGCAAAGCAAAAAAAAAAAATGTAGCTGACAATCATTTGCAATTTTTTTCTTTTCAAAATGTATCTCTAGAACGCAATAATTACTTTCCATTAGTACAAATATAGTACCAAAATATTTTCAGACACTGACAAATATAGAAAATTATAAGTCTTTACTCAAAATGCTCCTAAAATTCCACAACCCTGCAAATGGATACTTACATTTTTTTGATAAGCAAATGCATCTATCCCAACAATAAAGGAAATTGAAATTGTCTTGGCGATATTCTCCCCAAACTAACTGGTATTGAAAAAGTAAAATTGCTCAAGGTTAATCAGCCTAATCTGAAGGAGAGGAAGTTTACCCTTCATTTCCCAACAGATTCTCTTTAATTTGGAAGCTACATTGACAGGTGGCCTCAACACTCAGGGCATTGCAGACCACCTTGAAGGTCTCAGTGCCAGCAGCCTTTGAAGTCAGAATAATCAACAAGCCATTTGATACCCGATCAGACGAAATGGCCCCATGGAGAAGGCCGTCTCTCAGGTAGACTGATTGTCTATCAAATACGAATAACTCGATACAGTTTGCTGAGCCAATTCATAGACTTAATGGAACTCTAAAGCAGAGATAAATGGGCATTACAAACTGATTTTCAGTGCTCTTACTTTCTAGATGTGTTAATATATTTTCTTTCAAATGTACATAAGCATCCACAAAAAATGATCCTTTACTAATAATGAAGGGAAGAAAAAGTAGTTTGTATTTTATGGGCAGATAAAGCTCCCCCTCTTATTTTGGTACATGGTATATTGTTTGATCAAATATTTTGAATAAGAGGTTATCTAAAGTCACGTACAGTACAAAGAAAAAAAAATTTTTTTGCCATGATGTGTGAATAGATGGAGAGAAGAATTTCCATTCTTGGGAAGGAACTGATGTTTTCCTATCAGGACAAAATAAAATTTTCTCGACATTAAATGTTCTCTATGATGATGGTTATTAAGATTTCTATTTATCAAATCCAATTCTAATTGCAATTATTGAGTTCTTAGTGGGGTTTTGCCCTTAGTTGAGAAGGGAACTTCATGTTTTTACCTTAAGTGACCAACACTTCCTGTTCAATTGAGGAGTAATTTATAACTGCATTGTGTGCTCAGGAAAGGACCTAACACCATTTGCATGTATATTTGTGACACTGATATTGTCAATGTTCATATCAATTCAACTTAATACAATAGTTTCTGAGCCCCTCCTATATTTCACTCACTGGACCAGGTGCTGGGAAGGGTATTCCATGGACTGCAGTGGCTTTCCCACTAGTACTGACAAATGTCATAGGTAATCTCCCCAAAGTGAATGATGTGCTTGACATCCTTTACATGGCTGCAGTCCCCAGAAAACCATTTTCCTAGTTCACAGGAATGCTCGACCTTATGTAATTTGAAGAGGTTCCCATTAGCAGGGACAGCTCCCATGATTCACTACATGCACTGGAAAAAAAATAACTGCTGCTGTTAATCTGTACCTTACCTACCATACCTTCCCGCCTCTTAAGAAGCTCAAATACAGTGAAGGAAGAGATGAAAATTAAATGGGTAAAAATAATTTTTTGAACACGAATCAGTAGCATTTGGAATGCTCCAAAACAACTGAAGCCCCATCTCTTTATGATGCCTAGATTCAATGACCATTTGCCTCGTCATTGGTGAACATTTGCCACCTGATAGCTGCCACATGGCGCTATGGCAGAGTTAAACACAGGCTCTGGAGTCAGGCCATGAATCAAGTTCCAACTCTGCCACTTACTGGTTGAGTGAACTTCAGCTGATTACTTGAGTTTTCAAAGTCTCAGTTTCCTCATTAGCAAAACATGGGTAAAAATATACCTACCACATTCTCAGAGGCTCTCATGAAGATGAATGAGAGAGTGCATGTAAATTGTTAGCACATAGCTGGAACAGAATCAATGTTCAATGTCGTGTAGCTTCTATTTTTATTTGGGAATGTTGCTCAAGTTTTCCTCAGAGCTACTTGGCAAAACACATAGTATTTTTCAAGGCCCTCAGCTTCTGTACTTCTTGTTGTTCTTGTTTAGCTATCAAACCACTATTGTTCTTTTTCCCCTCCCATGATACCCTAACTTCCAGAACTCAAAAAAGATACTTAATGAGTAGATAAATTCAGATCATTCCGAATTTTCTGTCATGAAATAGGAGAAAATTGTTGTAAAGACTGTCTTGAATACTATTCTGCTGAGGTTGGAATGCAAAGATTTTTGAGTAACAGGAGGAAAGTTGTGGCTGAGGAAACCTGGCTGAGAATAGTATGTTGAGTACATTGACTAGAGACACAGAAGCCAATGACAGAGACTCTTAAAATAATCCAGGTATTAACTGGAGGGAAAGAATAGTGAAAGCATAATGAAAATGGATACATGGTTGAAGAGATGAACCCCCAAAAGGAACTCAGAAAGCAGTACCATTTACAGTAGCACCAAGAAAGATGAATATTTAGGGAAAAATAATCTAACAAAATATGTACAGGATCCACATCCTGAAAACTACAAGACACTGATGAAAGAAATCAAAGACCAAAATAAATGGAGAGATAAACCATATTCATTTACTGGAAGGCTCAATATTGTTATGATGTCAGTTTCCCCCAACTTGATCTATAGATGGGATGCATTCCCAATCAATATCCCAGCAGGATTTTTTGTAGGTAACAAACCTGATTTAAAAAATTTTTTGAAAAGCAAAAACCCCACGGAAAACTAGAATAACCAGCATAATTTTGAAAAATAAAAAGAAAGTTGAAGGACTACATGATTTCAAGAATCATGAAGTAATCATGATTACTGTACTATAAAGCTGCAGTAATCATGACAGGTGGTATTGGCAAAAAGACAGACACATAGATCAATGCCACAGAAAGAAAGAGCCCAGAAATAGATATACATATAAATTGTCAACTCGGTCAAGTGGTTTTTGCCAAAGTAAAAAGACAACTTGGTGGGAAAAAAAAAGGCACCTTTTCCAACAAATCGTTCTGGGACAATTGAATCTCCACATGTAAAAAATACGAACTTCAACTCATACCTTGCATATATACAAAAATTCATTTAAAACGGATTATGGACTTAAATACATAAAGTCCAAAACTATAAAACTAAAACTTCTAGATGAAAACATAGAGGAAAATATTTATTGCCTTGGTTAGGCAAAGATTTCTTAGATACATCACCAAAAGCACAATCCACAAAAGAAAAAATTAATAAATCAGACTTCATCAAAATTTAAAACTTCTGTAAAAGATACCCTTAAGAGAATAAAAAGAAAAGCCACAGACCAGAAGAAAATATTTGCAAATTACATATTCACAAAGGACTTTATCAAGTATCTATAAAGAACTCTCAAAACTAAACAATAAGAAAATAACTTAATTTTTTAAAATGAGAAAAAGATTGGAACTGACATTTCACAAAAGAAGATAACAGGTTGGCACAGAAGCACATGAAAAGATGCTCAACATCATTAGCCATTAGAAAAATACAAATTTAAACCACCATGGGATACCATTAAAAACCTATGAGAATGACTAAAATCAAAATGACTGAGAATACCAAGTGATGCAGAACATAGAGAACAACTAGAACTCTCCTACTTTTCTGGTGGGAATGCAAAGTGGCGCAGCCATTTTGGAAAAGAGCTTGGCAGTTTCTTATACCACTGAACATATACTTGCCACATGATTCAGCAATTCCATGCGTAAGAGAAATGAAAACTCATGTATATACAAATACCTTGTACATGAATGTTTATAGTGTCTGTGTTCATAATCACACACAGAAAAGAACTGGAATGACCCCAAATACCCTTCAACTGGTAAAGAGATAAACTGAGGTTCACCACACAATTGGATATTACTCAACAAGAGAAATGAAAAAATTTTGATAGATGAAGCAACAGAGATGACGTGAATGTAGCATGCTAAGGAAAAGTCAGACTCAAAAGCTACATACTGTATCATTCTATTTAATGACATTCTAGAAAGGGCAAAATTTTAGGAACTGAAAATAGATCAGTGGCTGTCAGGGGATTAGAGTGGGAGCAGGAGGTAATTGCAAAGGGGTAATGCAAAAAAATCTGGGGAGGTAATGGAACATTTCTGTATCTGGATTGCGGTGGTTATTACACAACTGCGTACCAAAACTGTATGTCTAAACCAATAGACCTGTAAGCCAAAAAGAGTTCATTTTCCTGCATGTACATTTTTTTTTAAGTGAGTAAAATAAAAGTAAAACAGAAAAAAAAAATCAAGGTGTTTGAGCTGGTGTGGCTAAAAGGAAAAGATGAAAAGGGTAAAAACTAGAGAAGATCTCATAGAAGTAGAAAGAAAGCCAAAAATATGTAGAATCAGGGAGGGAAAGGAAAAGAGACTTTCTAGAAGCAGATGATGGTAAACGTAGTCAATGTTAAAGAAAGTTATTGCTGATTTTAGAAACAGCAGTTTGAGCAAAAGAGTTACCCCATTTAGCAACTACTTTATTCTTTCTTAGGTCAGCAACACATTAGTTTGACATTTAACTAACTATTCTTGTAAGGGGTCTGGTAATGATAAGAAAAGACAAGGGTAGTTACTAGATGAGGCTTCAGGTTCAAGAGACAGAGTTTTAAAGATGGGGATAGGGACTTCCCTGGTGGCGCAGTGATTAAGAATCTGCCTGCCAATGCAGGGGACACGGGTTCGATCTCTGGTCCAGGAAGATCCCACATGCCGCAGAGCAACTAAGCCCATGCGCCATAGAGCCCGTGAGCCACAACTACTGAAGCCCTCGTGCCACAACTACTGAAGCCCGCAAGCCTAGAGCCCGTGCTCTGCAACAGAGAAGCCACTACAATGAGAAGCCCACGCACCGCAACGAAGAGTAGCCCCTGCTCGCCGCCACTAGAGAAAGCCCTTGCGCAGCAATGAAGACCTAACACAGCCAAATAAATAAATTAATTAAGTGAAAAACAGTAAACTGATTTTTTTTTTTTTTTTTTTTTTTTTTTTTTTTTTTTTTTTTT